>NW_021703780.1:13938490-14282717 GCF_005190385.1 Monodon monoceros
ACACACACACACACACACACACACACACACACACACACACACACACACAGCCAAAGAAATGACTGGCAAATCAGATGGTGGAAAATAGCAGAAAGAGAATATATAGCAAGACGCCCTTAGGAGGTTTTAGTATCCAGTGCTATCCTGGGAACTTCTGAGTATGAGTACGGGGTTGCTTAATCACTCTTTGGCAACAACTGTGACATTTATAACTGGAATGAATGTCAAAGGCAATCTTGAAGGGGAAAAAAAATCCACAGAGTATTGCTTCTTGAGATATAAATATGGAAAGGTCAAAGGGCAGCTCCTCCTGTTCGCCTTGAGACCATCCATGGTGGTGGCTATGGTTCATTGTGGGTATCTGACCCTCATATCTTTAAAAAAAAATAAATTTATTTATTTTTGGCTGTGTTGGGTCTTCGTTGCTGCACGTGGGCTTTCTCTAGTTGTGGCGAGCAGGGTCTACTCTTCATTGCGGTGCGCGGGCTTCTCTTGTTGTGGTGGCTTCTCTTGTTGTGGAGCACGGGCTCTAGATGTGCAGGCTTCAGTAGTTGTGGCACACAGCCTCAGTAGTTGTGGCACACAGACTCAGTAGTTGTAGCTCACAGGCTTAGCTGCTCCGCGGCATGTGGGATCTTCCCAGACCAGGGCTCGAACCCATGTGCCCTGCACTGGTAGACGGATTCTTAACCACTGCGCCACCAGGGAAGGAAGCCCTGACTCTCATATCTTTTTGATTTCAGGACCAATTGTGCCTCTTCTTTCAGACCCAGCAACTGCCTCTTCCTCTTGGCCCATCTCCCTGCTCTGTCAACGTAACCCTGCTCTTATAAGTCACTGCTGAGATGCCCAGGTTCTCAGTCCTGCAGCATCAAGTGGGACCCTGAAATGAATTTACTGCTGGGTTAAAATGCATGAAGGAATCTGAATCTTATTTTGACCTGTAAGAACTATGGATTCAGAAATCAATAGGGAATATTTTCCCCTCTATTCTCCTTGCAAAATTCGGGAAATATTTTGGGTGCCTACTGTATTTGAGGTGCTGACCTGGGTGCCAACAGATGAAATAAGCCTGTTCTCAAGGAGGTTACAATCTGGCAAAAATCACAGTAGGCATTTTTTAGAGGATGAAGAGGAAGGAGCTAGGATGATAACTTATAGATGTATGATTCCCTCCCTAGCAAGGCAGCATAGACCTTTGAAGTAGAATCCTGGCTTAATTGGAAAGACCTATGTCTTTGCTGTTGTCCAACTGGTTTCATGCCTCCTCATTCATACTTCTGATTAAATATTTCCAAGGTAGTTGTCAATACTGTACCGTATAAAGGTTGTTGTGCCCTCACATCCTATACGATAAGGTATAATTTATTTATGCCTGTCTTAGCAGAAAGGATTTAAAACGCCATATATAGATACATTGAAGTTTTGTCTGCAACAACATGAATGTATTTTAAATGCAAATGCCTCATTATTTAAAGGAATATAGTGCTGAATTGTTTTGCAAAATAAAAAATACTTCTGAAATGTAAAAATTAGCCTAAGTTCTCTGGCTTAAAAGTCTGGATTTGTGTATGTTTAGTTCTCCAAAAGTAACACATACTTATGCATATTTCTTAGGTGAACTACTCTAGCATTGACTTAAGTCTTTGCATCTTAAATTTTATATAAACTTTATACACTGCCCTCATTCTCCTCTGGTTTCACTTTTCTCACTTACTTCTTCTGTTTTATTTGTCTTCTTCTTATACTATAAGTCTCTATGGAAGCTGCTTTAAATCCTTTCTGTAACCAGATGAGGTATTAATAAATAAAATATAACTATATATTTTCTTTCTTCCTATGACACAAGATGTCCTCATGTTGATATGCCAGACCTAGTTCAGAGGCAGGAGAAGCCTATTCAATTCCACGGTGCCTTTCAAAATATTCACTAACTAATGGACAAAGAAGATGTGGTATATATACAACAGAATATTACTTGGCCATACAAAAGGATGAAATGTTGCCATGTGCAACAACACGGATGGACCTGCTGGGTATTAAGTTTAATGAAGTAAGTCAGACAGAGAAAGACAAATACTATATGTTTTCACTTATATGTGGAATCTAAAAAATAAAAAAAAAAGGAGTGAATGTAATAAAACAGAAGTGGACTCATAGATCTGGAGAACAAAGTAGTTACTAATTTGTAAACACTAATGGGGAGAGGGATGGGGTGGGGCAACGTAGGGCAAGGGGATTAAGAGGTACAAACTACTGGGTATAAAATAAAGAAGACACAAGGATGTAATGTACAGCACAGGGAATAGAGCCAATATTTTGTAATAACCTTTGAGTATAATCTATAAAAATATTGAATCATTATGTCATACACCTAAAACTAATATAACATTGTAAGTCAACTATACTTCAATAAAAACAAACAAAAAACATTCACTAACTGGGCACTGGCAAAGCTCTGTTTGGTGTATAATTTAGTAACACACTAAAAAAGCAGGGCACGCGTTTTCACTCTTGAAGACACGATTAACTTGTTAGGTCAGAAGGGTGTTTTCGATATAACTTTTGCATATGAATAAGAAAAAACCTAGGCTGCCAGCTCTTTAGCCTCCCTGAACATCAGAGGCCGAGAAAACAACATTTTCAAACCTTTTATGTATCAACAGAATAAAATATTTTGAAGACACACTAGTCACATATGGCTCTCCCAGAATATCACAATCCATGAATATGAGTGTTATTGTTTTTTGTTCTGCAAGAAAGCTTCACACGCTCTTTCACAGATATGCCAAGTATAGCTTGATTCATAATAGATTCATAATAGACGCTGAGAGATGAATACATGAACTGACTGCAAAGTAGTTACCCGTGTTTTATTTGCTGTTGACAAAGCCAGCAGCATTTTCTTTGCTTTGGAGTGGGAACAGGGAAATTTAACTATGGGTCTGAAAAGCAAATGAGAGGAGTGTAGGAAACTAGCTGTGTGATGAGGGGACTTCAGTGTTTTTTCACCTCAGTGAGTCCTTTACGAAGTGTGTTTTTTTATAACAATTTCCCTTCACACTGGAATGAGAATGGTAAAGGAGAAATTATCTGAAAAATCCTTTTGTATGCTTTGAGGGAAAATATGATAAAACACATAGAACTATTTTAAAGCCGATATTATATAATTTTGCTTTTGTAATTCAGAAAACCCAAGGAATTGGAAAACCTGAGTTCTGGTTGCCACCAGCTGTGTGACCTTGGACTTCACTCTGTTCGTCTGGCTCATTTAGTCCACTGGCATTTAGTAGGACCTTCAAGGCCCCCTTCTGCATCGAATATGCATAGATGGAGCCCAATTCTCTTGGAACTTACAGTCACTAGGCTATAAGAGAGAGAAGATATATATAAAACCAGACTACAAATTTGTAAAACTAAGTACTATGGGAGTTTAGCAGTTTGAACTAAGGCATCTTGTAAAGTGTTTTTGAGCTCTGTGATGCTACAAAAACCTTGTCCTGACTAGGAAGACAATTTCTATGTCTTAAGAAATAATTGACTAATACATAGGTTGACCATCTTAGGAACGGGCATGACCCTTATAAACTTCATGATGGAGCTGGTAGGAGTTAGTAGGAATGAGCACTGGGTCTCCAGGTAGGGGCAGGGTGTGGAGCTAGAAGTTGAGACTCACCATCAGGGCAAGTAACTGGGAGTGGGAAGTCCAAAAACAGATGGCAAAGCATCCCACTAATTGGCCAACTCAGTGTGGAAAATTCAAAGCAGGAGACTCAGACAAGCAGGACAAGAAGCTGACATGGAAGAAGGTCGTCAAAAAGAATAGGTTTACAGCTTCTGAGAGGGGGTTCACAGCCATGGTGATAGCTGGGAAAGGAAGGAGCAAAGAGTCACAGTCCTGGGGCAAGTAGAGAGCTGGAGTGTTCACTAAACAGGAAGTCAGGAGCAAGGATCAGGAGAGAAGAGGCAAATCGAGGCAAAGGGGATGTGATGCTAAAGACTCAGCTGTTCATCAGAAAATTTCAGTCTCCACCCAAGCAATGACTGAGAAGTGAAGATAGGGCAGAGTCTGAAGTGAGAGGTCCTGGTGGCGGGGCTACGGGACGAGGAGGAATTCAGGGGCAGGAGACGAGGCCAAGGGCTTCCCTGGTGGCACAGTGGTTGGGAGTTCTCCTGCCAATGCAGGGGACACGGGTTTGAGCCCTGGTCCGGGAGGATCCCACATGCCACGGAACAACTAAGCCCGTGCACCACAACTGCTGAGCCTGTGCTCTAGAGCCTGTGAGCCACAACTACTGAAGCCCATGCGCCTAGAGCCCGTGCTCCGCAACAAGAGAAGCCACTGCAATGAGGGGCCCGCACACCGCAACGAAGAGTAGCCCCCGATCGTCGCAACTGGAGAGAGCCCGCGTTCAGCAACGAAGACCCAGCACAGCCAAAAATAAATTAAAAAAAAAAAGAGACGAGGCCAAGGTCTACTTTCATAAACTAGGCTTCCTCAGATATAATGAATCCTCTCTTCACTGATGGATGTCCATTTGTCTTAAATGTGGTATATTAGAGCTCTCCAGAGAAAGTGAACCAATTAGCTGTGTGTGTCTGTATGCCTGGAGAGGAGAGAGAGAGAGAGAGCGAGAGAGAGCGAGAGCGAGAGAGAGAGAGAGAGAGAGAGAGAGAGAGAGAGAGAGAGAGAGCGAGAGAGAGAGAGACAGCCAGAGAAGCAGAGAGACAGAGAGAGAAAGGGAGAGAGAGGGAGAGGAGTCAGTGTCTTATTAAAGACATTGGCTCACAGTTGGCCATCTGTATGCTGCAGAACCAGGAGAGCTGGTATAATTCATTCTTAGTCCAAAGGCCTGAGAGCCGGGAGAGCCCATGCCTGAGGGCAGGAGGAAGTGGATATCCCTGCCCAGGGAGAGAGAGCAAATTCACCCTCCCTCCACATTTCTGTTCTCCTTGGACCCTCAGTGGACTGGATGATGCCCCTAACAGAGGTGCACAGGAAGAGATACTATCCACTTCTTCCAACCCTGTAGAGTGCTGACAGGAGTCCTGGTACTATAAAGCCTCTTCACTGCTGGTTTGAGAACAGCGAGGAAGGCGGAGCCATGGGGTCACAAGGAGACAGATTAGGAGCTATAACAAGTCACATACAAAAGTAAGTCTAACTTACTTTTAGACTTCCAATTAAGTGAGCTAATGAAATTCTTTACTAAGTCAGTTGACTTAGATTTTTTGTCACTTGCAGCCAAAAAGCATCTTATCTGACATAGTAGCTTAAGTGGGGGCCATTTCAACATTAACAAGCTAGTCTACAAATCACATCTGATCCTAGATAATTCTAAAAGCAGAACCAAGTCATTAAGAGAGAGTCAATCAATTTAGTAACATTGGGGCTGCTTCAATTCTGAGGCTGTGTGGTATAAAGCAATGGACCAGACTTTGCTTCTAGCTCTGCTTCTGCCTTACAACCTGCATATCTATGGACAATCCCCCTGGCTTCTCTGGTTCTCTTCTGTAGTGCGAGGGGTTTGAGTTACATCCTCTGTAGATTGTCTCTGCTCTACAGTTGTTTGTTTTTTTTTTAAAACAATTCACTCAAACTCAACAATACTAGTGAAAGCACTTATACTCCAGGCATTGTCTTAGGCACCAGAAATAGAAGGAAAATCAAAGCAAAAAAAAAAGAAAATTATAAAACACTTTCTACAATGTGCATTCTTACTGTGCCATAAGGTTTTTGTTTCCTTAATGCACTGACAAGACAGTAACAAATATCTGTTGAATAATACTTTTTGGCAATGAAAATGATCATTTGCTAGCGCAACAGGAAAGCAAAATCACATTTTAGCTGGAAAAAAGAATATCTAAAGCTACAATTATCTCATGGTCTGTCACACCCAGAAACTTCAGGTGAGGTAAGAATAGTCACGTCGCATTCTGGAGTCCTGGGGGCAAGAAGGAGAAAATAAATAAAGCTGTAGGATGGAGGAAATGAATGAGGCCTGCAGGAGACTGAAGCCTAGCGAGCTAATAAAAGCTGCCGTGAACAACCTCTGCAACCTTTCAAATGCTCCGCCCTCATGTCTTCCCTACCAATGGATCATAGGGAAATAACCATAACATCTCTGTACATTTCTGCGTAACCATCAATGGCCACAGGAAGTGGCATAATGATCAATTCTCTCCTCTCCTGTCTCTAGCATCTTTCCTAACAGCCTTCTAAACATGCTCAATTGAGACTGGGTTAAAACCCAGTTGGGAATCTGCTCTTCCACTGTCTCATTGAAACTTATGACAGGTAGCTTCAACCTCTACACGTGCTTGTCTGGAATTTGCAAGAACAGATGTCCCGGGAACAAGGCTCTAAAATAGAGGTATTCATTCTCTCAGAGGTAATGATGGTCTTGGGAGATACTAGTACCTGAAGGCACAGGTTAAACTTCATGGTGTTGGTCTTATCAATTTTACTCAAAGATTTGATAGATGGACCATTTTAATTTTAGTACAAACATGGAGGAGTGTTTGTGATAAATTTTTCAGCAATTTTTAAGATAAAACAAGATACTTAAAAAATTTCCAGGCTTGCCTATGCCTCCTTCATGCTCTGACCCCAAACCCTAAGAGGTACTCTTTGACTCTCCTTTGCCATTAGGGGATAACTCAGTAGAACTATTTAAAAGCCATGTCCCTAAAGAATGTAATTTTCTTTCCCCACCTTACCAACACTTGGCTGTACCTTCCAACACCCAACTCACCCCAATATTAGTAAGTGGAGAGTTGTTGTTGAGCTGTCGTGATTTTTGAGAGCAGTAAGACAAAAATGAATTTTCTAAGATATACTGGGGGGGTGGGGACAGGAAGAATGAGAAATAATGGAGGGAAGTGTGCCTCTGAGAGGTGAGAATAAAACTGACCTTCTCACATCATTAGAGAGAGGTGAGAATAAAACTGACCTCACATCATTAGAGTGTATAAAATTCTATCTCCACTTCTCTGGGAAGAACTTTTGAGGTAGGGGTTGGGATTTTCCAATTCTAGAAAATTAAATTAGCTCCTCAAGTTTAAAACTTCATAGAAGTCACCGCAGTGAGTAGAAGATGGAAGGGGGTGATGGGGAGACTTTTATTCCCCTGATTTATCTGTTCTTTGTTTTGGTTCCTAACTAGGTCATCGTATTGGCAGGGGGCCTTCAGCTTCAAACTGTGTCTTTTCACTGTTTCCAGTCATTTTCATTGAAGGGGAAACCTTTTTCTTTAATGAAGGGTCCCAACAACCTGTTATCTGGAAGAAATCTTAGTGAGAAGTGGGTCATCCTTAGAAAGAATCTGAAGGAGGGGTGGGTGGGAGGAGGAAAGCACGTCTTGAAAGGAGATCAAATCTCACTGGTAAAACTCAAAGTGTTTTTGGAGATGAGTTGTCTCTTAGAATCCTTCTTTGCTCCCTAACACCACTATCATCATGCTGGTTCCAGCCATTGTCACAGGGAGACCTGCAACGTCACCTTTTTTTTCATCCATTTGTACCAGAAAAATTTACTGACCACCTATACGTATTGGCATGAATGCTAGAGAGAAAAAGATGAATGGATTCTTTTTTTCACAAGGGTCATTGTCTAGAGGGTAACCAACGCACAAAGAGATAGTCATAAGGTGGCAAAAGAGCAGTGAGAGATGCAAATTCTGGTCACTATGGAAGGTCCAAAAAAGGTCACTGAACTGAGCTGGTAGTGATCATGGTGAATATTTAAGATGGTGGCTTCCAGGAAGAGATGATGGCCGAGAATGATCTGGTTCCATCTACTTCTTCAATTCATCTAATTCCACTCTCCCCTATTCACTAGGCTCTAGCCACAATGGCTTCTGTTTTTTTTGTTCTTCTAACATCCTACCCTCTTTCTTGGTTCAGAGCCTTTACTCTTACTGTTCCCTCTGCCAGAAGTACTCCTGCTCTTGGCTTGGCTGGTTCCTTCTCATTCTTTATTCACAGGGACTACGTCTTAGACTTCTGACATCATTCATTCATTTAATAAAATTAACTGTGTATCTGAAAGCTTGGGATCAAAGGTGTAATCTGTTCTGTCACCCACCCCTAGCTGTGCTTCTGACAGTGACAGATACTGAAAATGCAAAATTGCATAAGACATCTTTTTTCTTGAGACACACACACAGACTTTTGGGGGAAATAGGTAACTGCAGCACCAGAAATAGGGAGCTATTTTCTTCAAATCAGGATTTAGGAAGTATGTGTCCCCATTGCGAAAAGGGTCCATTGGGCCACATATCTACTTGTCACTGCTGACAGTCTCTCCTACAATCCATTGGGTAGGAAGAGAAATGTTCTGAAGTCTAGCTAATGACTCCATTCACATTGCTGGAGTGATTTAAAGCTTTCAAAGGAAACTAAACTTTCAGTTCAACTCAAGGAAAAGTACATTACCACGCCTGCTGCATCTGCTGGTTTGTGATCAGGAAGATAAACCCTTTGGTTCGCTTGGGTCTTACTGAAGCCACGGGAAACAAGCTGTTGGCTATTCACTAAGCAGTAGCCACTGGCTAGGCAGAAAAGATGGCCTGAGGACCACTGTTGGGCCTCTGAAAGGAGCAGAACTGGCAGTGACTGCACTTTCCCTTTTGCTCTTTCCCAGCCTGGCTTTCCAATGTGGTTATCATTGCTGGGTTTTTTTGTTTGTTTGTTTGTTTTGTTTGTTTGTTTTGCGGTACGCGGTCCTCTCACTGTTGTGGCCTCTCCCGTTGCGGAGCACAGGCTCCGGACACGCAGGCTCAGCGGCCATGGCTCACAGGCCCAGCTGCTCCGCGGCATGTGGGATCCTCCCGGACCGGGGCACGAACCCGTGTCCCCTGCATCGGCAGGCGGACTCTCAACCACTGCGCCTCCAGGGAAGCCCTCATTGCTGGTTTTGACATACTGTGCTTTCTGAAGGGGAAGAAGGAAATGTGGTGGTGAGATGATCTGGGGGAGTCCTGTAGGAGGATGGGATGGTCTTGGTTCCCTCAATAAAGTCATCTTGTGTCAGATATAAATGTCACTGTGGTCGCTGTGGTCATCCAATTCTTCTATACTATAAGCCTAAGTAGATGCCCCTGAATTTACTTATTCAGTTATTTGCAAGAGTGAAAACCAGAAAGAGTATGGGTGAGTGAATTCCACCTGCATTTCATCAGGAGCTATTATCTCCTCTACTGGGCCTTTGACAAAAAGAAAATGTCTCTATCCTTTTGTACTTTTATCTCTTTATCTTACTCAGCTTACTCTCCAGTGAACTGGGGGGGGGGGGGGATGGCCAGAGGGAGAAGGAGGAAATTAAATGGCTTGGATAATTCCTAAGATGGATATTTAGACCTAAAACTGTCAGCCAGGCGTCTTGGATATTCTTGTTTCCTCTCTTCCTTTTATCACCCCCAATTCACCCATCTCATGTGTGCCCTGGTCCCCCAACATAATTGCTTACTGCCAATTCAGGGCTGAGGTCTCCCAGCCTTTAGCCTTGTTCTTCATTACACACACGTAACAGGGACACTCAGTGCTCACTAAATATTCCATGTGTACCCCTGTATTCCCAGCCTCCTTTGAGTTAGATTGGGACCATATGACTGGTTCTGACCAACGGATTGGGAACGGAAGTGAAACTTCTAGGTGAAACTTCTGGGGTAAGGCTGCTAACAGCTCAATGTGTCTTCTATCCCTCTCTTTTGTTGAGCACTGCATACGCCAGATGATGTATCTTCAAGAGGAAATTATATCACATTTCATATAAGCAAGCAACAAACCTTTACTGTATTCAGTCTCTGAGATACAGCGGTTTGTCTGGTGCTGCAGTTAGCTTAATTAGCCTAATAACCCCCACAACTGAAAGCAGTATTCTCAGCCCTTATGTGTTTCAAAACTTATTTTAAAATACTGTTTTTTGGAAGCACATTTAAAAGACTTTAAAAACATAAAGCAAGTCAGCAATCATTACTGCACAGACATAGCAGTGGCATAACTATGTCTTGTAACACCTGAAAATTCATCCACAGTTATTGCACTCCTTTCTCTATGCCCTTCACCATTGTTCTTGTTTGAAAAAGAGTGTTTTGTATCTGGCCAGGTTCTCCTATAGACTTATGGGGAAGGTTTTACATGTTTCAGTAAACATGCAGTTTTTTGTGTATACCAGCCTATTATGTTACACCTCTTAGGTCTTTTTTTCCCCTAAATTAACGCCTGTCTTTCTGACTTAGTGCTTCCAGGTTAGATGAGAAAGACATGAGGAGAAGCAGGAAG
Organism: Monodon monoceros; assembly: GCF_005190385.1. Taxonomy (NCBI): domain Eukaryota; kingdom Metazoa; phylum Chordata; class Mammalia; order Artiodactyla; family Monodontidae; genus Monodon; species Monodon monoceros. Next base: position 13,948,775 of record NW_021703780.1, read on the forward strand.
AGGATTTCTGGAGGGGAATGGTGGAAGAGGACGGCTCATTCATGAATTTAAGGTGTTCGTGGGATATAAGAGCTACACCTCTTAACATTTAATGCAGCCAATTCGTGCTCTGTGCTACATTTCGTGACCTGGTCAGTTCAATATTTCTTCTACAGGCATTTCTATGCTAGCATATATTTTTGGTTAAAACACGCTTAAATGTTACATAAGGATCAAACATGCAACAGTGTCTGTGGTGTCCCAGTGTGCTCCATATGTATCATATCACATTCTTTTTCCAGTCTTTCCCAAACTCTCCATTCCCACTACTGTCATGCTCAAAACTCCAAACTTCCATTACCACTACTTTCCCCCAAATCCTTGCTCATGTTATCCTCTCTTGTGTTAATACCCTCCTTCTTTTCTCCTTTTACATTCCCTATTCTCTCTCTCTCTTCAACAGGCCAATTTCTACCAATATTTTAGAATCTAGCTCAAGTATCACCTCCTCCACAAAGCTTTTCCTAACTTTCTCATTAGCTCCCAGAGCATCCTGTGCTTATTTCTAGCATAGCAAGTATCCAAGTACAATTCACTGGGTTTTAGTATATTTGTGGATATGTGCAACCATCACCACCATCAATTTTAGACCATATTGTTCACCTCAAAAAGAAATCCCCTACGCTTTAGCTATCATTCCCCCCATCCTCCCATTCCACCCCCTCCCTTCAGCCCTAAGGAGCCACTAAGCTACGTTCTGTCCCTATAGGTTTGCTTACTCTGGACATTGCATATAAATGGAACAATATGAACAGCTTCTTTCACTTAGCATAATGTTTGCAAGCTACCTCCATTCTGTTGCATGTGTCCGTATTTCACTTTTTTATTGCTGAATAATATTCCATTGTACGAATAGCATATTTCTGGATGAGATTAACATTTGAATCAGTAGACCGAGTAAAGCAGATTGCCCTACCTATTGTGGGTGGGCCTCATCCAGTCAGTTGAAGGCCTGAATAGAACAAAAATGCTTAGCCTCCTCGAGTAAGAAGGAATTCCTTCAGCCCGACTGCCTATGAGCTGGAACATTGTTTCTGTTCTGCCTTCAGACTTGAACTGAAACTTTCACTCTTCCTGGGTCTTAAGACTACCCATCTTCAGACTAGAACTACACCATCAGGTTTCCCGGTTCTCAGGGCCTCAGACTCAGACTGAAGCTACAATATTGCCTCTTCTGTGTCCCCGGCTTGCTGACTGCAGATCTTGGGACTTGTCAGACTCCATAATTGCATAAGCCAATTCCTTACAGTAAATCTCTTCTCTATCTGTCATCTGTCATCTATCTACCTGCCTCTTAATGGTTCTGCTTCTGTGGAGAGCCCTGACAATACAGGAGGGAACATGCCAAGAACTAACATTTTTGACATATTTACATATGTCCAGATTAACATTCTTGGCATGTATGGAATTTCATGATACTGTCTCTTCGTTATCATAGTACTACAAGTAGCATCCTCACTATATGTGTTGTCTCCTTTGAATCACTAAGCTACGCTATCCAAACATTTTCTGTACCTCTTTTAATAAAAGACCCCTTTTCAAGTCCATTACTCCTTGATTATCCAGGTGAAATCAGTGATAATCATATCCACTATCGTTTATTTCAAGAGCTACCTTCAAAACGTGTGCAGTTTAAAAACATAGTGTAGATGAGTATTTATACGTTCAGGAAACACATATCAAGTTTTGTTTATCAGCCTGACTTCTTGAGAGTTAAACTGGTTTTGTTTTTAGAATAATCTTCCCCCAAACTTTGAGAAACCACGATAAAATGGCAGTTGAGAGAGTGGCGTTTTTCTATTATGTGCCCCAGTAAATGAAAGTCTCAGCTGCATAATTTCTAATCTGCATTATCATGCACCGCCCCCCTTCTCTCTCTCTCTTTTGTATTACATTCACATAGATCCTATTATCTGATCCAACAGAGATCATGCTTACAGTACACAAAACTTCCCTGGAGGGTTTTCCATTTAAAGCAAAAGAACCACATCAACAGTACTTCAGTGCAATGCTCTAGAAAGATGCAAAGCCTACCTCTGACTTCCATTGTGGGGGACTGTATGGCATTTATCTTCTCACCAGCCTCAGTTCAAACTCAGCAGTAAGGCTAAGCCAAGAACTGGGAACTGGCTTCTGAGAACATCAGGGAAACAACAGCCTTTGCTCTACCATCTATTTTTGCCCAGTTTTAACACTGAAGGGCTTAGGAAGAGAACTGACAACATTTTCAACATGAAGCTTATTCAATGTTTCTCTGTTGCTACAATTAAGCATTTCAGAAGCATATGTGCTGCCTTTCAGTTCAAACCTAATCGTCCATTCTGACAGGTCACAGACAAAAACCAGGATAATGACATTCTATCTTGATCACAGGATCCAGACACACCAGTCTGGTATAGATCAGAAAAGTAAACAACCACCCAAATGCTGATTTAATTTCCTTTTCCTCAAATATTGAGTTCATATTGAAACTGAGCATACCAAGTGCGAATTTTGCTAAGAATAGCACTCTTAGTGTTATATGAAATCTGCAAAGGTTCCTCCAGGTAATCATAAAGTCCTACCATGTTATGGCCCACATTCATTTCCTTTTCTATACGTTCAGACCCTAGCTTGTACATTATCCTATCTCTCTAGAGAAAATGAAGGGGATAGTTGGGGAGATGATCTATTTTGGAAATTTGGTATTTTGGAAATTTAAGGAAAAATGACTTTCAAAGATCCAGAAAACTGAGGGGAGAGTGATGTAAATTATTTTGACTAAGCATCTAACCTCAATTAGCTTGATCATCTCCTCAATGCTCCCTTTTCTTTTTGTGTTGGTGCCATTCCAAGTTATCAATAATCTAGTTGGAACAGTCCCCTTCAAGTTAGAGTGAGACCAAGTGTCTTTCTGGAACCATGGCTTAAAACGGAATCATGCTTTCTCAAGCACTGCAGTACAATAATTTCTTCCCATGGCCCAGATTTGGTTCCCATCCAGTAACTTCCATGAGGATAGAGGTTTGGAGGATGTGATAAGTAAATGCCCACTTTCAATTTCTGGCTAGCTCTTCTGCCCTGAACCCCTGTCTATTCTAGCAAATGGTCCTCTGCTAAGTAAAACCCTTCAAGCACCAGGTGGTAGTCTGAATAATGGCCCCCCGAGGGCCCTACTTCCTAAATCCCAGAACCTGTGAACATGTTACCTTCCATGGCAAAAGGGATTTTGCAGATGTGATTCAGATAAGGATCTTGAGATGAGGAGATTATCATGGATTATCCAGGTGGGTCCACTGCAATCCCAAGGTCCTTATAAGAGGGAGTAGAGGGGATCAGAATCAGGGAAGGAGATACAATGATGAAAGCAGACGTAGGATTGAGCAGGGTGCGAATCAAGGAGTTTGAGCAGCCTCTAAAAGCTGGAAGAGTCAAGGAAAAAGATTCTCCCTTAGAGCCTCCAGAAAGAACACAGCCTGGCTGAACAATTGCAGGCTTCTGATCTCCAGAACTGTAAGACAATTAATTTGTGTTGTTTAAGGCACCAAGTTTGTGATGATTTGTTACAGCAGCAATAGAAAACTAACACGCACTCCTTCCCCGTTTTAGCCCCACAGAAAAAACAGACCTAATAAAGCATCACTCCTTGCTGTCTTTCCCTTCATTCTTCAGAGCTGAGCTCTGAAACTGGGTTAGAAGTGGCGGTCAGCCTTCCAAAATTGTATTTGTAATTTTGTGTCACATGCATCTTTTTAGAAAAGGAATCCATAGATTTCATCAGATTACGAGATTATGATCTCAAAATTACAAATGTTACTCTTGATTGGGCACTCCCAACTTCACATCTTAACCCCCAGCAAGCTGTGGGTGGAGTAAAAGAAAAAGTGTGAGAAAGAGAACTTTGAAAATATCTTCGTTCCTTCACACGTGGTCCTTCCTCCACTCCTAGGGATGAGGCTGAGTGGGGCTTTGCTCTAAAATGATGTTCCTGTGTGTCCTGTTGGTGCTATTCTTGTTTCTTACACATGCCGAACTGTTCCTCAGAAGGCCTTACTGATTTCACTGAGCTTGGGGCTGGGTGATTCTGCTGGAGCCCTCACTGCTCCACAATGCATGGTGGCGGTGGTAGTGGACAGGGGTGTCCATAGGGACATAGAATCACTCAATTATTCTACGTGATCCTCAGTTGATGTGCTGGCTGTTACACGGCGTCCAAGGGCATCTCTGTGATGTGCAGCCCTTTCCCATGCCTGTAAGGATTTGGAGGAGGTAGTAGAAGAAAGAGTTTCTCCTCTCCAACCCCCTAACGATGTATTACTAATATAATCTCAAACACAAAGTGGGAGAAACAAGTTATTCAGAAATAGAGACAAGGTGTTATCTGAAGAGGATGCTATTCACTGTCAGTGTAAAGCAAAGCAGAGACGAAGCTTCTATACCCTTCATTGTGTAGCAGTTGTTACTTTGGCTAAGATGAGCGTAATTCCATTTTCTTGTGATTCTTTGGTGCCTGCCAGGACAGAAAGGCTCTGCTCACTTTACATCTGCTATACCTTTAAGTAGTGACACGTGAGGGAATTGCTGTGTTGTTTGTGTCAGACAGCCATTTTCCCCTAAAATACTTACTGTTACTCCATATTTAATGAATACCCACTGGGTACTGGGCAATGTCCAAGACACACTGACAGTCCCTGCCCACACACATGCATGTGGCAAAGGCAAGTTGGCAACTGGTGCTAGGATGTGCTTCTCGGACCGTTGTGGATGGCATTCTTCTGAGACAAAGAGTGTCAACAGCAACTCAGATGTAGACTTCTTCCAAGAAAACTGTAAAAGAAACTGTTTGCATAGCAGCAAATTACGAAAGAACCCATAACAATGACTTGACAGTGCATGCTGAAACATTGCCGTTGCCAAGGACTTTCACATCGGCTCTGTGTCATTGATTCTTGCCATTTTTTGAGGCACTCAGGGCAGTTGTTACTATCTTCCCAAGGATATGGTCTCCAAGAGGTTAAGTGACTTGTCCAAGGAGAATATGCCAGCAAATGTCAGAGCCAAGAGCAGAACCCAGCTATTCTGACTCTTTTTTTTTTTTTTTTTGCGGTACGCGGGCCTCTCACTGTTGTGGCCTCTCCCGTTGCGGAGCACAGGCTCCGGACGCGCAGGCTTAGCGGCCATGGCTCACGGGCCCAGCCGCTCCGCGGCATGTGGGATCCTCCCGGACCGGGGCACGAACCCGTGTCCCCTGCATCGGCAGGCGGACTCCCAACCACTGCGCCACCAGGGAAGCCCTATTCTGACTCTTGATTTCAGTGACTTCCCCTGCTACCTGGATATGACAGTGTCTCTTATCAACTAAGGAGCTTCCAAGCAGAAATTATGAAGTCTTGTATTTTAATCCTGCTTTCTTTCACACAGTGGGAGAGCCTAGGAGAAAGTCATTTAACGTGTCTTTTCCATCAGTAAAAAGCTCACTCCATACAACCTTTATGCACACGTCACTAACTATTTACTGATGTTTGGGCATACATAAGGCAGCTAGGTAACTGCTCAGTTAAATGGAATTAAAATTCTCTTTGGCTGTGACTATCTTTAAAAATGGGAACATTTTCTAAAACAGAGTTTTGTTGTTAGGCATTAGTTTGAGTTAAACATTTAGAATCACCTTTAGTTATACACTGTGTGCATATGTGTGTAAAATCACTGAGTTCCCTAGAGCTCCACAGAACATGAATAAACATATGGACTGTTCTCTTACACCTACCCCACAAGTCTGAGTATTGAGGATTTATATAGTTAGAGACTATGTGGTGTAAATATGTATAAATTTATATTGTGTTAATTTATGGCATGCGCTACAGAAGGCTGTTTGCAAGTTGCAGTGTACTTCTTCTCACATTTATGCTGAAATATTCATTTCTGTGTTCCTTCCCCATGTTTCCCTTTGTCTCCCCACAGATGTTTGAGCGACTCGTTTTCAGGGGAGCCCATGCGTCTTGGGAGTGTGCTTACTGAATGCAGCTCAGGTGAAGAATACAGGGTCCCTATCTGGATTTGGCCAAAGGATACTCGCTCTTTCCCTTGGGATCTGCCTGCTTCTGTTACGAAGACTATTGCTCCAAAACAGCTGCTCTGGGTGGCTCCTGTCCGCTGGCCTGATGTCCTTGAGCTCCAAAGAGCAGTTCTAAGTAGATGAGCAGCATTTCATTATTTGTAAAAGGGAGGAGGGGGGACCCTTACACTTTGTGGCTCTTTGCCGAAGAAGCTGAATTTATATGAGAAGGGCTCCGATTCAGTCCACCTCTAGTTACTTGTGGTTATGTTGAAGGGGAAAGGGTGGTCAGAGATGAATGAAATTCACAGAGTGCTCGGGAACCACATTTTATTTGACCTCTGCTCTTTCACCAGTTTAAATTGTTAAAAAGGACTCTTATTGACCTCCTTGAGTTCATCAATGTCTTCTTTCCTGGTCCTCCCTTGGGGAGGTGTGCTAATGGGTAGGGGATGATGAAGAAGGAGGCTGTGGGCAGGAAGAGGAAGAAAAACAAAGACCCAAATGGAGTGAACAGTCCGTAGATGATCAAAAGCTGGCTGTAGATGGAAAGAGGTTTGAAGTACCCAACAGTGCTCTGAGGCAAGGCAATTATCCGCACAGATAGTACCTGCTCTCCAAATTCAGGGAAAATTAGTGTTTTCAGATTGTTTAACTGCTTTTCCTCTGCCCTTAGAATGGCACTGCTTATGAAATTTTAGGACAGACCTATTGAGGGAATAATGGAATCATCTACCGTAGGGGATTACACAAGGATTTGTTGATCAAAAGAACTGCTCTGCAGGTGTCTGTCAAGCGCTGTGAATTCACCTGTCCTCACAATGACCCATTAATGGCAAACCAGCATCTGTATAATCCTTTAACATTTTCCTTTAACTTTCTTTCTTTATTTTTAACATACATTGCCTCATCAACTCCTCCCAACAATCTGGTAACATTCAAAGTTTTAACAGAGAAAGAAAGGAAATCTTAGGTAGTTAAAGTGAGCATCCTAAGGTCACACACTTAGAAAACAGTGACAGCCAGAAAGCAAGCCTTGATCATTTTTTCCAAGTTAAGGATGCTGAGTTGGTACACTCTACCATCAGGAGTCGAGTGAGAAAAAAAATCTATGTCTAAAATGTTTATTTAAATCTAAGTTTTGCCAACTCATCTGGTGTTCCTGCCATGTTTCCTCAATGTCCTGAATTTCTCTGGATTTTATTTTTTCACACCAGCCACACCCACTGAGAATGTGGGTACACATGTCCAGCTGGAAAAGAAGGTTCATATCTGGGAGTAATAGAAAGTCAAAACAACAAAGGCGTGTGTGGGTGGATTTTGGTCTTGGAGTTGTTTAAACGCCAGGGTAGAGTTTGAACTTCAGGTAATGAGAAGCCCATAGAAAGATTTTGAGAAATAATGAACACCTGCCAGGACTTTTTAGAAAGCCCTTCACGTGCAGTCTTTCAGTGAATCCTCCTAACAACCCTTCAAGGAAGAAACAACATTATTATCCTACTGTTACTCTTCAGGAAGGTGAGGCTCAGAGAAGGGGCGACATTAACAGATTGGGCAGCCCGTCACTGGTAAAACGGGGTCTCTAAGCTGAGCATAAATTGTGCTTTCGGAAGCTTGATCTGGGAGTGGCCTGTAGAATGTATAAGAGAATGTACTAAAAGGAGGGAAACATTTAAAAGCTATTGCAGAAACACATGTAGCAGATTAAGTTATAAATCTGAATGCAAACAACTCTCAGAACCATGATGTAGATCACTGCTCTTCTCAAGAGGACAGAGGAAAAGGACTGGTCTGTGGATCTAAAAACAGGTTCTACTCAACTATGTGTCTTTCTCTTCATCTGACAGATACGTGAGTAACTGCCTTCATTTACCAAAAAGTCTGAGCACAACGTAAAATCATGCTACTCAACTGAACTGAAAAATGTTCCCTATTTTCCAGAAATCTCTGAGCACCATGTGTGAGAGAACACGACAGAATAGAAACTGATTATGCAAAATGTGTGAGAGCGAACTGCAGCTCTTGGTGACATGTGGCAGCCTCACTGGGAAGGGAGAGCCGTGGAACTCTGGGTGCCGGCTCAGGCTGACGGCTGCGTGTCACAGGCTGAAAGGCAGGAGAGGGTTAAAATAGGAGTTTATGGGCTGTAGCTCATAGCCCTTGGAGCCATTCATGTGCTGCGTGCACATGCAGGAAGATATCCTGAGAGATGACACTCAGCTGCAGTACTCACATAGAGGCAAAGAGGAAAATGCCATTAATTTTCTTTGTTTGTTTGTTTGATGCTATGTCCCAGGGTCCTTACTTCTAGGCTTTGTAGATCTCTCCAAAGATATGAATATTCCATGAGAGACCCTCCCTCTCAATGTAAAAATTGCAGAAGCTCCTAAGAGGATTGTATTTGAGTTCTCCAGAAAAATGGAACCAAAAGAATATCTATCTATCTATCAATATATAGATTTATTATAAGGAATTGCCTCATACAATCATAGAGACAGAGAAGTCCCAAGCTGGAGACCCAGGAGAGCTGATGGTGTAAGTTCCACCCCCAAAGCTGGTAGGCTGAAGACCCAAGAAGAGATGACGTTTCAGTTCATGTCTGAAGGCAGATAAAAACTCTGATGTGCTATAGCTAAAGGCAGCTGGTTAAGAGGAGTTCCCTCTTATTCAGGCTTTTTGTTCTATTCAGGCCCCCTATTGACGGTATGAGGCTCTTTCCCAACCAGGGAGGGCAATCTGCTTTACTCAGTCTACTGATTCAAATGTAAATTTCATCCAGAAACATCCTCACAGAAACACCCAGAATAATGCTTGACCAATTATCTGGGGGCTCCACAGCCCAGTCAAGTTGACACACAAAATCAACCATCACAAGAATGGAAATGGTCACAAGGTTGGATAAAGGAAGGATGGGAACACAAAGGGGATAAGAGCTTTTAAGTACCTGAGAATCCCAGACAGAGCAGGAGATCAAAATGTCATTCTGAGGAAAAGCCTCAATTTGCCCAGCAAAGCTGTCTTGCACAGGGAGCTATCCAGGGTACTAGGCTGCTTCCACCTCTGATTCTCCCTGGCCTAGAGGCCAGAGCCTTCTGTTTTGTACCTGACATCTAGTCTCTACCGTGGACTTGACTTCAGTTCTAATTCATTGCAGCTTCCTCCTTCATCTGTGTCCTGACGGACCTCACTGATCCCAGTAGCAATGACTTGCAAGCATCAAGCTTAGTCTGGTTTTGATAACCAACTGCAGCCAATGCTACTTTCACTATGGTTTTAATAAGGGACAGCCTGTTTCTTGGATGGTTTCCAACAATAGTGGACATGCTCGCATGTGTGCACACACATATACACACATCATTAGACTGTGCAGCCATAAGGCTCGTATTTTTAGATGGATTTTTGCATAAGCACGTTTGAACTTATGTTCAAAATGTCAGATCTTGCTTTATGGTGATCTAACCAAAAAAAAAAAAGAATCATATGTACAGATTTCTCTAATTTAGATACACATGAGTATATACAGAAGCTTGTAGCAGTCAATGTACAAAAGAATATGTCATCAGAAAAGACTTGAAGAAATATAGAATGAACTCAGTAGATTGCTGTCTAATGCCTATTCTGGCCATGGGGAAATATACAAAGAGAAAATGATGGTAGCTTCTAGAACAGGCTGGTGATTTGAGCTTAGGAATCTTATTCCCTGCATTTTAATTTTGTTGTAAACGAGCAACTGAATGTCAAGAGAGGGTGTCTCAGACTGAAAAGGCTCCCACTGGACAGGTCTGGGAAAATCTGAACAAGAAAAAAATTAAGTATAATAATGAAATGTAAACCACTGAAAAAAACAGGAAATCATGCATCCGTACTGATAACAAATGGATAAATAATTCAGGGAGAAAAGAAAACTCTTGCTTACAGTTGAGTGCCAGAGACCAAGTAGTAAAAGTTGGAAAACCATTTTGCAAGCATCATGGTAAAGATGGAATCAGGAAAGTGTGTGTGTGTGTGTGTGTGTGTGTGTGTGTGTGAAACAGAGAGAGAGGACAGAGAGGCAGAGGAAGGAAGGGGAGTTTTCTGAAACACAGGGAACTCTTCCCTGAAATTTTGGCTGGCAGTGATGAGAAGGAGGCTGGTCATATTGGGCCTCAAAGAAAAACTGGGTTGGCACCAGACTACTTCTCCATTATTTAAAATATAGTAGACATTGGAAAAATCATGTAGAAGATTTGAAGGGATGGTGATTCATGAATTTTATACCAAGCCAAAGCATTGTTTTGAGAAGGAAACAGAATATTTTAAGCTATGCAATGACTTTCAAAATATACAACTCATATATTCTTTTTGACAATCACTCTAGGTAACTGAGTGATTAAGCAAAGTAAAGTATTCAAGAATGGAGTAGACCCAGTATAAAATCACTAAAAATGAGCCTTCAAACAGCTTAAACAAAAGTTATTCTAAATAATATTAATAAGTATGACTGAAGAAATAAAATGCAAATGTCACTAATATTTCCTGCAGACAAAAATCTCAGCCTAAAATAAATGATAATAATAACAATTGAAAACTCTTAAATTCCATCTAAAATTCCATATTAACTAACAAAAATTGTGGTTGGAAGGGGGAGGGGGTGAGAAAGTGTGAATTAATTTCAACACTATAAACAGATATTATATGTCAGGAAACTAACAGGAAATGGGTAACTCACTCAAATGGTGAAATCAAGGAGAGATTAATGAAGAAATGATTTATCATAAACCTTACACAGGGTTACGTGGAACCAGCAGTAGATGGTGAAACACCTCGGCAATGGTAACAGCAAGTAGCTGTTACCAACCCCTAAGCCTGAAGAGATAAGGGAAAGGAATGGTTTCTGGAACCTAGAGAGAGCTGGAGCTGGAGTAGTAACTGTAGAATTGGCTTTCCATCAGGAGCTGCTGCCTTCAAGGGAAGAGCACTGCCAACCCACAGCCTGACAGGAAGGGAACCAGGAGAGTAATAACGGGCTCTTTCCCCACAGCCTCCCATCTCTTGCCAGAGTCTCCCACTGACTGACCCAGCTGAGAGCCTGAGGATGGGGGAACCCAGTAGAAGGCCATAGAGGACAGCCTCTGAGTCTTCAAGCAGATTGGAGAAGGATGGAAAATGGACCCGAGGAGAAACAGAATATCTCACACAGATGACGATGAGAGATACTTTTAATTTATTAATATTCACATAAATAGAGGTGCAAAATTTTTAAATACTAGGAAATTACTAGCATAGCATTTCTCAATTAATTTTTATAGAATAATTGTTTCACTAAAGGTTCACTGAAAAAGGGATTCTGTGATCAAATAAATTTGGTATATCCTGTATTCTACTTTTGGAGCCTAAAATTCATTAATAAACTAAAAATTATATGAAGAACTACAATAAGAAGCATTTTAAAATTTATATCATCCTGAATCCCCAAACTTACTTAATGAGAGAATTCTTTAGTTATAAATAAAAACCCTTACAACCCATGAAACCTTAGGAAACGCCGTACTATCAGGTTTAAGAGTATGAGGTCTACTTTACAAATCACAACCAACAAAAATATTCATAATAATACGAAAGTTTTTAAGGTAATTACAGCAAGGAGCCCTAGAAAATAGAAAACTTAATAACAGAAGACAAGGATATCAGTTATGCCCCTATGTAAAGGACAAAACTCATAGAAAGACAAAAAGTTCAAAAAAGAAAATCCAAAAGAATACTGTCCTCAAGAAATACATTTAAAATTAAAGAAGGTTAAAAGTAAAGTTTTGAAAATCATATGTAATTGTAAAATACAAAAGGAATTTTCTTTTGAATTTGCCTTTGGCTGGGCATGGAGAGGGTAAGGGAAGTGTTTAAATGTTATAGCTAAAGTGTAAGAAGAGAGAGTTAATATTAAAATTGTGATATGTACATCTAGAAAGCTAGGCTATATTGGTAGGGAAAAGTATTATGATTTTTTAAAGTCTCCACCTTTTATGCTGTAAGAGTTATACCTGGTGGGTCAGTTTTAGTTTATACTTGAGGTCTGTAGTAGAAGCACATGATAAAGAAGAAGTCAAAAATTCCACCTTTCTCAGCTCCCCCAGAATGGTGAGAAAATAAGGAGCCAGGAAGAGAAGAAACCAACGGTCAGACATGCATCAAGTTCGGCCCTTCCCAGAATCAAGTTTCAAGTTGGAAAGATATATTAGGTTAAGAAAAATGCTGATCACAGATGAACCTGACTGACCCACTTTCCTTTTGAGACTGTGGAAGGTGATTATTCACTGCCCGTCCTCACAACAAGCTGAGGGTGACCACATCAAGCTAAACTCTGATCGTGTGGTGAGGCAGAAAAAGCTCCACAAGAACTCCCAGGTTGGGGATAAAGTAAAGTATTTCCAGCGTGCCTTATGGAGAAAGGCCAAAGGTAGCTAGGAGCGCTATCTGGAGAGCTTGCCAGTGTGGGCTTTCACGCAGTGGCCCAATACTTGAGGCTGTGGGGCAGGTGGTTCGGGCTGGGGGAAGAATGGGAGTCCTAGCCCGTGAGTTCATGGGAACATGGGTTCCTTGGGCCAGTGAGACTGAAGTATATCCTAGTCATCAAGAGTAGATAACAGATGAATGGATAAAGAAGATGTTGTACATATATACAATGGAATATTACTCAGCCATGAAAAAGAACAAAATAATGCCATTTGCAGCAACGTTCATGGACCTAGAGATTGTCACACTATGTGAAGTAAGTCAGACAGAAAAGACAAATATCATATGATATCACTTATATGTGCAATCTAAAAAAATGGTACAGATGAACTTATTTGCAAAACAGAAATAGAGTCACAGATGTAGAAAACAAACTTACAGTTACCAATGGAGAAAGGGGGAAAGAGATAAACTGGGAGATTGGGATTGACATATATACACTACGGTATATAAATAACTAGGGGCTTCCCTAGTGGCGCAGTGGTTGAGAGTCCGCCTGCCGATGCAGGGGACGCGGGTTTGTGCCCCGGTCCGGGAAGATCCCACATGCCGCAGAGCGGCTGGGCCCGTGAGCCATGGCTACTGAGCCTGCGCATCCGGAGCCTGTGCTCCGCAATGGGAGAGGCCACAACAGTGAGAGGCCCACGTACCGCAAAAAAAAAACCAAACAGATAACTAATAAGAACCTACTGTATAGCACACGGAACTCTACTCAATACTCTGTAATGACCTATATGGGAGAAGTATCTAAAAAAGAGTGGATATATGTATACGTATATGCATATGTATAACTGATTCACTTTGCTTATAGCAGAAACTAATACAACATTGTAAATCAACTATACTCCAATAAAAATTATTTTTTTTAAAAAAAGAGTAGATAGACATTGCTCCTTAGACATGTTGCTACAGCTCCAATAGAATAACTAGGAATGGAACCAGTTGAATCTCTGTTCACTAGTTCTGGCTAGTGGCTAGTAAAAATCCACTGCTCACTTGACTCACACTCAATCTTTCCTCTGCAACCACAGGGATAGGAAAAACACATCACTGCCTCAACACTCAGATACCATCTAGGAGAGAAGTGGGAGGGATGTAGTGACCAATTGTTTTAATTTCCCTGGAACTGAGAGGTTTCCCAGGATGCAGGACTTTTAGTGCTAGAACTGAAACACTTTGGAGGCAAACTACTACATATTGGTTACCCTAAGGGGATGCAGAACTCTGAAAGATTGGATACTATTTTCTCATCCAAACAAAAATTGAGCTAATTCAAGAGACAGTTTAAACTGATGCAATGGAATGATTCATCCAAATTGGGCTAAAATTTAGTCTCTGATCCCCCCTCTCTTCCACTGGTCTTCAGCACTTGAGATCAGAGCAATTACAGACCAGTTTTGCTGTACATCTGAATGTGATGTGATATATCATACAAAAGAAAAAATGTCACAATAATAGCAAAACTAAATAAACAGCACAACCAAAATAGAGTGGAAAAAACCCTGCTTATTCTTGTGAAGGGTTAACTGGTACAGAATTTGCTCACCTGCTGTTATGACTGGAAAAGCAGATAAATTATATGAAACAACTGTTTTCAGACACTGAAAAATAGGAAGCACAGGACGATGACCTCTAGAGGAGGAAAGCGAATGAGTGAGTCCTATGATTGCCGCAGTTTTTACCTGGAGGCAGCGTCCAGGCCATAGCACAGGTTGGGGAAACCCAAACACAACACAGCAGTCTTGTTGAGTTAAGAAAGCCAGAGATGAAGTGCAGGGAGGATAAGGCAGCTACATTTGTGGACATACGCTGGAGGAGAGGGAGGGACAGAGAGAGAGGGAGAATATAAATGCTCCAGAGATGTGCAGAGAGGTCTCTTGATTTTTGGGGGGCAGAAAAAGTTTGGTAAAGAACCACCAAAAAGAAGCTGAAAATTTCCCAAGCTTACATAGGACTGGGAATAGGTCACATTCCCACCTGTCAGAGGGAAAAGACTGTAATAAATGGGCATTGGGTACAGAGTTCAGAAAGGGCTCTCCCTAGCAGTGAGGCTAAATTAGTCCTAGACTAAAGGCTTCTCAGGTGTATCAAAAGCAAGCCATGAAAGAATCAAACTGATGTGAAGTTACTTAACTGCATGCATAACAAAGTCCCACACTAAATGAATACAATCTAGCAACCAATAATGTAAAGTTCGCAACGTTTAGTATCCAATAAAAATATTAACAGGCATGCAAAGTATCTAGGAAAATATGACACCCCTAATGAGAAGAAAATAATCAACAGAAACAGCAGAGCTGCTGGAATTAGCAGACAAGGACCTTAATACAGCTTTATGAATCCTGTAAATATGGTCAAGAATATTATGAAAAAGATGAACATGATGAGAATAGAAAGACTAAAAAAGAAGTAAACAGAACTTCCAGAAATGAAAAACTCTATAATTGAAATGAAAATTATAGTGAATAGGATTAACAGCAGATTGGACATTGTGGTAAACTTGGAAACATAGCAATTGAAGCTCCTAAAATGAAAGAAATATTTTTAAAAGTCTGAAAAAAGTGAACATACCATCAGGGATCTGTGGGAAAATATTGACAAACTTGACATATGTGCAATCAGAGTTCCAGAGGAAAGGTATGAAAGAAGGAGTAGGAGAATATTTGAAAAAATGCTGACTAAATTTTCTCAAAACGATGAAAAGTATAAACTTACAGATTCAAGAAGGTCAATGAACTCAAGCAGAAGAAGATGAAGGAATTGACACTAGGGCATATTATAAGCAGATTGCTTAAAACTAGTGACAAAGAGAAAACTCTAAAAGCAGCAAGGAGAAAAAAAAAGACAGAGTATATTCAGAATAACAAAATAAGTATGGCAGCAGGCTTCCTGTCAGAAATAAAGCAACTTAGACAACAGTGGAGCAACACCTTCACAAACAAAACAAAATGCTATCAACCTAGAATTCTATACTAAGAATATCTTTCAAACTGAAGGCGAATAAAGACTTTTCAGACAAGTAGAAGCTAAGAGACTTTTTGCCAGTAATACTGTGCTACAAGAAGTTTAAAGAAAGTTCTCTAGGTGGAAAGAAATTAATATTACATGGAAATTTGGATCTATATATAAAAATGAAGGAATAAAAAGTGTGAGAAATGAAAAATATGTGGGTAATTATAAAAGACAATGTTTTATTCTTTTAAAGTGCCTTTAAAAGATAAGTGCTTAAAGCAAAATTAATAAATAAAATATATTTTGGGGTTGATGATATATAGAAGTCAAATGTATGACAACAGTGGTGTAAAGGAAAGGAGAATAGAAATGAAAGTATACTATTGTGAGGCTCTTACATTATAAAGGAAGTGATATAATAGTACTTGAATATAGACGGTGATAAGTTAAAGATGTATATTGTACACCTTGGAGCCAACACTAAAAAATAAAACAAAGGACGATAGCGATAATGGAGATGGAATCCTGACTAATACTCAGTTAATCCAAAAGAAGGCAGGAAAAGGAAAAAAGTAACCAAGAACCTATGGGACAAATAGCAAGGTGATATATTTAAATCCAATAAAATAAAATATTACATTAAATTTAAGTGGTCAATATATTCCAATTAAAAGGCAGAGACTGTCAGACTGGATCACAATGCAAGACCTAACTATATGCCACATATAAGAAGCTCATTTTAAATATGAAGATGCATATAGGTTAAAAGTAAAAGCATGGAACAGATAGACTATACAAATAGTAATTAAAGAAAGTTGCATCAATGGGCTATATTAATATCCAACATAGCAGACTTCAGAACAAGGAATATTATGAAAGATAAAAGGAAAGATTTCATAATAGCAAAGGGATAATTTCATAGAGGAAGACATAAGAATCCTAAATGTATATGCACTTCACAGAGCAAAACACAGATGAAGTGAAAACTGATAAAACTGTAAGAAGAAATAGGAAAATCCACAATTATAGTCAGGATTCCAATACCTCTCTCTCAATAATTGATATGGCAAATAGGCAGAAAATCTGTAAGAGTTTAGAAGACTTGAACAACACTATTAACCAGTTTGACCCAACTGACATTTATAGAATAAGCCATCCTACAACACCAGCAGAATCCACATTCTTTTCAAATGTACATGGAGAATCAATCAAGATGCACCACATCCTGGGCCATCACACAAGTCTTAATGAACTTTAAAAGCATTAGGATTATGAAAAGTATGCTCTCCAATGACAAAATAGGTTCTCTGGAATTCACTGAAATAGAATTTAACCTTTATACACTGACATATTTTCTAATGTGACGAGAAGTGCTCATTTAGTTGTCAAAAGAATCAGAAACACAATTCAAACTAACTGAAGCAAAAAGGGAATGAATTGGCTTATGCAGCTGAAAAGAACATGGAGCTCACAAGGTTGAAGAGAAATCGATAGGATAGGGATGTAGAGATTAACACTTGGGACTCAAGGCCATAGGTCACAGTGTTGTTCTGCTCTGTTTTTCTCATTTATACCAGTCTCTGTACAGAGTTATTCTCAGGACAGTCTCAACTAACATGGTGGGAAGATAACCCCAGATTGGGATTGTCACTTCCAGCAATTCCAGTGTCTATATATCAGTCCCAGGGAGGGACGCCGATCAGTCAAGCTTGGTTCACCTTCCTACACCTGTGGTTGGGAGGCAGGCTCTGATAAGAGGATGAGAGAAGAAATCTTGTTGGGAAGTTCACAACCAATAGCTGTCATTGTCTACCATAGAGAGTAGTCTGAAAAAGAAGCGACACTTGATCTGAGTGTTTTTTTTTTTAAAGGCATTTGTAGTGTGGGTAAGATCATCTCAGTTTGCAAAGCTTGTATGCTCATAGGCTGACAAAGTTGCAGGAGGTCAACCAAAAAGTTTTAATAAATGGTAATCCCCAGTCTTCTCCAAGCATGGGACCCTACTAACAACCGGGTGTCTGGAAGTGATTTTTCCATTAAAAACAGCAGGAGATGAAGATGGGACTGGTAAGCCACATATGCTCTATAAAAAGTGGTTAAAGAGCTCAAGAGTAGAGCTTTGTTTATTCTAGATGGTTAATTCAGCTAGTCAAGACAGCGCGTCTGCCTCTTAACCCTCTTGTCTCTAAAAAAGGAGCAAACTCTATGGAACCTACTTCTTTTCCTAAACTCAATGTTTCTGGAATTGCAAGAGACCTACTCTCTATCCTCCTGCATAAACCCTGCCCCTGGTCCCCTAAACCTATTTTTGAAAGAACCATTTGGTAAAGTAGCTTCCTCTCCTTCCTCTATAAAAGGCCACGAAGAACAGGGTCCATTTTCTTCAGACCCATGCTGAGCTCATTCTAAAATGATATTCAAGCAGCTCTTAGAAAGCTGCTATTTACCATTTACTAGCTGTATTAGTTTCCTATTGTCAGTATAACAAATTACCACAAACTTAATTACTTAAAATACAAACTTATTCTCTTACATTTCTCGAGGTCAGAAGTCTGAAATGGGTCTCAAGTCCCATAGAGCAGGGTTGCAATCTTTCCAATTAAACAAGTCTGAGACTTAGAGAATGAACTTTTAGTTACCAGTGGGGAAGGGGAAGGGAGAGGGATAGATTGGGAGTTTGGGATTGACATGTATGCACTGCTATGTTTAAAATAAAATGCCTTTCCACGAAAAAAAAAAAGTCTGAGAAATCCAGCTGGTCGGTCGTTTGCATTTAGCCCCCTATATGCGATAATAAAATGGAAATTGCCCTGCCCTGGAAGTGGCTCCTGGCCCAAATTGGGTGCCCTATAGGGTCTTAGATGGCGATACCAGACCAAGTCCCTGTGCCCCAGAAACTAACATAGGTTTTTCTACTTGATCCCGAGAAGGAGGGCAAGTCCTGAGTCCCAGTGTCAGGAATTGGGGCTGCATAGGAACAAGAGGTGGTGGAAGGGATGGATATCTTGGCATAATGGCCAGAGAGGCTGGAACAGCTACCTCAGCTGGAGGAGTTAAGGTTTGAAACGACATATCCTCATTCTCGTTCTCTTCCTTTTCTTATTTTCTCTGATGTAATGGCACAAACGCTTGCACATAAAGGATTTCATCATTCTTCCCTGCTTCTTCACAAAATGGATGTAGAGTCATTCAAAAGCCACTGTAAAACCATTAAAATGATGCCTTTTTGCTTTGGCATCAACCAACTGGGAATACAATGCAGCTGAAAAGAAAATTGGTTACTGCTGTGACATACAATTTAATTACTAAAATTATGACTGATGTCATTTACCAGATATACCAGAATTTTAGGAGTTCCATATAATTTCTAGAATGTGTATATTAATAACGTTTTACCCATATGATACAGTCTAAGAAGTGTTATCACCATTTATTTGACAATGCTTCTCACGTGAGTTAACATACCAAATAAGCCTAGTTAGTTTAATATTACTCTCTCTCAGATGGAGAGAGAGGAAATAATTTGAGGTGTTTCAGGGACCCTTTGGAAAACCCCAAAGGCAGATAGAGGTCAAATGAACTTCATTTAGAATTTGATCTTTGGGAATTTTGTCAAAAATTTCAAAACGTTTTAACCAGTGATAATAAAAGATCACAAAGGCAAATACAGATCACTTAAAGAAACTCACAGTTATCAAAAGCAGTTCAATAT
Source organism: Monodon monoceros (assembly GCF_005190385.1). Lineage (NCBI taxonomy): Eukaryota > Metazoa > Chordata > Mammalia > Artiodactyla > Monodontidae > Monodon > Monodon monoceros. The sequence continues at coordinate 13,968,001 of NW_021703780.1, forward strand.
TTAAAGAACTTTGTCCTCTTAGAGAATCAAATTCAGGCTTTGTACCACTTTATCTTTAAAATTCATTTTCTTAATTAAGTTCAATCTTATCTTAGCCAATCCTGACCATGACAAAACTCTGTGTGCCTCTTCCACAAACCTTCCATAACTTTCTGTATCCATATTTATCTGTCTCTCACTTTCTCTTCCCCTCAGAAACAACCAGCTCTAGGACAATACCACCTTTTTCCCTTTAACAAAATGCATTTTCATTCCTCATACCTTCTTCACTGAAAACACACATTCTACATCTTTGCATACTGAAATGTTTCTCTTATAATTCTTAACCTTAAAACCTTAATCTCTAGTGAAAACCAAGGAGCAAGTAATTGTCAACTGTTTGTCATACCAGCATTTCCTGATTGACAAAGTTATGCCTAAGTCTTCCTCTCCTAGGAAGGCAAAGGTAGGAAAACTTGGACCTGCACAGCAATTAATGTTCTAATATTTTATTCTATTTAAAATGACCCAGATTGTCAATGAATTCTCTTCATTCAACTTAGTTTAAAGTTACAAAAATCTGGAGAGACTATTTTAGATAGACATTCAAGACATTCCCAAGACATAATTATTCCTATGGAGTAAAACTCTTACACCTCATTTACCTCTATTTTATTTACTTAAAAGCTTTGTCATATTATTTTTCTTGCTGACAAACTCTAACAGGAATAATAAGGTCTTATTTGATTTCTAGTAAACTAGGTACAATAAAAGCATTCTATTTAATGCTGATGACTGTAAAGACACGTCCATATTAATCACACCAACCAACTTAAACTAACTTTAATACCAGATATTAATTCAATACTGAATATTTCCTAGATCACATGAACGCAAAATTCATTCTGGCCTGTTTCTTTTACATTTGAATGTTTATATAAGGGCTTAGTTTCCTTTAAGCTAATTAAATAGACCTCTTTTACAAATTAACTTTGGTGATGCCACACATCTATAACACACGTACAAACAAACACAGGGGCCTCACAGTTTCCATTCCAAAATTCCAGCCATGAGTCAGCTACAACAATGTAAAACCCATCAGTTACAAAAGAAGTTGGATTCAAATTGGGTTTCTTGCTGGCAGATGGGACAAGTCAAGGTCACTTGCCTAGATCACTAAAGCGTTTTTACTAATATTTATGGAAAAGACTTTTATGTCTATTTGCAGCTTTTGGTGATTTTAGGAACCAAGTGGAACCTTCCTCTTCTTCCTGGGAATGTCCCCTCTAGGCTAAGAACAGAAAGTGTTTCGTTTTGTTTTGTTTTCCTGTTCCTTTCCTCCATTTGACATCAGTAAAAGTTTTAAATATCACAAAGCTGATTTGGCTATAAATGGAGAAACAGTACCAAACAAAATGAAATGAAAAACCCAAAAGGACAAACAGAAAATCCTAAATAAACCCTCAAGTTTGGTCTTGGGGTTTTACATATACCAACGACACAGGAGGCCACAATGTAATTAACACGTCAAGGGTAGTAGTACATGGTGCACAGGGTCCCAGGACAACCCTTTCTAAACCCCTTGTGGAGATCCTAACAGGTAGTGTGGCCACACGTTGTTTCAATAAGATATCATCCTCCTCTCAGATGTAATCAGATCACTTATCCAAAACGCACCTCAGAGGACTCTGTTTAGGGATAGTTGAAACATTTCCCATTTTTAAAGACAGAAATTCAAGACAAACAAAATACAAGTGGCACACACAAATGCCAGCATCCAAAGAAACAAACAAACCAGTTCAAAAATCAGGTAGAAGTCCAACAACTCTTTCCTCTTTCCAACAGGGTACCTCACTCAAATACAAAACAAATTGGCTTATTCCAGAGAAAAAGCCCCAAACGAAGAGAAAATGCAACTATTTCCCCTCTCCAACAGGGTACCCCAAACAAACTGGCTTATTCTGCAGAAAAAGCCCCAAACAGAGAGGAAAAAGTTTCTGGCTGTACACACCAGAGCGACTTACCCTTCTGTATGGAGTCTGTCAGCTCCCAAATGTCGATTCCTTCCTCCAACTGCCAAGCGCTGGGGAAGCGGGGGCTGCTTTGGGGAATTTTGTTTTTGTTTTTGTTTTGCGGTACGCGGGCCTCTCACTGTTGTGGCCTCTCCCGTTGCGGAGCACAGGCTCCGGACGCGCAGGCTCAGTAGCCATGGCTCACGGGCCCAGCCGCTCCACGGCATGTAGGATCCTCCCGGACCGGGGCATGAACCCGCGTCCCCTGCATCGGCAGGCGGACTCAACCACTGCGCCACCAGAGAAGCCCTGCTTTGGGGAATTTTGAAGGAAAGAGCCCAGGACAAGTGGCCTGCGGCAGCTGCTAGCGCCTTAGCCGAAAACTCCCCAACTGGGGCCAGCAGGCCACGAACAGCAAGGCTGCTGGCTAGCTGCTTGAAAATTCATTACCGAACCTAAGCTCACCTGTACTGTTCGCTGCACGACAGGCCAATAAATCGAGAGATGAATTGTTGAGGCCAGGAATAGCGACCTTATTCAGAAAGCCGGCAGACCGAGAAAATGGTGGACTCATGTTCCAAGGAACCATCTCGCCTGAGTTAGAACTCAGGCTTCTTTTATACTAAAAGGGGAGGGAGTAAAGTAAAACATTTCCTAGTTCCAGGTAGCCTCCAGAGGGGATGTGTTAATTTCTTCCTGCCTGCAGTCCTTCACGGGGGTGGGGTGAGGGTGGGGGGCTTTGTGGGGGGTTGGGGGGTGGGGTGTCTGGTCAGGATGTTTCCTGTGAGCTAAACAAAGGTTTTTCAGCTTTATATTCATTACCTGGGAGGCAGGGTTCCCAGAGATGGGCCATTATGTATAATTCTAGCTTATAGGAAACATCCCTTCAGTGAATAACTTGTAATAGACTATAAAGGTTCTTCCCTATTACTGAAGGGACAAGTGCTGAAGATAGCTCCCATTCGGAGTTTCAGATTCAACTCCCGCCTCTTCCCTCACTCTAAATCCACAGAAAAATTCTATTTGGGATTATATCCCCTGTGCCCATGCTTCCTGTGGCAGAGTCAGCTCTTTGCTCACAGAAAAATCTGTGTCCTTATTTCCCATTGTATAATTGTCACTGAGCAGTAGCATCTTTGGGTTTCAGAGCAGCCAAATGGCTGAGCTCTTTGTAGTGAAGTGTGAACTAGAACCTCTCAGGGAACACTCTTCTTGCTCTTTTCCAGTTGGCTGTTGGTTTCCAAGGACTCAGGCCCTCCTGGATGGAAGAGCCATGATATGGAAGGAGCCTGGGCCCCCTGAATCACCACTGGGTGAAACCTGTCTACCCACCAGGAAATCTTCACTGGACTGTTAAACATGTAGAAATTAACTCCTATTGTGTTAAGCCACTGACATTTTATAATTTACATACGGCTACTAGTACTTGAAAGTAATTCTAAGTCAACAAGAGGTAGCGCTGGAGAATTGTTAGAATTCTCTGCATCTCTACCTAAGACTGAGCAAACATCCACTTCTGCTGAACTCTATAAGCCAAAGGTGTAGCAAATGATGGTGCATAGGTTGTTCAGCCTGCTGAGGGTTAATTACTCTGATACTTTTGCATGGGGAAAACACAAAAATGAGGAAAGAGGTTACTGCCATTTTCTCCCTTTAATTAATTAATATACTTAGATATATAATATATTTAAATAATATGTACATATTATATATAATAAATATATATTATATATAACTAAATATAAATAAATTACATATATAGGATATGTATATGGGTGTGTGTGTGTGTATATATATATATATATATATATATAAAAAACAAGAGTAGCCCTGCATTGCAAGGGATAAGGAAAGTTTACAAGTTTGCTCAGGGGCTTAAAATTCTTAGGTCCATCACTGAGTTATAAATTTGCTGCTATATAATAAATAATCAGAATGAGGGAAATAAAGATTTCTCTGTGGTACATGAGTCTGAAGTTTGGAAAATAGAGGGGATATATTGTGAATCATATTCTCATAGGTGAGGATCTGAAAACGGCAAATTTGACTTATACTGGTAAAAGGCAGTTTGCCAGCCACAGAATTTTTGGGTAATTTCATAGGCTGCTAATCAATTTCAGAGGAGTGCAATACACAATAGGTAGGAAATAACGTGGAAAGAGGTGAGGGGCAGGACCCTTCATAGCAAGGAGAGAAAAATCCATGGTGTTACTCTGTGCCACTCCAGCTTCATAGTTCTCAATTTACAAATTAGTTACATTTCAAGGTTCATTGTCATTTATTCATTCTTTCATTCATTCATTTAATAAATGCTTATGTAGTAGCACAGCTATAGCTTTGGAGATAAAATTATAAATAAGATAAGGTCTTGCTATGAGAACAAGTATACTACTCTGGATATACAAACGAATAATTGTGATACAAGAAAATTTTCATGACGAAAGTATGAAAGTCAGCTGTTTGGAAAAAAGGACATGTTGTCTTCAATAAATAACTGTATTGAAAATGGCTGGAATATAAAACCAAAGGACCAAAGCCTGTTTGACCCATAATGTACCTAAGACACAGTTAAAAAAAAAAAAAAAAGGATTATTTCAGCTACCTCTTATGGTCTTTCATTTTACCATCTTATTTTCATGAAAGATTAAGACAGAGTAAGCAACCCTGAACATGAGTAACCTGTTATCATTCTGTATTTAAATAGAATAAAATCTTAACACATCAGATGCTCTCTAGCTCTTCCATATTACAGAATTCCATTGTATCAGATGAAGTATCCAAATTCTTCATTTTCTAGATAACACAAAGTCTTCACTTGAGGGAGGGAGATGGTCATTGCCGAATAAACCTAGATCAGTGGGTGGGAGTGTCTGGAGACCAGCAGCTTTGGAGCGGCCTTAAGATACCTCGGGGGATCTGAACTCCTGTGTCCTCCCAGCTGGTAGAGTAAATGAGAAGATGGTTCTGATCAACTGCGTCATTCAGGCTTCTGGCAGGAAACAGATGCACACTCAACCAAGATTCTGAGAAACTTTATTGAAGGGACAATTTACAGAGGTATGGGCAGGGCTAAAGCTACCAACAAGCAATGTTGAAGCACCCAGAGGCTGACAACACTAGGAAGCTGTTTCCATCTCTAGATGTGAAGGGGTGTCTTAGTCAGGAGAAAAAATTAGACAGAGAAACAGAACCAAAAGGATATATATGTATGTATTGTACGGAATTGGCTCACGCAATTACGGAGTTTAAGAAGCTACAGGATCTGCAATCGGCAAGCTGGAAATCCAGGAGAGCTGGTGGGTCTGAGTTCCAGTCCGAGTCCTAGACCGAGTCTGAAGGCCTGAGAAGCAGGAGAGCCGATGGTGTAAGTTCCAGCCTGAGTGTGAGTCCAAAGACAGTCAGATAGAGAGAAATAATTTTCTCTTACCTCAGACTTTTATCCTGGCCATCAAAAGATTGGATGAGGCCACACTCTGGAGGGCAATCTGTTTTACTTAATCTACTGATTCAAATGGTAATCTCATCCAGAAACATCCTCACAGACACACTCAGAAATAATGCTTAACCAGATATTTGGGCACCCCACGGCCTCATCAAATTGACATGTGAAATTAACCATGACAGAGGCAAAAGATGAATAGTGTTCTCAGAGCCTTGCATGAGCTGGAGTAGCGAGTCTTGAGAAAGGATCTGTGGTCGAGAGAGGTACAGCTGCTATCAGAACAGCTCCCAGGCAGGGAGGAAGAGGAGTGAATAAACACCCCATTCTTTCTCTCTGCACACCCATCTTCTGCCACTGCATTCCATTGGCCCAACCCAACCGAAAGCCAGTGGACCTTGGAGTCTGAGTGATACAGTCAGTGGTGTAGGGCAGCCTCCTGGGGCTCAGAGCAGGCAGACGAAGAGGAGAATAGGAGGAGGGGCAAATGGAGACTACCCAGCACAGAAACTCCAGAGCTTTTTTGGAAGTACTTAGTAAGGGAAAAGATGGTCACTTATAGCCAGGGAGGGCTTAGTCATTTTAGATCTTAGCATTAAACAAAATGAAGCATCAAACCAAAGAGGGACTTATTTCATACCACGTATATAAGTTTCGGGCATACAATTGCATATGAATGCATTTATTAGTTAGAGATCTATAATTCTGAGAATGTATTTGTGTGTACATATCTCCTCTTTAAGGCTGTAAGCTATTGTAGGGAAAAGACTATCTTAGAGTTTTATTTTTCCAACAGTGCCTTGAACATGGTAGGTTTCCATAAATATTTGCTGAAGAACTATTTCAACTTCTTTTCTTTGAATCTCATAGGAGCTGATGAAATGCAATATAAGAAAACAAGACAGGCCTCCTAAGTGTCGAATGGGATCAGCCAAGGAGACTTCTAGCACAGCGGGTAGTGAGGATGGAACTAAGTTGCTTTGTCGGAGACTTCTTAGAGCTCATTCATTCCACAAATATTTACGGAGCAGCCATGCTGTGCCAGACAGTGTGTTAGGCTCTTAAGATACAAAGATAACGTTTTCAGGAAGAAATCTATTAAGTACCTGAACTGCTCATTTTGTTGACATGCAACCAGCCAATTTCCACACAGCTGTTTGGGTCAGCCTTATAGACATCTGAATCATTTAAGCCAATGAGATGAGCTGCTCTGACTCGTATATTCTAGCCCCGTAGAAAAAGCCTTCATTTTGCTGTCCACAGCCTTACAGCAGATTTATTCCTTGACTGAACTTGGGTAACACAGACACGGTGCTATGGGTCATGACCACACAAGTTTAATTAAGCTCTTGCTATACCAGTTACTCAAAGCTACTCCCAAGACTTGGGCCCAGTGATGAGGGGCCCTTGAAACTGAGGAGTTCAATAAGAAGAGTAGTCACAGAATAGTTAGGCTTTCTTTACTAATGTCAAATGCCAGCACCTCCCTTGGGGGAGCATCTTTTGTATCTGCAGAAAAAACAATGTCCCCCATCCATTAATTTCAACTGGCTTCCCCTTCTGGACCCTGAGGCATGAAAAGCTGCTGTTTAGAAGCCAAGAAAATTCAGTGGGGAAAGGAAATCTCTTCAATAAATCGTGTTGGGAGAATTGGGAAACCACATATAGAAGAATGAAATTAGACCTCTATCTTAGACCACTCACAAAAATTAACTTGAAATGGATTAAAGACTGTGATATTTTGATTTATAATAAGAAATATATATATATTTGGTCTTTGCCCTGTTCCTGGCACAGTTTCTAAAACGCTTGGAATTTCTTAAATGATGAGAGACATAAAGGTGTCTTTTGTTATGTTAATTAGGTGACTTTTGGAAAGCCCAAGGTAACCTAGGATGGGACTGGTTTCCTGGGGAACCAACCAAATGGTTAGAAGGTTGGAAATGGTTAGAACTGAAACTTCAGTCCCACCCCCAGACCTCCTGGAGGGGACAGGGGCTGGAGATTGAGTTCAGTCACCAATGGCCAATGATTTAATCAATCATACCTATGTAATGAAGCCTCCTTAAAAATCCCAAAGAGTAAAAAAAATAAAAATAAAAAATAAAAAAATCCCAAAGGGTGGAGTTTGAGAGCTTCCAACATGGTAAACATATGGAGATGCTGGAAGTGTGACACACTCTGAGATGGCATGGAAGCTCTGAGCCCCTTCCCACATACCTTGCCCTATGCATCTCTTCCATCTGGCTCTTTGTGAGTTATATCCTTCTATAATAAGCTGGTACAGTAATCCAGTAAGTAAAATGTTTCTCTGAGTTCTGAGAGTGACTCTAGAAAATTAATCAAACCCGAGGAGGGGGGCTGTTGGAACCTCTGATATATAGCCAATTGGTCAGAAGCACAGGTGACAAGCTGGGCTTGCAACTGCATGTGAAATGGGAGAGGGGGAGTCTTGTAGGACTGACCCTGTGAGATCTGATATTATCTCCAGGTAGATAGCATCAGAATTGAATTGAATTGAATTGTAGGACACCCAGCTGGTGTCAGAGTATTGCTTGGTTGTGTGGAAAAAAACCCACACACATTGGAAAGACTTAAAAATGAGAACTGAAACTGTAAAAAAAAAAAACCTCCTTGACACTGGTCTTGGCAATGATACTTTGGATACCACACCAAAAGCACAAGCAGCAAAAGCAAAAATTAATAAATGGGACTACATCAAACTACAAAGCTTCTGCACAGCAAAAAAAAAACAATCAACAAAATGAAATGGCAACCTATAGAAAGGGAAAAATATTTGCAAATTATTTATCTGATAAGGGGTTAATATCCAAATTATATAAAGAACTCATACAACTCAATAGCAAACAACCCAAACAGTAAGATTTAAATTGGGCAGAGGAACTGAATAGACCTTTTTCCAAAGAAGACATACATATGGTTAACAGATATACATGAAGACATCCTCCACATCACTAACCATCAAGGAAACGCAAATCAAAACCACAATGAGATTATCACCTCACACCTATTAGAATGGCTATTATCTAAAATACAAGAGATAAGTGTTGGTGAGGATGTGGAGAAACGTGCACTGTTGGTGGGAATGTAAATTGGTACAGTAACTATAGAAAACAGTATTAAGTTTCCTCAGAAAGTTAAAAATAGAGCTACTGTATGCAATCTGATTTCTGGGTATATATACAAAGGAAATAAACATAAGATATTGGGCTTCCCTGGTGGTGCAGTGGTTGAGAGTCCGCCTGCCGATGCAGGGGACACGGGTTCGTGCCCCGGTCCGGGAAGATCCCACATGCCGTGGAGCGGCTGGGCCTGTGAGCCATGGCCACTGAGCCTGCACGTCCGGAGCCTGTGCTCCGCAACGGGAGAGGCCACAACAGTGAGAGGCCCACGTACCGCAAAAAAACAAAACAAAACAAAAAACATAAGATATTGAAGAGATATCTGCACTCCCACGTTCATTGCAGCATTACATATAAAATGGAATATTATTCAGTCATAAGAAGGAAGGAAATTCTGCTGTTTGCGACAGGGATGGATCCTGAGGTTATTAAGCTAAGTGAAATAAGTCAGAGAAAGACAAATGCTGTATAAAATCATTTACATATGGAATTGAAGAGACAAACGAACAGAACCAGAGGGTAGAATTGTGGTTATAGGCCCTGAGGTGGGGTGGGGGAAATGGGGAGATGTCAAAGAGTACAAACTTGCAGTTATAAGATGAATAAGTTCTTGGGATCTAACCATACAGCAAGATGATTAGAGTTAATAATACTGTATTACATAGTTGAAAGCTGCTAAGAGAGTAGATCTTAAATGTTCTCAGCCCAAAAAAGAAATGATAGTTTGTGACATTGAAGTGTTAGCTATGGTGGTAATCATTTTGCAATATACAAGTATATTAAATCAATGTGTTGTACACCTCAAACTTACACAATATTATATGTCAATTATATCTCAACAATGCTGGGGACAGGGGAAAGAAAAGCCACTGTTTACTTGAGCGGGTTCTCTCAGAGCAATACAGCCCTGTTTTCCAAGTTCCTTTTCTAGAACCTTGTCTTGCTTCCATAATGCTGGGAAAGTGGATTGGAGTCCCCTGCTGTTTGTGTCAAATAGCAATTCTTTTATGTTGCTCCATGATACATACTGCTCAGACATTTTGAGTCAAAACTGTGAAATATCCCTTATTGCCTTGCCATTATCCATTCTATTACTAGATTTAAGACTTGTGAATAATACCATATGTGACCTTGGTTAGAGGTTTCTTTTTTTAACCAGGACAAAAACCAGTTGAGTGATCTCTTCAAGTAGGGTGTGTCAGTATTTGAACATTCTACATACTTGTTAAGAATCTCTATTATTTGATCTCAAAAATTTCTGTAACAGAATGGAATATATTTTCTCCAGAATTTAACTTTATGCCCATTATATCTATCATGGGCTCTGAGACACATATTAGAATGACTGAACTAATGTCAATCAAAGGTTTACCCTGAGTAGGTGTCGATCAAAATTGAGAATTTGCCAGCTTGCTTAATATGATCATTAGTAATATCTTTTAATTAACTTTCTGATAGTCTCATTAGTTGAACTTCTGGTTTAGAAATGAGAAAAATATGGATGACATGTCTTCCTTCTCTATTTTCAGATTTTTTTTTTTTTTTTTTTTTTTGCGGTACGCAGGCCTCTCACTGTTGTGGCCTCTCCCGTTGCGGAGCACAGGCTCCGGACGCGCAGGCTCAGTGGCCATGGCTCATGAGCCCAGCCGCTCCGCGGCATGTTGGGTCTTCCCGGACCGGGGCACGAACCCGTGTCCCCTGCATCAGCAGGCGGATCCTCAACCACTGCGCCACCAGGGAAGCCCCTATTTTCAGATTTTTGACTCAAATTAATGTAGCTTTTATTTTATAGATACCTGTATATATATTTATATATTATAAGCTTTTTGTATTGGGAGATATTTTTATATTTGTTTCTGCCCCCAATAAAGCATTCCCAAATACAGTAACTTTATATATAATAAATACTCCACAAATGTTTGTGGAATTGAATCTATATGAGATTTTTGAAAATGATAACATGGAATAACAGGAATAAAATATTCAGCAGAAGACTTGAAGGTAAATTTGAGAATTTCACTCAGAAAGTATGAAAATAAGACATAGATATGGAAAATAGAAGAGAAAAGAAAATTAGAGACCCAAATAAAGTTCTAGTGAGAGAGAAAAATACAAAAATGAAAGGGGATATTATCAAATAAAAATTTTTAAGAAGTGAAAAACATGTATTTACAAATTTAAAGGGCCCATTGAGGGCTAAAGTGAATGAAGAAATAACTCGCAACAATTCACATAATTGTGAAGTTTCAGAACCTGGAATAAGAAGTAAGCTTAAAGGCTGTTAGGGGAAAAAGAAGGTCAAAGACCAATGATTAGTAATCATATGGAGCTGGTTTTTTGAACAGCAAAATAGGTAGCTATAAAACCACAAAATGGTATTTTGAAAATTCTGAGGAAACATTAGTCCAACCTAGAATTCTGTACAACAAAACTATTATTAATCAGTATCAGAAGAAAATAAAAACATTTGGGGGCATTCAAGTTCTCAAAAATCTGCTTTCCATATATCCTTTCTCCTGAAGCAACAGGAAGATGTGTTCCACCCAAGCAAGGGAGTAAACCAATAAAGAGGAAGACAGGCAACAAGAGATCAACACAGGATCACAGAGACTTTTTAGTATTGTGGCAAAGAGGTCCAGGATGAAAGCCACATGTTAAGCCCAGGGGCCCAGAGTTCAGATTAAATAAGGAGGTTAAAGAGTTTCAGGAGATAGGGCTTCCCTGGTGGCGCAGTGGTTGAGAGTCCGCCTGCCGATGCAGGGGACACGGGTTCGTGCCCCGGTCCGGGAAGATCCCACATGCCACGGAGCGGCTGGGCCTGTGAGCCATGGCCGCTGAGCCTGCGCGTCCGGAACCTGTGCTCCGCAACGGGAGAGGCCACAACAGTGAGAAGCCCGCGTACCGGCAAAACAAAACAAAACAAAGAGTTTCAGGAGACATACTGATGAGGGAAAAATTAAATGGATACAATTCTTTATCATTTGCTCATGCTAAGATGATTTATTTTACATCTGTATAGGAGTGCTTAGAGAAAACAATCATGGTTTACATTGGTGAAAACACCAAGGCAACTATCAGCTCCAGAAAAAAACCCAAAAATTTGTATAAGAAACTAAATATATTTATATCATGTTTTGTATCTCAGTTTGAACAATTTTAACATAATCATAATAACTATTGCTGGGAACATGAAGGAAAAGAAATTATGTGTATGTAAATGTATGGAAAAGAGAGTGTAAGAGAGCTAAACTTTCATCTCCATTAAAGAAAGATAAAAATTGTTAAGTTTAAAAATCATAAAATAGTAGTATAAGCCTATTATTTAAAAATATTGTGGTACATATAAAAAGAAACAAAAGAGGTGAAAGTGATTATCTCCTTAGGTGAGCAGAACTCACAGGTGGAGAATAGTGGAGCTGAGCATAAAATAAAAATTAAATTAAAAATCACATCATGATTTCCCCAAATTCATGCAACTATATTAATATAACATAACATAATGTAATATAATTAGATAGTTTGAATGGGCTACTCAGTTACAATCCTTAATAACAGAAATATTGAAACTAGTATCTTAATTTTGTCAACTGATCTAAATTAGAATTTATTATTTGTTATTATTATTTTTTCCTATTTATATTCAAAAGTTACTGAGAAAGCTTAAACATTTGAAAAAAGCCATTTTGAAATAGAAAGTAGCTAAGTAAGGCACAGAAGCTAAGTTAGCGCTCTGAGCATTAAACTGTGCCATTAGCTACCCACCGACAGAAAATAAAATTATTTAATTTTTAACTTGAAGAAAAAGAAACACACAAATTAGGATGGGAAGACAAATTCTTCCTGGCATTAAGGTCTTAAAAGTATGTAAGGTATAGATTATTATAGAATGAAAGTAATACTTATCTTCATGTGAACTTGGGAACCTAAACCAGTCCATCATTAATCTTTCTTAAATATTTCCTTGTCATTCCATTCCATATAATCATCTTTAATTTACACTAATTTGAGGGCCTCCTAATTGTATTTCATTTACTGATTGAGAAAATATTTAAAGATACTGAAATCTAATAAGAGGTTGAGAAAGCTTCAGACCAAATTCAGAAGCAGGAAAGAACCCAGAGATATAACGATGTAAGCCTAAGAGTCAAAGATACTTTAGCTTTGAAGGCAGTTATGATCTAGAAAAAATGGGCATGAATTTTGTTTTATAAAAGCTTCACACACACATATATATAAATATATAATTAATATTTACAACAAATGTACCTTGTATATTGGGAGGGGGATAAATAAAGCTAAAGATTCTTGTACTCCTTAGAGAGAAGTGAACTGTACTAATATTTGAATTTAATATATTATAGGTCTTTACTATAATTTCTAGGGAAACAATTAAAATAATAGAAACTAATAGTAGAGAGGAACATGGAATAATAAAATAGAGTCAATCAGTCCAGAAGTAAGCAAGGAGAGAGAAAATAAAACATAAAATAGGTGAGAAAGAAGATAAGATGATAGATTTAAACTTAAACCCAATCTATATGAGTAATTATATTGAATGTAAATGGACTAAATGCTTCAATTAAAACACTAAAAATTGTCAGACAGGATAAAAAACCAAATCCAAGTATATAATACTTATAAGAGAAAAATATAAAGCACAAAGCAATCCTGAGGGAAAAAAAACAAAGCAGGAGGCATAACCCTTCCAGACTTCAGACAATACTACAAAGCTACAGTAATTAAAACAGTGTGTAGTGACACAAAAATGCACATATGGATCAATGGAACAGAATAGAGAACCCAGAAATAAACCCACACACCTATGGTCAATTAATCTTCGACAAGGGAGGCAAGAATATACAACAGGAAAAAGACAGTCTCTTCAGCAAGTGATGTTGGGAAAGTTGGACAGCTGCATGTAAATCAATGAAGTTAGAACACACCCTCACACCATGAAAAAAATAAACTCAAAATGCCTTAAAGACTTAAATACAAGACACCATAAAACGTCTAAAAGAGATATAGGCAAAACATTCTCTGACATAAATCATACAAATGTTTTCTTAGGTCAGTCTCCCAAAGCAATAGAAATAAAAGCAAACATAAACAAATGGGACCTAATCAAACTTACAAGCTTTTGCACAGCAAAGGGAACCATAAACAAAATGAAAAGACAACCTACAGACTAGGAGAAAATATTTGCAAATGATGCGACTGACAAGGGCTTAATTTCCAAAATACACAAACAGCTCATACAATTCAATAACAAAACAACAAACAACCCAATCAAAAAATGAGCAGAAGACGTAAATAAACACCTCTCCAAAGAAGTCATACAGATGGCCAACAGGCACGTGAAAAGATGCTCAACATGGCAAATTATTAGAGAAACTCAAATCAAAACTACAATGAGGTAGCACCTCAAACCAGTCAGAATGGCCACCTTTAAAAAGTCTGCAAATAACAAATGCTGGAGAGGGCATGGAGAAACGGGGACCCTTCCCACCTACACTATTGGTGGGAATGTAAACTGGTGCAGTATGGAGGTTCCTCAAAAAACTAAAAAGAGAATTACCATATGATCCAGCAATCCCACTCCTGGGCATATATCCAGACAAAACTGTAATTCAAAAAGATACATGCTCTCCTATGTTCATAGCAGCACTATTCACAATAGCCAAGACATGGAAACAACCTAAATGTCCATTGACACATGAATGGATAAAAAAAGATGTGCTACATATATACAATGGATTATTACTCAGCCATAAAAAAGATTAAATAATGCCATTTGCAGCAACATGGATGGACATAGAGATTGTCATACTAAGCGAAGTAAGTCAGAGAAAGACAAATACCATAGGATATCACTTATACGTGGAATCTAAAATATGACACAAATGAACTTATCTACAAAAAAGAAACAGACTCAAAGACATAGAGAACAGACTTGTGGTTGCCAAGGGGGAGGCGGTATGGGGGAGGAATGGAGTGGGAGTTTGGTGTTAGCAGATGCAAACTAGTATATATAGGATGGATAAACAACGAGGTCTTACTGTATAGCACAGGGAACTACATTCAATATCCTGTGATAAAACATAATGGAAAAGAATATGAAAAACAACGTATGTATATGTATAACTGAATCACTTTGTTGTACAGCAGAAATTAAGCCAACATTGTAAATCGACCATACTTCAATTTTAAAAAAGTAGAATGGCCAAACTACAGTGTATTTATACAATAAAATACTGTACACAGGTGAAAAGGAATAAACTGAGGCTACACACTGTAATATGTACAAATCTTAAACACATAATGTTGAATGAAAGAAGCAAAACACAAAGGAATCATATAGTATGATTCTGTTTATAAAAGTTCAACAACAAGTAAATGTAAATTATATCATTTAGAGATACATATATAGATGGTAAAATTATAACGAAAAGCAAGAAAATGACTGCCTTAAAATTAGGATAATTGCTACTTCTGGGATGAGAGACAAAGTATGACCAGGAAGAGGCTTATGGTGGATTTCTGGGGTATAACAATGTTCTATTTCTTGACCTGGGTGATAGTTGGATGAGAATTCATTTCTAATTATTCAGTTTACTATAAAGTCACATTTTACCCATTTTTTTGTATTCAAGTTCTATTTCTCAATTGAAAAAATTTACAATTCTCAAAACAGGCTGTATTTCTCTTGACTATACTTTTCTTTTCATTTAGCTGACAAATATCTGATCTTTTTTTAATGGTCCTCATAAATTCCCTTTTTCTATGACCCTTTCCTCTTTACTTCCAGACAGAGTTAGATGTTGCATTTTTGCTACACAAATCATCTGGTAAATGTCTCTGCTGAAGCGTTTACCCCCATGTAATATTATCTGTTTACATGTTGGATTATGTGTGTGTATGCACATACATGTGCACACATATGTGCATGCACACACATATACTTACCTAGATGTGTGTTGTCCAATATTAGAGGCACTGGCCACATGTGCTCTTTTTTTAAAATATAAATTTATTTATTTTTACTTATTTATTTTTGGCTATGTTGGGTCTTCGTTGTACGTGAGGGCTTTCTCTCGTTGCAGCAAGCGGGGGCTACTCTTCATTGTGGTGCACGGGCTTCTAATTGCGGTGGCTTCTCTTGCTGTGGAGCACAGGCTCTAGTTGTGCAGGCTTCAGTAGTTGTGGCACGCAGGCTCAGTAGTTGTGGCACATGGGCTTAGTTGCTCCATGGCATGTGGGATCTTCCCGGACCAGGGCTCGAAGCCTTGTCCCCTGCATTGGCAGGAGGATTCTTAACCACTGCACCACCGGGGAAGCTGACCACATGTGCTCTTAAGCATCTTAAATACGCTAGTCCAAATTGAGATGTGCTGTAAATTAAAGTACACATTGGATTTTGAAGACCTAGTATGAAAAAGGCATAAAATATCTCAGCGGTTTTTTTTTTATTTAAAAAAATTTGGGTTACAATGCTTAATGTGAGACTCAACTCAAAATGGATGAAAGACAAATATAAGATCTAAAACTCCCAGAAGAGAACAGAGAGAAAGCTTTTTGACATTGGTCTTGGCGATTATTTCTCAGATATAACACAAAAATCATAGGCAACAAAAACAAAAATAGACAAGTTGGACTACATCAAACTAAAAAGGATCCACAAAGCAAAGAAAACCATCAACCTATGAAATGGTTCTCCCATTTTTGTAAACCCTACATCGGATAAGGGGTTAATATAATTAATTAGTATATTTTTATATTAATTTAATGTTAGTGATAATATTTGTGATATATTAGGTTAAGTAAAATAAATAATTAAAATCTATTTTACCTGTTAACTTTTGCTTTTTGTTAAATGTGGCTAGTAAAAAGTTTAAAATTACATATGTGGCTTGCATTGTTTTTATTGACTCTTTGTTCTTTCAGGGCAGGCTGTTGGTCAGGATTCTATCTCACTATATTCAACAGAAAAATCTCAAAATAACAGTGGTCTGAATAATTCAGAACTTTATTTCTCAGGATAAAAGTAATTTCAGAGTTAAGCAAGTGAGGGCTATATGGTGGCTTCATCAATTCATAAGGGACATAGGTCCCTCCAGCTTCCTGCACCCTCATTCTTGTTTGTAAATATGCTCATCAGAGGGGCTTCCCGAGGGGCTTCCCTTCCCTGGTGGCGCAGTGGTTGGGAGCCCGCCTGCCAATGCAGGGGACACGGGTTCGTGACCCAGTCCAGGACATGCCGGAGCGGCTGGGCCCGTGAGCCATGGCCGCCGAACCTGCGCGTCCGGAGCCTGTGCTCTGCAACGGGAGAGGCCACAACAGTGAGAGGCCCGAGTACCGCAAAAAAAAAAAAAAAAAAAATGCTCATCAGAGATAGAATTGCAAATGATGCCAAAATAAACTACAAGTAAATATGTATTTACCTCCATTAGAATCCATTACAGAGAGAGAGAACTTCTGTGGGAGGCTCACAGAGAGCATCCAGATACATTGTTTTTGAAATATTTACACTTAAGATGGAAATGTTTTAACTTAGGTACCTAAAGGAATGTGTAGTTAGCATGTCTTAAAGTCTCTCCTTCAAATATCAGATGTTTCAAGTGAGCTTTTGCCAAGGGCTGGATCAGAGGCAGGACTGAAATCTCCTAGGAGTGCCTATGAAGAGCCTATGTTTTGTATTGTTGATTAAAGAGAGAGCCATATGCTTTAGATAACAGGTATGCAGGTGGCAAAGCCAACATTCTGTTGTGCAAATTTAGTATCCTGACTTGTATGCTAGCCCAGATGGGGGGCTACCCTATTTGTGCACACAGATGATAACAGGGTATCTGTGCAAAGCCAGATTTTACTCAGAAAAGAACTTTGAATCAGTGAATGCTCTTGAACAAGAATTTGGTTGAAAACCCTTGCTCAAAGGTGGATTAGAGCTTGGGACTGGGAAAGGGCAGGTGGAACAATCTGGCAGTTTCAACCGTAAAATAACTTAAGCATAGTCTGGGTAGAAGAATGAATTTTAAAAGGGTGGACCCTAAAGAGTTAGCTGAACAATATATTCTGAGATTCTGAATAAGTCAACCTGTAGCTAGGGGTTTTGTCTATTTGAACGTCGGAGACTGTCTAATATCTACAGTGATTATAGTTTTTGTTTAGTAAACGTGTGTTAGCCCGATAGCAAATTTTACTCACATTATTATTTGAATATATGGTATAAGTTCAACACTTTTTTTTTCTTTCTGGTTTTTTTCCCCCAAGGTTCCTTCCATTGCATCACCCTACCATAACGCTTCTAGCCTGGTTGGAAAGGATGGAAGTGGTATTTTCTCTACAATCAGAAGAACTCTATGAACTAGGTCCTTCAAGTTTGGCCAGTGCCACACTAAAGGGAAAGATAAAGAGTTTGTAAAATCTTCTAAGATAATAGCTTGGATTGCTTGGTTTATACTTGGCTGCATAATCCCTTTGAATGACAGAAGCTGAATATTATTGCAGTATTTCTCTTTGAATTCTATTTGTAATGTATTCTCCTATTTTTTAGGTAGATGAATTCCTATGGAGACTAGATGAAGGTCTAGTTTGTTGAGGCAAGTGAGGAAACAGCATTGAACTTTTAAAAAATATGACCACCCTTCAGCTAATCTGTACCTACTTGATTCTGCAGTTTATTGTTGGCACAGTCCTGGCTGTCTAGTAGATTATAAGTCTTCTGAGAGCAGAGATCATGTTTGTTGTTCCCCACTGTACACCAAGCTCCTAGGATACTACTTTAAGGACTCAGTAAGCAACCAGGAAATATTTTTTGAATGAACAAATAAACCATGAAAAATCTGGAATCTATACTCAGATGAAACAGATTAACCCAGAGATGACTCATGTTCATCTAAATCCAAGAAAATTTGTCTTCTGTAATGTTGAGAAGAAAGCTGATGTAGACCACTGAAGAGATGAATAGTAAACCAATGAGTCTCTAATTTGGGGCAGATGTGGAACATTCCAGGTTAAATGTGGGGTGGATTTCACTTTGAAAATACCCTGAATGAACTACATCTGAGGAAAAAACTAGGACAACCAATTTGACAAAAATTGGAGGCCACTAATAAAGTGGTATAGAATTTACTACCCACGCACACAGACACGTACACACTCAAGTTGAATACCATCAGTGGACTGTATCAATGGCAATATCCTGCTTGTGATATTACACTTCAGTTTTTCAAAATGTTACCATTGAAGGAAACTGGGACAAGTGTATAACAAATCTCTATCATTTCCTACACTGTGTGCAAACCTACAATTATCCCAATAAAATTCCAATAAAAGCAAAAAAATAAAAATAATAAAGAAGGTGAGAGAGAGAGAATTGTGAGAGTACTCATCAAAACTGTCGGAGTCACAAAACATTGGAGACCATCAAATTAAGACAGAGCTAAAGCAATTCTCACTATGAGCCTGGGAGCTTTCTCAGCTTCAGATGATGGAACAGTTGCTTAAAACATATTTTTCCCAAAGTCAAAACTGGGATCCACAAAATGTTAAGAGATTGTGGGAGATTTGAAGTCGAGAGAAAGAATCCATGAAGTTAAGAAAGACTGATACTCTTGGTAACCTTTTTGCGGAAGTCACACCAGAGGCAGCTACTCTTTCTATCTCCACTTACTGTTGGCCCTGACAGTGAAGTGTAATATTTTGGGGCTCCATATAATCCAATTTTGTAAAAGGATATTTTTCTTTTTAACCTTGCCATCTTTTTTTTTTCCTTTTCCTTATTAAAAGTCTCTATTAAACTGAAATAGGGCTTCCCTGGTGGCGCAGTGGTTGAGAGTCCGCCTGCCGATGCAGGGGACACGGGTTCGTGCCCCGGTCCGGGAAGATCCCACATGCCGCGGAGCGGCTGGGCCCGTGAGCCATGGCTGCTGAGCCTGCACGTCCGGAGCCTGTGCTCCGCAACGGGAGAGGCCACAACAGTGAGAGGCCCGCGTACCGCAAAAAAAACCCCAAAACTGAAATATACTGCTTATCCAAAGAGGAGAGTCAATATGGCTTTCAGCTTATCTATAATTTTTGGTTAGGTTGATTGAGGTAGATATCTTGAAAGCATGCTTTATTTAAATCTTTCATCTCTTGTGATTATTATTAGCTTCTCTCATAATCCTACATCTCTAGTTTTGTATATTATCAGATTCATTCATTTGTAGTAGTATCGTTTTGTTGCAATAAGAGTGTTAGAGATAACAAGATGAAAAATTCTTTCAATTTGATTACATAACAAAATAAATATTTTCATGTATCCTTGTTACCTTTTAAAGCTGTCAGTATATATGTTCGATTTTTATATATTTGCAGCAATGTTATAATGACAAATTAAAGTTATGGTTCTCATTTTTGTTCCATGGATTCATTCATTCACCTTTTATTCATTCAATTAGGATTTTTAATTATAAATAAGCACCTGCCACTGTGGTCGGAATAGATTTAAGGGGAGAACTAATGTCATTCAATCCAATTTAAAATATCCATTTTGAAAATAGAGAAAAACTAAAAAGTGAAGATTACTAACTAGTCAGTACTATTCACCCTTGATTAGAAATATAAGCAAAGTTCATAACAAACTCACCCAATATGCCATCAGTGAATCGTCATGATGTTCGTTTTGTCCTTATTGATTCATGCAGACATCCCCGCGGAAATGACCAATAGGGATAAATCTTCACTTTTCTTATTTTCTGTAGATGAAATTTTAAAGAACCATTGCCAAATCTGTCATTCAATTTTCCAACAAGTGTTTAGTAAGCTAATGTATGCTGAAAACTGTCAGAGTGATACCCCATATTAAAGGAATCTGTGTGACCATTAGTAGGTAGGACTGGTATATGAGGATGGACCAAGATGATCCCATAATGCAGCTGGACCAGAAAAAGGAGGTGTCCATTCTTGCTACCTGAATAAAATGAATCACATTCACCTGATATTCCACAAGCTGACACTCTAATGACAGCAAAAATCAGTGTAGCCAGAGCCTTTGCTTCTACCAGAATTCCTCTGCCTTCAAGCTTAAGAAGAATACAAGGAGGAAGTGAAGCGTCGGATAGGGAAGCATTTTCTGGAACACTGGGTAATCTGTAAATGGGTGATATTAACATCTACAAGAAATATTTTAAAGTCAGAATGTTTATATACCTTTTCACTTTCAAGGAAAAGATGAATGGTCACCAGAAGACACTCTGGGTGTCAGAAAGAAAGGCCTTATTTCTCTTTGAGGACGTGACCCTAAACAGCTCTATATTTATTGACCTGTTGTTGGCGAGGCCTGACCTATCAGGGCCAAGCATGGCACTAAAAGGAAGGATTTGGGCTTCATTTTTGGAGTGAAGGTCTTGCAAAGAAGTCACGCAAATACAGGGCAGGATATTGTTCTGGGACTGCTGAGCAAGAGATAGGCTGAGGGTTAGGGTTAAGCTTCCCGGGGAGAGATGAGCAGAGCAATTTGCCTGAGTGTTTCTACTGATGAAAATGTTATCCCACAAGATTCTACCTCAGGAGGAGAATCTTGGTTAAAGCCTTGACACTTTAATCTGTTCGCTTTCAAACAGTGTGAGATCTTTTTGCTCATCCTCAGGAAGACATACAGAAGATCTTGACCTTTCTTACCTGATCCCCTTGACTCAATTTCCTTTCTTGGGAGGTGAGCTAAGCATTATTTGGATGTGTACAGAGTCTCAGTCCCTGAAGAGCTGAAGAATTCTGGTCAGGTTCTTGTTGGGAAAGAAAGTTATGGGTCTTTTGTAAGGAAGGCTACGTCAGCAGGCCTTGTCTACCTCTGTCTTAAAGATACATACTATGGGAGCTGACGGCATTTCTAGCTAGCTTCTTAATGCTTTTCATAATGAGAGAATGGGGTAGAGACATTAGTACACAAGACTTTGGAAGCCTAGGTTTGGGGAGAAGGGATTCAATTTACCCAGTTCTTGCTTTGAAGGCTGACAGCTGTTAAAAGGCTTCTAATGGTATTGTGAACTGTCCTCTGTTGGTCCTCTGTGTCTGAAAGCCCAGATTTGTTTCTAAATTAAAATCTGGCAAATGCTCATATTGATGAGTGTTTTCTGGGTGTAAATTCTCATATACCGCTTTCTCAATCCATGACATGGGCTACTGGAAAGCATGGATGATGCCAGAAAAGCATATTTAAAGAATTTTGAGTTTCAATTTTTTTTAATTGAAGTAGAGTTGTACCAGTCTCTGCTGTACAGAAAAGTGACTCAGTTATATACATGTAGACATTCTTTTTTTTATATTCTAGCATTTTGAGTTTTAGGGTATACTCTTTTCAGGTAAAGGCTGATTGTCCTAAATTATACAGGAAACATTTTTCCAAGAACTTATCTGAGTGACCGTTGAAGCTGAACTCTTATTTTCCACGTAGGATATTTTTGGCCTGTAATTTTTCTTGCCGGGAACTATGATTTTAGATATGGAGCTTTAGCCTTCCCCAGGGGACTATCTCTATGATCAGGAAGCTCTTTTAGATTTGGTACGAGTGACCTAACTCTTTGGAGCAGCTACAACAACCAGGTAAGTCCTATATTCACTAAAACAGCTAAGGGCTAATAACAAATGGGCCCTACCACCAATGTGAGTAAGTCCTATTTGATTTAAAGCCAACAATCAAACAAACAAACAAATAAAACTGTAAAGGACAGGTTTAAGCCATAAACTGAAGTCTCTGGCTGAGGCTTCCAGTAGAGATCTTCAAGGGTCCCGGTGATTCAGCTGATGGATCTGATTTAAAACTAGAATATAATAAACCTGCAAGGGAAAGATAAGTTACAGCCTGGAGTGAGGTCAGGGCATAGGCAGCTGATACAGCTAATCTCTCTGTCAGGCCAGCTACGTTCAAAATTTGGAAGCCAACAGGCATTTTTTTCCCTTCTCATTGAGATCCCCATTCCTTTCCCCCCTCTACTCTATTAGACCATGAAGTGCTTTATTTTGACTTGCTTTATAGACTCAAGGTTATAAAGTGAGAGTTTATTGATCTTAGTTCCAACAAAACATCTTTCATTTTCATTAAACAAAATGCCTAAAATCTGTTATGTTGCAAGTAATAAATTTGTACTTTCCGTCTTTACAATAGGCTAAAAATGCAGTTAAGAATGAAGCCAACTCCTCAAGCTCCATTAGAGGCGACATGAATTATTTAAATCAAATTACAACACAAATTCAGACATAAAAAAAAAAAATTTCTCGGAAAATCCATGTCTATGATTCCCAGTTCTTCCTGGAGCTGAAATTGTTATTTTTCATATTCTTTCTGCCTGTAAGAGTATTATTGACAATAATAAAGAATATTTTGTAAATAATTTTAAAAAAGGATAAAGGAGAAAGTAAAACTCAATCTGAATCCATTTATAATAGCACGAAAAGGATAAAATACTTAGGAATAAATTTAACAAAAGAAATGTAAGACTTATGTACTGAAAACTATAAAGCATTGTTGAAAGAAATTAAAGGATATTTAACTAAATGAACAAATATCCCATGTTCATGGATCAAGGGACTTAGTATTATTAAGGTAGTAATACTCTCCAAATTGATCTACAGATTCAATGCCATCTGTATCAGAATCCTGACTGCCTTTTGTTGGGCAGAACTGATAAGGTGATCCTAAAATTCAAAAGCAAATTCAAGGAACCCAGAAGAGTCAAAACAATCTTGAGGAAAAAGAGCAAAGTTAAAGGACTCTTACTTTCCAATTTCAAACTTTACTACAAAGCTACAATAACTGTGACAATGAGGTACTGTCATAAAGCTAAATATATAGATCAATGAAATAGAACTGAAAGTACAGAATTAAATTCATACATTATTTATTTGGCCATGCCATGCATGTGGCATTGGGGATCTTAGTTTTGTGACCAGGGATTGAACCCGTGCCCTCTGCAGTGGAAGCACAGAGTCCTAACCACTGGACTGCCAGGGAATTTCCTAAATCCATACATTTATGGTTAACTGGTTTTTGACAACGGTGCCAAGACCATTCAATGGGTAAGGAATAGTCTTCTTAACAATTGGTGCTTGGACAACTGGATATCAATGAAAAAGAATGAAATTGGACCCTTTCCTCAAATAATATACAAAAATTAACTCAAAATGGATCATTGACCTAAATAGAAGAGCTAAAACTATAAAACTCCTTGAAGAAAACACAGGCATAATCTTTGTGACCCTGAATCAGGCAATGGATTCTTAGATATGACACCCAAACCACAAGCAACAAAAGAAAATATAATTGGACTTAATGAAATTTAAAACTTTTGTGCTTCAAAGGACACTATCAAGAAAAAAGACAAGTCACAGAATAGGAGAAAATATTTGCAATCATATATCTGATAAAGGACTTGTGTATAGAATATATAAAGAACTCCTACAACTCAATAATTAAACGACAAAAAACCCAATTGAAAAACAGGCAAAAGACTGAATAGACATTTATCCTAAGAAGACACACAGATGGCTAATAAACACTTGAAAAGATACTTGAAATCCTTAGTTACCTGGGAAATGTAAGTCAAAACCACAATAACTATTTCACATCCACTAGGATGGCTAAAATCAAAATGACAGACAGTAACAGATGTTGGCAAAGATGTGGAGAAAATGGAATCCTAATACACTGCTTCTGGGATTATAAAATGGGGTAGCCACCTTGGAAGACAGTTTGGTAGTTCCTTAAACTGTTTAACATAGAGTCATTATATAATTCAGCAATTCTACTTCTGGAAAAGTAGGCTCAAGAAAATTGAAAACATATGTCCACATAAAACTTGTACATAAATATTCATAGCAGAATTATTTATAATAGTCAAAAAGTAGAAATTGCAAAAATGTCTACTAACTAATGAATAGATAAATAAAAATATAATATATCCAGGCAGGGGGATGCTATTCTACAACAAAGAGGACTGAAATACTAAAACACGCTGCAACATAGATGAACCTTGAAAACATTATGTTAAATGAAAGAAGCCAATCGCAAAAGGCCATGTATCGTATGATTCCATTTATATGTAATTTGCAGAACAGGCAAGTCCATAGAGACAGAAAGTGGATTAGTGATTGCCAGTGGCTGGATGTAGGGGACAATGGGGTAATAACTTCTAATGGGTACAGAGTTTCTTTTGGGGTGATAAAATGTTCTAACATTAGATATTGTTGATGGTCTACAACTTTGTGAATATGCTAAAAACACTGAATTTTTACTTTATTTTTTTTCCTGCCCCAAATTCTTTAATGGCTCCCTATAACCTCCAGGATAAATTCTAGCGCTGGAACAGGGCACTTAACACTTTTTATCGTCTGATCTCAGCAAACCAAAACAGCCATATCTATTGCCACAGCCCCTACCCATTTCCTCACGCTCTCCCTGTGCCTTAAATGTTAGCAACACTGATTGCTTGTATAAATTTTTCCTTTAAAAGTGTGAATTTTCTAGTATGTGAATTATATCTCAATAAAGTTGTTATTAAAATTAAGCCAATGGATTGTCATTTTAAAATAAAGATGGCACTTGTGAAAAAAATATATAACTCAATCTGAGACCATATTACGTATTAATAAAGCTAAGGCGGTTCACATGTTGGGTTACATATGTACATCTGCACACACACACACACACACACATTATTTCCACAAGATTTTGATCAAACAGTGCATTCTGTGTTTACTCTTTTTCAGGTAACAGCATAGCCTTTCCTCCAGGGACACCAAATATTCCTGTAAAGCAGGGTTCTTCCAAAAGGTGGGAAGAGTACCACTGGGGATACTCGGGACAATTTTAGTTGGTACTTTGTTGAACACTTTTTATTTTAATACTTATCCGTTTATGTTATTGTGTACTGAAAAATATAATGAGCATGTCAAACTCATGTCATAGATATAACTGCTTAGGATCAGGATAGGCGGGAATATATGTTTTAAAAACTGAGAAAATTTAAAGAAATACACTAAGTTTGTAATAGTAGGCCTAAACATAGGGCAAAAGCCCTGAAATGGTACTGAAATAACTGTGGTTTAAAAAAAACCTCTTCCAAAATACTTTTTTTTAATCACGTCATAGTATTTTGTTGCACAGGTGGGTATAGCATCACTCAGTCTCTCTTGATGGGCCATTGGGTTGTTCACAACTAGAAGCTGTTATTCTGGTGAGTCTCCCCAGTGCCCAGCTGGTGCCCTCCTTGCCATGGCTGGCCAGGGGTGGCTCACAGAGGAAGCGGAAGTAGCCAGTGAAAACCTTTCTAGCAATCTTCAAAAGCAGACTCCCTTGGAAAAGGTTTGCTCCTGTAAGTTCAGATTGTAAATTTACCTGATGGATGCACTGGAGTATATTTTAAAGCTACATATTCTTGTGGCAAGGCAGGAAAAAAGAGGGTGGCCAGTAGCCATGATGGGTGAAACCACTTCCCTTCCCCTCAGCTCTCCTTGCCCCACGCTTTGCTCTCCAGGATTCAATAACTGATGAGTCCTGAAATGGCGATAGGAAAACTTGGGGCTCTACCCGCAAGAGATCTCTCTCTCTCTCTCTCTCTCTCATTGCAATCACTTCCTTCCACCCCCTCCCCAAGCAAATGGGCTCAGAACAGCAAGCCAACTTTATAAAACCAGCTCTGAGAAGGACAAAAATGCCTGATCTGTGTTTAAAAGGCAACACCATGTATTTAGAAATAACCTGCTTTCAGGAAATTCAGAACAATCTTCTTAAAGTTCTGCTGGAGCGAGCCAATTTCTCTTTTAGGGTCACTTGTTTGTATTAATAGAAATCCATCTGCATAAAGTGACAGTCTACGTTCCTGCTCCCCCGCCTGCCACCAGATGGAGACTTGGTCAAAGTGGGATGCTGTCTTTCACACAGATGCCAGCATATATAAAAAGACAAGTTATTGGTGGAAATTATAATAGATGGAGATTAGGACCATTCTAAAACAGACTTGGATCTCTGCTTTTGACACAGGAAATGTTGTTTACACCGTTTCAGCGGGATTGCCAAAAATATACCAGTTCCACGCTAAAGATAATTACTTACACTACTTACTAACAGATAATGCATCCTTCTGAGTAAGTTTTTAAAAAAATTTAAAAAGAAACTCCTCCAGTTAGCACTTGTTTATTTACCCTTTTTACTCACCTTTCCTTGGCAGTTCCTAACCCACCTCTGATCAGGAGTCTCTTGACATTGCTGGTGACTGGAATACCTCATCCCTCTAGATACTACCATTGGCCCAAGGCTGTAGCCCTCAGTCAACCCCGTAGCTAATTAAGCTCTGTGACCTCTACCTTCTTTACTTTTCCAACCATCTCATACCAGTCTCATGCAGCTCATATCTTGTGGCCAGTACTGTATGAGTTATGACAATATAGGGTCTCAAACATGGTGGAAAGCAAGGAGAATTGGAATCAGGGAGAGTTTAATTCATAGAAGTTGACGTAGAAATACTGGGAGTTAAGAAATATGAGTAACAAATAAAAGTCTCTATTTATCCCTAACCCTTCATCCCAACCTTGAAGGCAATTTTTGGATTTGTTTGTTTCTGATATGTCCTGCCAGAAATTTTCTAACCCTTTATAAACATATATGGTTGAAATTTTCAAAGTGTGACACAAATGGGAGTTCGTACCTTGATATTTTTCAATGAACAATGTATCTTGAATATTCTTCCAGACCAGTACATGGAGCTCTACCTGATTCTGCTTGGTATTATATTATACGGATGAATGGAAATTTCTTAAACTCTTCCTCCTACTGAAGGGCATTTAACTCATTTCCAGTTGTTTTACCATTACCCACAAGGGTGCAGTGAACAGCTCTCTACAATGGACTTTAATCACCTATGTGAGTACATGTGTTGGACAACTTCCTGCAAGTGTAATGGAAATTCACATTTATTGAAAACAGTGAAATTGTGATTGTCCCAGAAATCTTGGTTGCATAGGCAGAATAATTAAAACTATTTTCTGCTCACAAATAGGCAAGTAGATCTAAGGGAGAAGTGATTTTCCCATTCACTAACAGCTACAATTGAAAACTCAGAGGAAAATTACCCTCTCATTTGGTTTCTCCTCAGGGAACGTTTAAATGATATTCCTGCCCCAGAAAAATCTGCAAATTAATAAAAAATTATAAGATTTCTTAGTATTATACTTTTGCAAAGTGCAGGGCATGACTGGGCATGGAGATCTGAATAATTCAAAAGAGAAAACAAACCAAAATACTCAAGATACATGGCCTGAAAATAGCCAGAAGATGGAATCAAAAGTGTTGTTGGTTTTCTTTTTGTTTTACTATATTGATGGATGCCATTCAACTAGCAAATTTTGGAGGAAAATATTATTTTAATATTAAAAGAAACTTGTATATGTCATGATGTACAATTTTAAATTTACATAAGTTTTTTGATAAACAGGAGGTTTTGAAGAAATTTTATTCTTGTTACAGGTTAGTCTATGACCCTGGTCCCCTATGTATTTACCTCTGCCATTAGGGGTATATTTATGTCAAGTTTTCACTGGACAAACCCATTAAACTTTTTTCCATTCCTCATTTTGTAAGATTGTGTGCCTGTGTATATGCATATCAATTTAAAATAACCCCACAAAGGCAATTATAAATGGAGAGCTCGTGGAATCAGTAATGTTAGCCATTGTTAGAGTAATACATTATTCTGTGTTGAAGTTAATAAATATTAAGGCCAAAGGTAGTAAAATTAGATGTAAACTTCTGAAGTTATGGATTGTTTGACCCTGACTAATCTTAGGTCAAGACAGAGAGTAGAGTGGAGGATTTTGAGAAAAAAATTTTTTTTTAAATAATTTAAAAGAGAGAGAGAACTATACTCAATATTTTGTAATAACCTATAAGGGAAAATAATCTGAAAAAGAATATATATCTCTATCTCTGAATTACTGTGTTGAACACCTGAAACTAACACAACATTATAAATCAACTATACTTCAGTTTAAAAAGAGACAAAAAAAGAATTAAAAAGAAATAGTGAACAAATTTTCTGTCCGTATGAAAAGGACTTTCATGATGGCTCCAAGCATTTTTTGAAACCAGAAGTATAGCATTTCATAGGATATTTCCTACAGCTTTATATTTCTCTCAAGGCCTGTGGAATTATAGCTATTTCTTCTACCTGTCCTGGCGTTATGTAAAAGTAAATGCTTTACCTTATTTGTCTTTGTTCAGTGTCTCCTTTTATAAAGATGAATGATGACCTTTGTGACTTCTGAACACCAGCGATAGGTTATTTCAGGACTTTTTTCCTCAATAGAGCAGCCTCTTTTTTTTTTTAACCTTTCATCTATTTTGGAGTTAAGCATTGGCAGTATTACCCTGGCCCTCTTGCTTTGGGAATGACTAAGAAAAAAAAAAATCAGCTTCTTAAAAGGATTATCTTTTTAGTTTTTTTTTTCTTTTATCCTTAAAACTCTTCATACTTGCCCAGCTTTTTGTTTCTATTTGCATCTGAAATCTGTTTTACTTGGTGGCCAGTTGATATGCATTCCATTTCTGTTTCTAGAGTTACTGGCATCTTCATCATCCTTTCACAAGTAGAAACACTGAGGCCACAAAGGCAATAAGGGCTTGGCAGCATTCTCAACTCGGTTTTTGAAGGAATTGAGATCATGAGATGCCGAGTTTTCTTTCCAACCATGCTTTCCCTCTTGTTTCGTAACTGGCTCCTTCTGAACTCTCTGGTACTTCAAGTGATGGGGTTATAAACAGTGAGTAGCTGGTGAGGCAGAAGTGGCTTCTGTATCCAGCCTTAGACACTCAGGAAGGGCTAGCCGAACATTAGGATAACCTTCATAATAGCTCCTTAATCTTGTGGAAGGAGAAGAGCAGCCTCTTCAAGGATGTTAGTCAAACAATCTCTGGTCTTCTGTTCTTTCAGTAAGACTATTCCTTGCAGCATTGAATTGGAGGAAGCATGAACTTCAGACGGAGAGCTGAAAAAAACCTAGATTCTAGTCTGGTTCAATGAGTGTGGGATTTGGAGCCACCTTTTAACCTCTCAGTATTCTACTTTGTAAAATAAGAGTTTGGTCTTTCATTTTTAAGTTTCTCTTCCAGCCCTATCTACATTCTGTGATTCTTCTGAGGTTGGGTAAATGCCAAGGAATTGTGAGAAATAATTCTAAGAAATATCAGTGTTCTTTTTGTCTTCTAACTTTTGTCATTTGCTAATTAAAGACTTGTTTTATCAAGCAATTTTTTAAAAATATAAGCAATTCATGCTACTCTTAATGACTGGTAGTATTTTAATTGGCTTTGGGGGAAAAAAGGTATTTGCTCACACTGTTCATTAAAGTACTAAACAAGGAGTACATTTAAGTTACCATGATTGACCCTGGTGGTAACACAAAGATGAGTAAAAAGCAACAATCTCTATCCTCAAGCAATATATAGTGTACATGCATATGGCGAACTCTAACACAAAGTGTAAAATGAGTACAATGAATTGATGTAAAAATTCAGAGGAAGGGGACATTACTCTCAGTGGGAAGACCTGGGAAGTCTTTGTGGAGAAATTCACTTCCTGGTACTAGTAAGTATTCAGCAGAATGAGTGAGGTTGCATGTGAACTAGACCATCGAGGATAAGTAGGAAATTAGTCATAATGAGTTGAAAAAGTAGGAGATCAAGGCAGAGGGAATGGTGTGAACAAAGGTGTGATATTTTGGACATATACAAAAAAGAGTTAATGTCTAGCCAGGTCTGCCAGCCCCCAGAGCCCTCCTCTCCTGCAATTGTGTCTATCTGACCTCTACCCCCAGCTTACTAATGATCCCTTGGACCCTGTGTGTACACATGCACTTGTGTGTGTGCGTGTGTGCATGTGTGTGTGAATCTGATATTCAGTTGCCAATCAAGCCTTGATTGTCAACCAGGCCTTGTCTTGTTTCTGAGGCCCACCCCAGTACTAATCTCTAGATTTCTGCCCCATTTCCTGGACCTGACCCCATATTTAGTAATCAGCCTGCACTCCAATCTCTCTCAGGTATAAGTCCCACCTCATTCTTGGTCTTTCAGCACTTTAAAGACGTTGATCCACTTTCTTCTGGCCTCTATGGTTTCTGAGATGTTCACATTCCTTCAAATCATTGTGCTCCTGTGTGCAATGTGTTATTTTTTCCCTGACAGCTTTCAAGATTTTTTTTCATCCTGGGTTTTCAGTAGTTTGATTATCATGTGTCAGGTGTGGCTGATTTTGAGTTTATCGTACTTGGAGTTTGCTAAGCTGCTTTAATCTCTAAGTTTATGTCACTCTCCAATTTTAGAAAATTTCAGCTCATTTTTCTTTTTCTTCTCTTTCTGGAATTCCCATGACATATATGTTAGACCTTTTGATATTGTTCTAAACATCCCTGAGGCTCTCTTTTTATTTTATTTTTTTCTCTCCGTTCTTCCAATTGGATAATTTTTATCGATCTATCTTCAAGTTCACTGACTCTTTTCTTCCTGTCATCTCTATTCTGCTGTTGAGCCTACTCAATCAATTTTTTAAATTTCAAATATTTTATTTTTAAATTCTATACTTTCTAATTAGTTCCTCTTTATAGTTTCTATTTCTCTGCTGAGAAGTACTTTCTTTCCATTCATTGCAAGTATTTTGAGGTTTATTTCATGGATCACAGTTACAAAAGCTGCTTTAAAATCTCTGCCTGAAAAATGTTAACATCTGGGTCATCTCAGGGTTGACCTATGTTGCTTCTCTTTTCCCTTGAAGATTGGTCACATTTTTCTGGTTCTATGTATGTCTGAGCAACTCTGCATTGTCTCCTGGCCATCAAGAATATTATGTCATGTAGATTCTTGCTCTAATTCTCTGGAAAGTGTTGATTTTTTGTTGTTGTTGTTTGATACCTAGTTCTATTCACACTGAAAGTTCTGTTTTGCCTTTTGTGGGCGGTAGTTCTAATCTCAGTTGAGCTTTTAAAGCCTTTAGTATGCTGCTTTGAGGATGTCCCTTGTGTGTGCCACTTAGGGTTTAATAAGAGTTGGGTTGTGATTTAAATATCAGTTCAGTTCTCAAAGCCTTGGCTCTGTTGGTTTGGGTCTGATCCACACATGCACTTGTGCAGGTTCATAAACAGAATTATGGATCCTCTCGTGTAGTTCTCTCTTCTCCACACTCTCTGGCCCACAAAGCCCCCTTTTCCAGCTCCCAGTCCAGAAAGTGGGAATATTAGCTCAGTTTTAGGTACCTGCAATGCTGACCCCTTCCCAGTTCTGTGCTTGGGGTCGCCCTCAGGGCAAAGCCGGGAGAAAAGGGAAAAAAAGACTCGCGAAATTCAACTGCCCTGTTGACTTGGGCTTAGTTTCCAGAGTTCTCAAGTAGTTACTTTTTGTATCTTGTCCAGAGTTTTTAGTTGCAATAGGTAGGAGAGGTAGGCTGTGGTGGGCGTGTCCTCCTCTGCCAGAAAAGGAGTGTAAGTTCATGTGGAAAAGTACATTTTCAAGGAGCTTGGAGATAAAACAAAGAAGGAGAGAGCAGGATGGAACTCTGGTAGGGAGGCAGGTGGAGAGAAGGATGCTTTAGAAAGGAGGGACTTGCTTAAAAGCCATGAGACCCACAGGAGAGGTAAAATAATAAAAATGACCTGCCTCAAAGATCAAACTTTGCTAAAAGATGTTAAAAGGACTCTGAAAATTAGGTCCATGCAGGCAGATCATGGCGCAAGGTGGAAAGATGGAGAAGTCATCTGTAAGGGAATAAATTCCCCAGGTTGCTTTTGTTTTTCTTTTTTTCCTTTTCCGTGGCTTTGACCTCTGAACTACCTCAAGCACAGAGATGGGAAGGGGAGTTCTGAGGTGCAGGCTGCTAAAACGCAGATAATAACCCATTTTTCTGATCTGAAGCGTGGGGTGACAGCGTACTTGTGGGCCAGAGGGTAGAGAGGAGAAAGCCATGGAAGGAGATGCATAATTCTGTTTATGAACCCACACACTGTATGCATGGTCAGATTGGGGAATCAAGAAGAGGAGATGGGATTCAGGGCATAAATGGTGGGTGTGGCTTAGAGGAGAGGAAGGATGCTTTTTTCTCTGAGATGGAAGAAAGGACGTGAAAATGAATGATGATCCCCAGAAATTTGGGGGCTGAAGAGAAAGGAAGCTGAGTTGGCTGATACCTTACATCTTGCTGAGATCACCTGCCAAAAGGGAGGGGGGCTGGGTTGAAGAAGGCTTTAGTTAATCAAACCCTCATGAAGCGACTTGAATTTAGTTGCTGTGCTAGCACCGTTTCATCTCTGACTGTAAACCCTCACTGTTCCCATAGGAGCTAAATGCTGGGGCAGAACTTGTCAGGAGACAACTAGGTCTAAACTTGGGTAGCATGTGCATTGCATATTCTCTCCATTTCTAGAGTTGAAAATGGCTTTGGAAAAAAAATCATACAATTATAATATGTGGACCACAGAAGAAAGAAAAGTTAGCAATGTTCTGGGAATCCTGCCCAGCTCTTTTATGATTCTGAGTAGTAAAGTTACAACAGGCCACATGCAAACTTGTTTGGCAGATCGTGGGCTACAGTGTGTGTGCTTAGTCAAGGCCTCTCACTCATCTATTTCATTTTTTGCCAGCATCCCCATTATTAATGAAGAGCGACTGAGCCTCATGGCAGGTTTGAGTTAGTGCTGATGTAATTGTCCATTATCTTTCTTGTAATCGCTTTCATGCAGTTCAGATGCCTCCCTTCTATTTCACAAGATCTGACTCTCAGCACTCTGGTTCTTGGTGAACCAAAATGCCAAGTCACTTTAGATCAGGTTTCTTCTGCCTTTCTCCTCTGAGTCCTAAACTGTGCACCCCTTCCACTTGCAGAGAAAAGTCATTTAGAGATTTAACGTTGATTTCATTTCTATTAACCATGGTGCAATATCAACATTTTCCTCCAGGCAAAGGTACAAATGACACATATTTTCCATGTGTGGTTGGTGTGTGTGTATGTGCTCTAAGACTGTTTTTATTAAAACAAAGCAAGATCTACTTCCTGTGAGATTCAGTGTTTTGTTGTTAACCGATGGGGCTTTGTGTTTCTATGTTAGAGTCCCCTTCGGCTGGGGTAGAGACCGGAGGGGTGGGTACCGAGTAGATTCACCTGAGAGTGTCAAAGTGCTCTCAGATGAATCTGAGGACAAGGAAAGAAGAATGCTTTAGAGAATGGAAAATGACAGGGAAATGGGCTATCAACCACAAACTGTCAAGCTGATTAGTTTAAAATTAATAACGTGCTGAGCGATGATCTCCCCTTGACTTTGGTGGGGATTTAATATGTGTTTCAATCACCCAGGTAATCTTGATTTTTAAGTGAATTCCAATGTCAAACTAAATAGGACACTAGTCTCATGAATGAGTTTTTGTCTCAATAAGTCAGAATCCAGTGGATGGGTTTATGAGCTCTAGAAAGAAACTAAGCTGTAGAAGCCTAGATATTTAGGGCTAAAAAATATATATTTTGAAATCATCTAGCCCAACTTCTTTATTTTATAACCAGAAATGGAAACATAAGAGAAGTTAAGCAACTTGCTAAAGGTCACACAGCTCATTACTGACAGAGTCAAAACTCAGACACGTGTGTATTTACTCCCTATGTGCTTTCCGTTGTACTGTGAAGGTTTGTGCTTGTCTTGCTGCCTTTGCTTTGTTTCTTTCCATTGAAATGTTAAAGGTAGTGGAGCATGGGAGGAAGGGGAGAGTTTGCAGAAAAGTCAGCCCCCGGAAAAGGACTTGGTTTCTCAGAAGGGGGTGGCTTCAACAGGTTGATACGAATTTATTATTAGATTTTCATTCCGTTAGGCGAAAGTCTGTGATTTTCACTCTAAGAGGACTCTAGGGGCTTAGAGACTTCTAAGACCTTCCAACATTTAGCAATGATGCCAGACCAGAGGCTTCCTTGAGCTCTAAGCACTGTTATTGGTATTCCTGCCTGTGCATCCTCTCCCCCACCCCTTGAGCTAACACTCAAAGCCCATCATCTGATTACGACGGACATGTTGCAAACAGAGTTAAGATTCTGTAGATGCCTTTAGACTTGGTTAGCATGAGAGTTTTCCCTTGAGAACAGTCTCCAGAGGAATGCTTCATGAAAAATGCTGGTGACTTCCAGGCAACTTAGAAACAGTGGGTTTTATTTACATGTTCAATGGCCACTTTCTCTCCTATGTACACATTTACTCTCCTCCACGTGGGCCTGTCTGATGAAGACAAAGCCAGGTAAGGATAGTTTCTAAGGTGTTATTTAGGAAGTAGACTTTGCCAGTGTTGTGAAATCAGAACAGGCAATCAAACATTTTCCAAGTCGGGGTAGAGGACCCAGACTGACCAGATGACCCTAGAAATTCAGTCTCGGGACCCAGCAGCATGGACTTGAACTAGCCTGCCCCAAAATTCTCATAGCCAGGCTGCTGGGGTGAGGCCAATATCCTAATTCAGGCTGCAGATTGCAGGAACCAGAAATAGGTCACCTGGGAAGTGATTCTGAGAAAGAAGGTAGCTCAGCTACGCTACCCAAGATTCATTCAGACATAGGCTATAAGCTTAGACCACGTCCCTGGTGTCAACTGGAGATGCTTTTCCTCCCATAGATACCCAAGTGACTGCTCTTAAACTTCTTTTATTAACCAAAGTAGACACATTAACTTGTGGAAAGAACAGGAGGTTTAAAATCAGAAGTTCCAAGGTCCAGATCTAGTGGGAAGAAAACCACAACTGGCTGTAGGGCTTCAAGAAGGTCGTTTTTAACCTCTTCATATCTAAGGGTCCACACCTCCAAAATAATCTCTACAGTCATTTCCAGATAAAAATTCTGTGTTTATTGCCCTGTCAAGGTCACACAATGCAGTCATTATAACTTCTTTCACCTGGACCTGAACAGCACTTCTGTTTGGCACTGGATGCTTTGTCTCCCTCCTTGAGGTGTGTTCCATGGACCACAGTCAGTGGAAGTTTGTAAGAAATGCACAGCTCAGCCCTTGCCCCAGACTTACTCCATCAGAACCTACAGTTAAAGAAGATCTCCGTGTGATTGGTTTTTAGAAGCACTGCGCTATTGGACTCTCAGAAAAACAGCCTTGAGACTGACAAATTTCATCAATCCTGTTGTTTTCGGGGGTCTCTATGGGTAAAAACAAACTAAAAAGTCTATTTTTTGTTTGTTACATATGTACATATAACAAATAAACCGTATGTGTGAGTCTGCTACATTTCACATATTTGGGTATGTATATACGTATAATCCATTTTTGTACAGAGATGCATCCTCTCAGTGAGCTTAGCTCTGTAATCAAGCTCTCGTACCACCTAGCAACTAGTCTGGAGTACCCCATTTGCAGGACTGTGGCAGGAACTGGTTCCACAGTGATAAACAAAGCACATGTACTTTCTGCTCTCCTGGAATTTGTAGTCCAGTAAGAAGTTCTCACAATGACTAGAAAATAGAGACCATGTCTTTTACATCTCTGTGTCTTCCAAAGGGTCTAGAACTAGAACAACACAGTACATGTGCAGTAAGCTTTGCTCCAACTCAAATGATAATAGCAGAATGCCTGGAAATTACCTGAATAATATTTTGCAATTGTTCAAGCTGCTTGAACAAAACCCAGCAGGAAGCTGAGAAAAATGTGGTTTACCTTTTAATTTATTCTGTTTCTTCTCCTATTATCAAACTTGGAACAGTTTGTCAGGTTTTGTTTGTAACATATAACTTTCCAAATGCAATAGAACCATGTTTCTCATTACACATAAGTAATATTTGGTTAAATATTACCTAAGCTGTTTCTACATGACAGGGGAAAAAAGATTTCAGCAGAAAATAAAGCAATATGTTTGGTTGGAACTTGTTCTACTTTTGGTTTTTTCCATATTGGTTTCCACCTTTGTTTCAAAATGTTTGTGTCTGAGGGGAGATTTCCGGACCGCAGTATTTTGGTTGAGTGACAGTGACTTGTCAGTTCCCCACCCTGTCTTATCTTTAATACTTTCTTTGCAAATTAAACAATAGGAAGATGGAAAGATATTTTGGCTCTATCAGTGCAGAATGATTTGAATACACCAGCCTAGTAAAAAAAAAGTCACTGGAAATAAAAGCGTAGGGAAAATCACAGAGCTGGAAGAAAACTTGGATGAAGTCTGATCATGTGGGAGGGAGGGTGGGATGAGCAGGGGCCAAGGAAAAGGAGGCCTAGAAGGGAGAAATGACTTGCCTAAGGTCAATAATATTTTAGGGAAACGAATGGAAATGCTTTTAGAGGGATGCCTATGGTTTGTATAAAAGGTTCTCTAGTGAAAAAAAGCACTATATGGATTTTCACTTTTATAACCGATGTATGTACACAAAACAAACTGTGAGGTAGGTGATATTGGTTTGCAATAATCCAAATGCCTTTCTTCTTCCGTTCTTCATTTTAATGTTACTCTGTTGACTTTTCTCCAACTTCCCTTGCTGGGTTTTTTGGTTTGTCTACTTGTTTTATCAATCACTGAGAGATATGTTGAAGTCTCTAACTATGACTGTGGATGTGTCTATCTCTCCTTTCAATTCTGCCAGGTTTTGCTTCATGTGTTTTGAAATCTGTTGTAAGGTGCATTCACATTTAGGATTGTTACGTCTTCTTGGTGAATTGATCCTTCTGTCATTATGTAAAGTTCCTTTTTATCCTAACAGTTTTCCTTTCCCCTAAGTCTCCTTTGTCTGATTATTAATACAGCTACTCAGCTTTCTTTTGATTAGAGTTCGCCTGACTTATCTTTTCCTACCCTTTACTTTTAACCTACCTTTATCATTGTATTTAAAGTGAGTCTCTTGTACACAGCATATAGATGGGTCATGGATTTTTTTTAATCTAACGATCTCAGTCTTTTATTATTTATTTAAATTTATTCATCTATTTATTTATTTTTGGCTGCATTGGGTCTTCGTTGCTGTGCGGGGCTTTCTCTAGTTGCAGTGAGTGGGGGCTACTCTTCCTTAGAAGTTGCGCAGGCCATAGCAGAGGGAGATCAGCTCGGTGCTTTGTGACCACCTAGCGGGGTGGGATAGGGAGGGTGGGATGGAGATGCAAGAGGGAGGAGATATGGGGATATATGTATATGTATAGCTGATTCACTTTGTTATAAAGCAGAAACGAACACACCATTGTAAAGCAATTATACTCCAATAAAGATGTTAAAAAATAAATAAAGTATTTATGAGACTGAAAAAAAAAGTTGCGCAGGCTTCTCATCACAGTAGCTTCTGCGTCTGGGAGCTCACGAGCCACAACTACTGAAGCCTGTGCTCCTGGAACCCATGCTCTGCAACAGAAGAGGACACCGCAGTGAGAGGCCCACGCACCCCAGCGAGGAGGGGCTCCCGCTCGCCGCAACTAGAGAAAAAAACCTGCACACAGCAACAAAGACCCAATGCAGCCAAGAATAAATAAAATAAAATAAATTTTAAAAAAGATAACTATTGTTGTGTTTAGATTTAAGTCTACATTTTATTATCATTTTCTGTTTTATTCCTCTCTTTTCATCCCTCTGCTTCCCCATCCCTGCCTTCTTTGGGGTTATTCAAATGTTTTTAAGTACTCCATCTAAATTTTTCTATTTTGTTTTTGGCTATATCACTTTGCATAGTTCTTTGTTTGTTCGTTCTTTAGTTCTTTTTTTTTTTGCGGTACCCGGGCCTCTCACTGTGTGGCCTCTCCCGTTGCAGAGCACAGGCTCTGGACACGTAGGCTCAGCGACCATGGCTCATGGGCCCAGCCGCTCTGTGGCATGTGGTACCTTCCCAGACGGGGGCACGAACCCGTGTCCCCTGCATCGGCAGGCGGACTCTCAACCACTGCGCCACCAGGGAAGCCCTGTTCTTTAGTTCTTGTTTTTGTTTTCCAGTGGTTTCTCTAGAGATTATAATAAGCATACTTAAATTTTACAGTCTACTTAGGGTCAATATTTTATCGCTCCAAGTGGAATGTAGAAACTTTACCACTATATAGACTCCTTTGCCTTCTTCCATTGATGCTGTAGTTGTCTTATGTACTATAACTATATCTTTTGAAAACCCAATCAGATACTGTTATAATTTTTGCTCTCAATCATCCCACATATTTTAAAGAACAAAAGAAGTATAGTCTACTACATTTTCCTATATACCTAACATTTCTATGGCCCTTCCTTCATTTTTAATATTACAAAATTCCATCTGAAACTTTACAACTTTCTGTCTGAGCTTTCTTTTATAACTTTCCATTTTGTTTTGTTTTTGTGGGGTTTTTATTTTTTGTTTTTTTTGGTTTTTTTGGGTAGGACTGCTGGTTAGGAATTTTCTTAGTTTTCCTTCTGAGACTACCTTTCATTTTTCTTCATTCTTCAAGATTACTTTTGTTGAATATAGAATTCTGGATCGATAATGCTTTTCTTTTGGCACTTAAAAAATATCATGCCATGCTTCCTTCTGGCCTCCATGGCTCCTGATGAGAGATTCACAGACATTTTAAAAATGCCATGCCACTTCTTTCTGCTTTTGTGGTTTCTTATGAGAGATACACAATTAATTGAAATGTTGCTTTGACTGCTTTTAACACCTGACTTTAGTTTTTAGCTGTTCAATTATGATGTATCTTGGCATGGATTTCTATGTGGGTTTCTTTCCCCATTTGGAGTTCTCTGAGCTTCCTGAATCTGTAGGTTGATGTCTTTCACAAAATTCAGGAGATTTTCCACAACTGTCTCTTCAGTTATTTTTTGTGCACTTCATTGTCTCCTCTCCTGGGACTCCACTAACATGAATATTAGATACTTTGGTATTGTCACATAGGTCCCTAAGGCTCTGTTTATTATTTTTTTCAATAATTTTTTCACTCAGCTCATCAGATTGGATAATTTCTATCGCTATATCTTCAATTTACTGCTCTTTATTTTTATCATTTCATTCTGCTATTGAGCTCATCTAATGAGCTTTTATTTTGCTTATTCTGTCTTTTAGTTCTAAATTTTTTATTTGGTTTTTCTTTATAATTTTTATTTATTTAATGAGAAATCTATCATTCTATCCCTCCAGCCACTTCAAGAGGATTTATTTTTAATCAATGAATTTGGTAAAGTAGCAGGATACAAAATTAATGCACAGAACTCTCTTGCATTCCTATACACTAATGATGAAAAATCCGAAAGAGAAATTAAGGAAACACTCCCACTTACCATTGCAAGAAAAAGAATAAAATACCTAGGAATAAACCTACCTAAGGAGACAAAAGACCTGTATGCAGAAAACTATAAGACACTGATGAAAGCAATTAAAAATGACACAAACAGGTGGAGAGATATACCATGTTCTTGGATTGGGAGAATCAACATTGTGAAAATGACTCTACTACCCAAAGCAATCTACAGATTCAGTGCAATCCCTATG
Source organism: Monodon monoceros (assembly GCF_005190385.1). NCBI lineage: Eukaryota > Metazoa > Chordata > Mammalia > Artiodactyla > Monodontidae > Monodon > Monodon monoceros. Next base: position 14,008,040 of record NW_021703780.1, read on the forward strand.
AAACTACCAATGGCATTTTTCACAGAACTAGAACAAAAAATTTCACAATTTGTATGGAAACACAAAAGACCCCGAATAGCCAAAGCAATTTTGAGAAAGAAAAATGGAGCTGGAGGAATCAAGCTCCCTGACTTCAGACTATACTACAAAGCTACAGTAATCAAGACAGTATGGTACTGGCACAAAAACAGCAATATAGATCAATGGAACAGGATAGAAAGCCCAGCGATAAACCCATGCACATATGGTCACTTTATTTTTGAAAAAGGAGGCAAGAATATACTGTAGAGAAAAGACAGCCTCTTCAATAAGTGGTGCTGGAAAAATGGGACAGCTACATGTAAAAGAATTAAATTAGAACACTCCCTAACACCATACACAAAAATAAACTCAAAATGGATTAAAAACCTAAATGTAAGGCCAGACATTATAAAACTCTTAGAGGAAAACATAGGCAGAACACTCTATGACATAAATCACAGCAAGATCCTTTTTGACCCACCTCCTAGAGAAATGGAAATGAAAGCAAAAATAAACAAATGGGACCTAAGGAAATTTAAAAGCTTTTGCACAGCAAAGGAAAACATAAACAAGATGAAAAGACAACCCTTAGAATGGGAGAAAATATTTGCAAACGAAGCAACTGACAAAGGATTAATCTCCAAAATTTACAAGCAGCTCATGCAGCTCAATATCAAAAAAACAAACAGCCCAATCCAAAAATGGGCAGAAGATCTAAATAGACATTTCTCCAAAGAAGATATAAACCATGAAAGGATGTTCAGCATCATTAATCATTAGAGAAATGCAAATGAAAACTACAATGAGGTATCATCTCACACTGGTCAGAATGTCCATCATCAAAAATTCTACAAATAATAAATGTGGAGACGGTGCAGAGAAAAGGGAACCCTCTTGCACTGTTGGTGGGAATGTAAATTGATGTAGCCAGTATGAAGTTTCCTTAAAAAACTAAAAATAGAACTACCATACGACCCAGCAATCCCACTACTGTGCATATACCCTGAGAAAACCATAATTCAAAAAGAGTCACGTACCACAATGTTCACTGCAGCTCTATTTACAATAGCTAGGACATGGAAGCAACCTAAGTGTCCATCAACAGATGAATGGATAAAGATGTGGCACATATATACAATGGAATATTACTCAGCCATAAAAAGAAACGAAATTGAGTTCTTTGTAGTGAGGTGGATGGACCTAGAGACTGTCATACAGAGTGAAGTAAGTCAGAAAGATAAAAACAAATACCGTATGCTAACACACATATATGGAATCTAAAAAAAAAAAAAAATGGTTCTGAAGAACCTAGTGGCAGGACAGGAATAAAGACGCAGACATAGAGAATGGACTTGAGGACACAGGGAGGGGAAAGGGTAAGCTGGGACGAAGTGAGAGAGTGGCATGGATATATATACACTACCAAATGTAAAATAGATAGCTAGTGGGAAGCAGCCACATAGCACAGGGAGATCAGCTTGGTGCTTTGTGACCACCTAGAGGGGTGGGATAGGGAGGGTGGGAGGGAGACGCAAGAGGGAGGGGATATGGGGATGTATGTATATGTATAGCTGATTCACTTTGTTATACAGCAGAAACTAACACACCATTGTAAAGCAATTATACTCCAAAAAAGGTGTTTAAAAAATAAAAATAAAGAGGATTTATTCTTACTTCTTGGAGCATATTTGTCGTAGCTGCTTTAAAGTCTTTATCACATGATTCCAATATCTGTATCATCTCAGAGTTGACATTTGTCAATTGCCTTTTTCCATGCAAGTTGAGATTTTACTCATTCTTCACATGTTGAGTATTATGAGGTTTCATCCTGGACATTTTTGATTATGAGACTCCATGTCTTATTTAAATCTATGGAGAATTTTGAAGTATTTATTTTTCCAAATAAGCTGGTTGGCTCCAGAGAGCCTTCAGGAGTTTTGATGTCTATTCCATTTTCAAAGCCTTGCACTACTGTTGAGATCAGCCTTACATTTGCACCATCCAGAGGCCGTTCTAGGACCTGAGCAGGAATCCACCCCATAGGCCAGCTCTCAAAGCCTATGAGATGCTCGTTAGGATCAAATCTATTTGTGAACAGTTCATGGGACTAGAGATCCATAAACACTTTTATGGGTTTGCTTCCTGGAACTTCTCCTTCTCTGCCATCTCCACCATACAGCCAATTTCCTGAGGCTCCCTTTTTGGTCTTCTGAGATTTTATTTGTCTAATATGCCACATACTTCTTACAACGTGCCCATATCCAGGGCTGAGAAGTGAGAGGACAAAGAGAGAGAAAAATAAGTAGCAGGTTCCCCTCACCTTCTTGGGACCACAGTTCCTCTTGTTTGAGAAGAAGGACCCCTCCCTCAGAGTTCAAAGTGCCTATTGGCTACTGGGACCTAGGGAGTAAGAGAATAGGAAAAGAAAAAATTATAAAAACAGGATTTCTCCTATGCTGTCTGTATATTGAGAGACTACTTTTCTTCTTCTTGTGCTGGAACTAAAGGGCTTCTCCTGGAGATCTTTCTGTCTGTGCCAGTGATCACTTCTGGGTCTCAGGATGCCTTGAGTTCAAGCCAAAAAGAAAAGAAAAGATAAACTCATGGTTTATCTTTTGACGGTTTAGTGAGACTAGAATTCTGATGTTCTTCCCCAATCCACCTGCTTTTTTTCTTATTACTTTTTACTTTTCAGAGCCCTGGAATAGCTGCTCCATGCAATCTGTTCAAGATTTATAATTGCATTCAGTGGGAGAGATGGGGTGGCCTGTGCTTCTCCATCTTTCTGGGAATCGGAACTCCAGAAGTTTTAAAGATACAAAATAAAACATATACCTAGGTCTCTGTCCCAAAGATTCTGACTTTGTTTGTATTGGGGGAAATATGAGCAAAGGTTTAGTTTGGTTTTGTTTTGAGATAGCCCTTGTGATCTGAACATATAACAAAGTTGAAAACCTCTTTCATAAGCAAAGATACTTAAGGGCAGATTTTATTTTAAAATCCACAGCTATGGTTTATTACCATTTTTGCCAGACACTCTGCTAGTTATGTTAAGGATTATTTAACTGTATTGAATATAGTTGAGTTTATACTGTGGATTGTGTTGTACCTGGTCTTGAATTCCTACTAGGACATTCATTAGTTGTGTGATTTTCAACAATTGGCTTGACCTCCAAGCCTCAGTTTTGTATCTGGGAAATGGGGATAATACTAAAATCTACACTGAAGGGTTGTTGAAAGGATTAAGTGAAATAATGAATGTAAAGCACAGAGCAGAGGGCCTGGAATGTGGCCAGTATTCAATAAATATTAACTATTATCACCACTCACATTTTATAGGCAAGAAAATTGAAACTCAGACAGATTAAGTAACTTACACGATATTTCTTTCTAGTGCTTTTTTTTTAATTGAAAAGAAACTAATATTTACTTTAAAGGGAAACATTAGCATATTCATTAGATTAAAAAAAATTTTTTATTGACAGAGTTGATTTACAATGTGTTAGTTTCAGGTGTAGAGCAAAGTGATTCAGATATATATATATATATACATATTTTTCAGATTCTTTTCCATTATAGGTTAGTATGAGATATTGAATATAGTTCCCTGTGCTATACAGTAGGTCCTTGTTATTTATCTACTTTATATATAGTAATGTGTATCTGTTAATCCTAAACTCCTAATTCTTTCCAGTGCTTTTAAAGTTACATCACCCAGACCCCTAAACATGAGATGGGGTCAGTTATTGTGACTGAAATGGTTCAGATATAGTTTTACTTTTTTGAAAAAGAAGTTTATCCAACCATCTAAATGTTCACAGGTGATAGATAATTAAGGAGCTGTAGCTTTTTCTGGGAAGCCCAAGTGTGAGCAGTGTTGTGTGTGGAAAGCACTTTTTTTTCCTCTAGAAACCTTCAGTGACTTCTTGCATTCACATGTGCAAATGCTCAAGCTTTTGCATGGTGATAGAAGATAAGTAAATACCAGACCTGTCATTTTGTCTTCTGCCACTTCAAGCCCAGGAACAATAATTTTTTTTGGAAAGTTCTTGAATGGGATGCATACTGATTTAGGATCGTGTTCAGAGGCATCAAGTAAATGATTGCTGGACATACAATCCAGGTGTATGTATAATACATAGTATGACACAATATTTGTGATTAATGTATAGTGTTCTATTATCCAGCAAATTATTTTTTGAATTTTATTTTATTTATTTTTTTATACAGCAGGTTCTTATTAGTTATCCATTTTATACATAATAGTGTATATATGTCAATCCCAACCTCTCAATTCATTCCACCACCACCACCTCCCCGCCACTCCCCCGCCTTGGTGTCCATACGTTCGTTCTCTACATATGTGTCTCTATTTCTGCCCTGCATACCAGTTCATCTGTACCATTTTTCTAGGTTCCACATATATGTGTTAATATACAATATTTGTTTTTCTCTTTCTGACTTACTTCACTCTGTATGACAGCCTCTAGACCCATCCATGTCTCTACAAATGACCCAATTTCTTTCCTTTTTATGGCTGAGTAATATTCCATTGTATATATGTACCACATCTTCTTTATCCATTCGTCTGTCGATGGGCATTTAGGTTGCTTCCGTGACCTGGCTATTGTAAATAGTGCTGCAATGAACATTGGGGTGCATGTGTCTTTCTGAATTATGGTTTTCTCTGAGTATATGCCCAGCAGTGGGATTGCTGGGTCATATGGTAATTCTATTTTTAGTTTCTTAAGGAACCTCCATACTGTTCTCTATAGTGGCTGTATCAATTTACATTCCCACCAACAGTCCAAGAGGGTTCCTTTTTCTCCACACCATCTCCAGCATTTGTTGTTTGTAGATTTTCTGATGATGCCCATTCTAACTGGTGTGAGGTGATACCTCATTGTAGTTTTGATTTGCATTTCTCTAATAATTAGTGATGTTGAGCAGCTTTTCATGTGCTTCTTGGCCATCTGTATGTCTTCTTTGGAGAAATGCCTATTTAGGTCTTCTGCCCATTTTTGGATTGGGTTGTTTCTTTTTTTAATATTGAGCTGCATGAGCTGTTTATATATTTTGGAGATTAATCCTTTGTCCATTGATTCGTTTATATTTTCTCCATTGATTCGCAAATATTTTCTCCCATTCTGAAGGTTGTCTTTTTGTCTTGTTTGTAGTTTCCTTTGCTTTGCAAAAGCTTTGAAGTTTCATTAGGTCCCATTTGTTTATTTTTGTTTTTATTTCCATTACTCTAGGAGGTGGATCAAAAAAGATCTTGCTGTGATTTATGTCAAAGAGTGTTCTTCCTATGTTTTCCTCTAAGAGATTTATAGTGTCCAGTCTTACATTTAGGTCTCTAATCCATTTTGAGTTTATTTTTGTGTATGGTGTTAGGGAGTGTTCTAATTTCATTCTTTCACATGTAGCTGTCCAGTTTTCCCAGCATCACTTATTGAAGAGACTGTCTTTTCTCCATTGTATATTCTTGCCTCCTTTGTAATAGATTAGTTGACCACTGGTGCATGGGTTTATCTCTGGGCTTTCTGTCCTATTCCATTGATCTATATTTCTGTTTTTGTGCCAGTACCATATTGTCTTGATTACTGTAGCTTTGTAGAAAGTCTGAAGTCAGGGAGTCTGATTCCTTCAGCTCCATTTCTTCACCTCAAGACTGCTTTGGCTATTCAGGGTCTTTTGTGTCTCCACACAAATTTTAAGGTTTTTTGCTCTCGTTCTGTAAAAAATGCCATTGGTAATTTGATAGGGATTGCATTGAATCTGTAGATTGCTTTTATTATCCAGCAAAATTTAAATAACCAGGAAAATCTCCCAGGTTTTCTAAATAAAGGGCATCAAATGATATTTTAGTTTCTTTGCTTCTCTTTAATTTTAATTTTCCTTTCTAGTCCTTCTTTTATAATTTTTAAACAGAAAAAGTATGTTTTTCTTCGAGGCAGAGGAGGTCCTGGTGCTTTCCTATGAGAAGTTTTACCATCGTAATATGATTCGCTATTTGAGAATCAGAATGGTGGCTCACTCTGACATTTTATCAGCCAATTTATCAACAGGAATAGCTCTTTGGAGGTATTCATTCCATCATGTAACGTTATTCACGTCAGAAGGATGACATCTAGAAGAAATTTAATGTACCTTTTAAAACCACGCTGCTGAAATATTCACCACCTGTAAATGTTTTCTTGGTCTGTATGTGTAGGTGGAGGGAGGTGGAGTGGTGGTAATAAAGTGGGAGGGTCGGGAGGGGGCGCTAACTATACAGGGGAAATGACTCGGTTAATTCTCTGCCGGTAAAGGTCAATGTTTTCCCAAATCCAAATTTGACATTCAGAACAAATCTAACTTCTCTCACATCTTCATGGAACAATGACGAGTCCTTTACTTCGTGATTTCTATACCTTAACCTTCTAATAGCATCTTTTGCTTCTTTGTCAGCTATCCCTGGTAACTTGCAATGTTGAGGACTCAGCTTTGAAAGTCAAGGGTCTCACATGACCAACTGCCTTTTGTGGAAGTCGTATTGCATGGGAAAAAGTTGTTACACGGGCATACGAGCAGTAAGGCCCAGTAAATGTCTCTTTCATGCAGAAACTAGCATAAGCACAGACGGCAATACCTTGAATGGGGGAGTCTTAGAAATGATCCATGACACAGTTGTAGAAGGCCAAATGTTTTCTTGGAAAAGGTTGTGTGCTTCTGACGCAGGATAGGAGAACCTTGGTTCTGAATTTTCCCTATTATGTGTATACAAAGGGCAGAAGGCTTTTAAGATGTAACGTGTCTGCTAATGCAGCTTATTTGAACAGAGGTTGGGATTGGATGCACAGGCTTAGATGAGTACTAGATTGTTTTAGAAAAAATACGAAGGTGTCAAGTTGGGTTTCGATTTTCATTTGTTAACAGTATAACATGGTGGTCTGGGAGTAGTTGTGTCTGGAAGGAAAAGACAGATGTCCATAGCTGATCCCAGTCATACCCAGGGTGGATGTCTCACTCTGTGGCATTTGTCCTGCCAGTTCTTCTCTTTTTAGCAGACAATATGAAGGAGGTGAAAAAAGTTGGATTTAACTGGACTGAGTCTTGAGCCTGTTATTTACCGGCTATGAGTGGGACACATCTCTGCTCTGAGCCTCTGTTTCCTCATCTATTCAGTAAGAGCAACACCATCAACGACCCACTAAGTTATGATGATTAAGAGAGAGCAGTTAAAAAAACGTTGAAAACCGTAATGCTTTAAATAAATGCTGATAATAACAATGGTAATAATAATAAACATTTTTAATGGTAAACATTGATTGAACGTGTATAATGTGCCAAGGACTGCCCTGAACACTTTTTGTAGGTCTTCTCACTTGATCTTCACAGCCACTGAATTCAACTGAATTCATTCTTTCTTTCCCTCATTCACTTATGTCTAAATTCACGCATTTCATTTTGCAAATAAAGAGTTCAAGCTCCCTGAAGGGAGAACACACATCTCTCCAATTCACTGGATGACTGGTATAAATATCTGAATACATTTAGGTCAGCAGTTCTCAAAACAAGGGGCAATTTTGCCACGTAGGGGACTTTGGGCAACATCCAGAGACAGTTCTGCTTGTCACTCCTGGAGGGAGTTATGGCATCTAGTCCATAGAGGCCAAGGATGCTGCTAAACATCCTAGAAGGCACAAGACATTCCCTTACAAGAAAGAATTATCCAGCCAAAATGCCCAGTGTGCTGAGGTTGAGAAATCCTGATTTAGATAAATGAAAAAAATAAGTCACCAAATGAACGCATGTGCCGAACAGTCTCCTAGAACATGATGTGTCGTGCAAACTCTATCTAGACATCAGAAGACTGCAAGCTCTTCATCGTTTTCTGATTCTCGCCTCACATCATTCCTTCGTGCCCTTAATTCTTCATTTTGTGTTTGATGAGACTTATCCCAGCAGAGATAACTGCTTCATTCACTTCGATGATACAACAACTAAATAAAAACCAGAGAGAAATCCAGACAATATTTTCTCCAGAGAAGTTTGTCTGCCCCCACCTCTGCAAAAGGGGCTTTGCTAAAACAGTCTTTCTGAATACATCTGGCCAGCAAAAATGAAAACAGCAGCCAATCGGAGCAAGTTTAAAACATGATCTGTTTCTGGTTCTTTTTAACTTTCCATCTTTATTTTTCCTTTTACTCAATTTCTGACCTGCTTTTAATTTACTTTATCTTTCCCAATTATTCCTATTTTTGTGAGTGATCCTTAATTTCTGGCATAAGGCAGGGAATAAGCAAATTAAATAGCAAAGAGAGGTATTCCAATGTGACATTTTTCTCACACATTTTCATTTTCCCCACCAGTATTTCTTGGACAAGGTTAAGGAATTTTTTTTTTTTTTCTGTTAAAAATCACTAGGGACTTCCCTGGCGGTCCAGTGGTTAAGACTTCGCCTTTCAATGCAGGGTGTGCGGGTTCGATCCCTGGTCGGGGAGCTAAGATCCCATGTGCCTCGGGGCCATAAAACCAAAACATAAAACAGAAGCAATATTGTAACAAATTCAATAAAGAGTTTAAAAATGGTCCATATCAAAAAAATCTTAAAAAAAAAAAAAAAGAATCACTAACCTAGCGTATAAAGTAAGCTACCAGTAGAAGAAGCAGCCAACAACCAACCTACTGGGGGTGAGGAGGGCACGGGGAGAGAGACCAGGGTGAAAGATAGAGAAGATATTTGATCTGCTTTACTTCTTTTGAGGAAAAAAGTACAGCTTTGATTCACAAATGCAAAAATATGCACATGCTTCAAGTACCTATTTTCCAAGGAAACGAGACAATGCATGAGAAAAAGAGGCTGTGAGAAAGAGGAAGAAGGAGAAAGACTGTGTGTGTGCACAAAAGGAAGAGCAGAGCAGAGGGACAGCTGAAGGCCAACCTCTCCCAACCACCCAATTAAACAATTCTCTGCAACTTCCATCTCCTCAGCCTGCCTCCTCAAAGCTTCATTCTCCTGTCAGGCAAAGCCTCCAGAGAATATCTGTCCATACAGATTTTATGGTGGGACTTAGGAAAAGTAAAATGAAAATAATCCTTTTTACTTTTCCAATGTCTTATTAGCCTTTTATGGCCCACAGGAAGCAGGAAGGCTTTATTTCTTCCTTAATTATTTGCTAAGCAGTTCCCCTCTGTTCCACCCTCCCTCCAAAGTCACCAACAATCCTCTTTTCCTTTATAGGATGAACTAGGATGACATGGGCCCTGTCCTCCTACCACTTACAGTCTCCAAAATAAATAAACAAAATAGACACACAGAGGCCAACTAAGGAGAAGTCAGAGCAACTTGCTCAAGTATAAGCAAAAAAAATTTTAATTTTTTTTCAATTTTGTAATTGCTTTTCTGCAATGTTCAATTCTGCAGGGGGAAATGGTTGCCAATTTTACACACACACACACACACACACACACAATCCAATAATTGGCTTGTTGGCTGAGCTGACCGACATTTGAAATAATAGGTATTTTTTTTAGTCATGAATGATGCCTCTTCGATGTTAGCTATCTTGTGTAAAAATTCCTGGTAAATTAATCGCTCTGCTGTTTGACTGTTGAACATGAAATATCTGATCTTCCACAATTTCAACATTAAAGGTTTTTTCTAATTTGCTGAGTTTACATCACCAAAGCAAAATATCTTTGACTAACCAAAGACATGTTTAGCTCTTTCAAGATTCTGATAATAAACAACTCTAAGATAAAACATAAATTGACCCTAATACTTAGTATACAATTGGCAAAACAATTTTGTGAAGGAGTGTTACAGAAAACAGGGGATTCTCGAGGGAAAAGAATGGGATATGTATCTTAGCATCACGGGACAGGAAATTCTGAAGTGCTTGGAAAGAATCATTCATTTTCCTATGAAGGTAAAAACGGTTCATTATGCCCTTGTTCCTAACCTGCCCTGAAAACCTAAGGATGAATGAACGATATCACAGGAGATCATGTAGAAATTTTATAAGCCACAATTACTACCTCATTTTCATGGCAATTGCTATATGTGCCCTTGTCTCTAAAAGTGTCATTGTGTCTTAGACTGGTGGATGGCCCAAGACTTTGTTGGAAAAATGTCACCCAGGTCTTCAAAACTGATTCCAGATTCTTCTCACTGCTAACTTTCCATCAGATGATCATTATAAACCAATGCTTCAGAGAGGGCGCTTCTTCCCAAAGGCACTACCTATTTTCTGATTGCTAAGATATTGAAATGTTATTACTAGAAATTCATTCACACATTCCATAAATATTAAATGCCTCCTGGACACATGAGAAGACAAATCACAATCCCTCTCCTCAAAGAGTTTGTGGATTTGGTGTTTGAACTAAGGCAATAATGGATTCTGAAAGTCCATTAGTAGGCTACATACTGTATGATTCCATGTATATGACCTTCTGGAAAAGGCAAAACTATGGCAATAGTAAAAAGATCAGTGGTTTCCAGGGGCCGGGGGGAAGGTGGGATGAATAAGTGGAGCATGGAGAATTTTTAGGGCAGCAAAACTACTCTGCATGATACTATAATGGTGGATACGTGTCATTATATATTTGTCCAAACTCACAGACTCTACAACACCAAGCATGAACCCTAATGTAAACTACGGACTTAGGGTGATTTTTATGTGTTAATGAAGGTTCATTGATTGTAACAACTGGATCACTCTGGTGGGAAATGTTGATAATGGGGGAGGCTATACATGTGTGGGAACAGGAAGTATATGAGAAACCTGTGTACCTTCCTCTCAATTTTGCTGTGAACCTAAAACTTCTCTATAAAATAAAGTTTATTAAAAAATGTCCACTAGTAAAATGTAATCTATCTCGGAAAGGGCAAAACTTTCCAGTGATCAGCTCTTCTGAATTCTAAGAACCCATCAGTTAATTCAGTGCTTTTCCACTGCCAACAGCCAAGAGCTAGATATTTGAAGGGGATGTGATGAAAGAAGGTTTGGGTGGGGGCACTTTTACAAAGATATGTCTGAAGAATGGGGCACTATCCAGAGAAAGAAAGTCTAAATAGACCATTGTGGGAAGGTAGTGAGCAGGCAACATTTGTTAGAGGAGGTTGGGATATGGAGGTTGGTAGGGCAACATGAAATTAGAGTTCTATAGAAGGCAAGCGTGCTTCAAAAGACAGTGTGACTCAAAATGAGTCAAAGACCTAAATATGGGAGCTAAAACGATGCTCTTAAAAGAAAACAGAGGGATAAATTTTCATGACCTTGGATTTGGCAACATTTTCTTAGATTGACACCAAAAGCACAAGCAGCAAGAGAAAAAAAATAGATATATTGGACTTTGTTAAAATGAAAAACTTTTGTGCATAAAAGGATACCACTGAGAGAGTGAAAAGACAACCCACAGAAAGGAGAAAATATTTGCAAATCATGTATCTGTTAAGGGTCTAGTATTCAGAATACAGAAAGAACTCTTACAAGGTAATAGACAAACAACTCAAAAAATGAGCAAAGGACTTCAACAGATATTTCTCCAAAAAAAAAGAAAAAGATACAAAAGGCCAACAAGCACATGAAAAGATGTTCAAAGTCATCAGTTACTAGGGAAATATCAAACAAAGTCACAAAACATACCACTTTACTCTCACTAAGATGGCTATAACCAAAACCAAAACCAAACACAGATGATCTTAGTGTGTTTAATAAAGTAATAAAAATACCTTAACCCTAGCCCTAACCCTAAATACTGGGATTTTGGGGCAATAGACTGACAGTTTTGTTGTTTGCATAATTACAATCTGCATTGCACATAGAAAGGATATGGCCACCTTTTGTTAAATCTGCACTTTCTAAATATCAAAAAAAAAGGGGAAATGGGGTATAAGTCAATTTTTGTATAACCTGTTTGAAACATGAGTTCTATTTGCTTAATATCACAGCTTTGCCCCTTTTTCTGTATGTCTCTTGGGATCCTGTGTAGAAAGTGTTCTCATTAAACACCCAACAGTTAAGTCCATTCTCTGGTACTAGCTACAAATTTGGTTTCATATTCTACTTAACAATCTAAATAAACGGAAATATTTCTAAAAAGGAAAAAACAATGTGATTACATTTACTATTTTGCCTGGCTTTCGACTAACAGGAGAGATATCCCAGCACTGTGGTTGCATTGCGAGATTGGCTCGTAGGTTGTACAATTGCCTGCTTTCTTCTTGAACTGGGTAACATACAAGTCTCCTACAGGTCCTTATTGTCAAAAGAGGAATACTGATCTTACATAAACCACAGACGGCTGTCATAGTACCTCTAGCTGGGGAAAAGTTAGGATCTCATTATAGGAGCTGGAGGAATCAGGCTGCCATATACTTTTGCCTGGTTCCTAAGCCTTTCCACTCCACCATGCTACAGTCCAAACTTCTCAGCCAGATGGTCAAAGCTCTTCACAATATGACACCACCTGTTTAAACACCTATTTCCAAACTTCATAACTTCAGTTTCCCACTGTAGTCAGGCTGATCTTCCTTTTAGCTTACAAACACGGCTTTTCATTCCTAACTTCAAGCCTTAGGTTATTTCCCCCTCCTTACTCTTACCACCTACTTTCCTGTCTTGCCACATACAATCCTTCACCATCTTCGGAATGCAATTCGGTCCCCATGTCATTCATGAAAAATTCTGGAATCACTCCAGCTCCTGTGTAATTGACGTTCATTAAAAATAAACAAATAAATAAAAATCACTTTGAGACTAATTATTTGTATAACTAATCTGGGTCCTTCACCGTTGTTGGACACAATGGTTTGGTTTAGTCAATTTCTATTTCACCCTCTTTCTATAGCAAAGTTTCTATAACCTCAGCACTATTGACATTTGGGGCCAGATAATTCTTTGTCATGAGGGGCTGTCTTGTGTATTGCAGAACGTTTAATGACATCCCTAGCTTCTACCCACTAGATGCTAGTAGCACTCACCCTTCAGCTGTGACAACCAACAAGGTCTCTGACATTGCCAAGTGTCTCCAGGGCAGGGGAGGGAGAGCAAAGTCACCCCCACTCGAGAACCACTCCTAGGGTACCTCCCTGAACCTCAGAGGCAAGAAAGCTGAAAACCACATTTCTCAGACTCCGTTGCATCTAGGATTCTGGACAGGAAATAGGTTCTGACGAGCAGGTGAACTTGTGCTAGATTTGAAAGGATACAGTGAGGTGGGGACCATCTTTCTCTACCTTCGGCTGTTTTCAAATGGCAGAAAGGGTTGTGAGGATGCAAAATATCTCTGCAGCGATGTTCCATGTCCGCTCTCCTGGGGGTTGAGACAGTGCTGTGTGTATGTGTAGTGGCTGTGGGGTGGGATGAGGGATGGCTGGTCTCAGGGTTCCAGATCCCACTCAGTTTCTGAGTGTCAAGAGACAATTTCCCTAATTGCCCAGTGCTGGCTACTTGCAGATTCCAACTTCCTGATTCCTGAATAGCAGTTGTCGAAGTGAGGTCTTGAACTCAACAGAGCCTCTGGTGCCTAGCTCCCTGGTGGTCAGTTCTATAATGTTAGAGTCGGTCCCAAGGGCCATTGAGAGTGAACTGAAACCTTCAAAAAAAAAATTTTTTTTTTTTTGGTACGCGGGCCTCTCACTGTTGTGGCCCCTGCCGTTGCGGAGCACAGGCTCCGGACGCGCAGGCTCAGCGGCCATGGCTCACGGGCCCAGCCGCCCCGCGGCACGTGGGATCCTCCCGGACCGGGGCACGAACCCGTGTCCCCTGCATCGGCAGGCGGACTCTCAACCACTGCGCCACCAGGGAAGCCCCCTTCCACAATTTTTTATGCACCTACTTCACGTCATCTGTCTTTCTTTTTCTGAATAAAATAAGTAGTTTCTCTTTTCTGCACTGAACCCATATAATGCCTTACCTATGATTGTTTTATTCTTTCACGAACTTCCTTTCTTTCTGAGTAGTTAAGCTTTTTACAGGAAGGAATCACACTTCTTTCTCTTCTCTGCCACCCATAATTGTCATCCAGTGCTTTGCTCAGAGTGGGGACAGGAAAGCAATTCAATTCATTTGTGTGTGGCATTCAACTGAAAAGCTGCTCAATGAATAAAATCCTGGAAGAAGGGGTGAAAAAAAAAGGACCCCCCCATCCCAGTTTTCCCTCCTCCTCAGTGTGTTATAGCACCTGGATGTGCTCATCTGAACCAGGAGAGAAAAACTGCTTCTAGTGGGAAACTGTTGTGAGACTTTCTTACTAATGGGCTCGATTATATGCTCCATTCCAGGCAAAGGGCCATATAGAGTATCCAGAACACACACTCTCCCTAGAATCATATCTATTCGATGATGACTCCCAGGTTTACGTCCCCAGGCCTGGCCATTCTCCTGGACCCCAAACTTGTATATGTAAATGTTGATTTCACATCTCCACTTGGATATCTGATAGTCATATTAAATGTAACATGTGCAAAACCAAACTCTTCTTCTAGCCCAGTCTGCTTCTTTCACTGTCTCTTGCTTCTTCGTTTGTAAATGCCAACATTATCCACTCATGTCAAAAATGACTAGAAATAATGACTAATTTCTCCCTTTCCCTCAACCTCCGCTGTCAGACTATCAGCAATCCTGTGTTTTAACTCAAAAATCGATCTAGGGCTTCCCTGGTGGCGCCGTGGTAGAGAGTCTGCCTGCTGATGCAGGTGACGCGGGTTCGTGCCCCGGTCCGGGAAGATCCCACATGCCGCGGAGTGGCTGGGTCCGTAAGCCATGGCCGCTGAGCCTGCGCGTCTGGAGCCCGTGCTCCGCAACGGGAGAGGCCACAACAGTGAGAGGCCCGCGTACCACCAAAAAAAAAAAAAAAAAAATCGATCTAAAATCCATCCACTTCACTCCATCTCTGCTGCTATCACCTTGGTTCAAGCCACCGTCACCTCACTGGTTTCAATGTATTCTTTCTTTCTCCCACATTTTAAAACAAAAATTGGATCATGTCTCTACTCTGTTTAGATCTGGTCTGTAGCTTCTCATCAGAATAACGTTAACACCCTTTAATCCACTGAACACAGCTTTACATGGTGTAGCCAGTGCTCAGCTCTCCAAATGCATCCTGTCCCATTCTCCCCTTACTCTTCATGCTGCAGCCCCAGGTCTTTTTTGTGTTCCCTGATTTCCCAAGCTCCTTACTACCTCAGGGGCTTTGCACTCGCTTATCTTATCCCTACTCTGGCTCTTTGCATGTCTAGTTCTTTTTCTCTTTCAGATCTTGGCTCACATGTCATCTTTTGGATATGTTTTCCTTGATCAGCCCATGGTAAGTAAACCCCACCCTCGAAGTCATTCCTATCCTATCACCCTGGTAATTTCCCTTAGCCGTCATCAGTATCAAAACTACCTTGCCTACTCATCTGTTCTCTTGTTTATTGCCTGTGTCGTGCCCCCCCCCCCCGCCCACTAGAGGACTAGAACTCTCATTAGGGCAGGACCATGGATTTGTCTCACTGCTGCATCTCAGCACCTGAAACAGGGCTCGGCACATTGCAGGCCCTCAGGAAATAGTTGTTGAATGAAGAGTTGAATATGTTCTCATCCAGGTTATTTCATTGTGGCAAAATACATATAACATAAAATTTACCATCTTAGCCATTTTTAAGTGTTCCGTTTAATGGCACTAAGTACATTCACAGTGCTGTGCACTCATCACCACCATCCACCTGCAGAACTCTTTTCATTTTGCAAAATGGAAACTGTATCCATGAAACAATAACTTCCTGTTCTTCCCTCCCTCCAACCCCTGGCAACCACCATTCTACTTTCTTTCTCTATGAATTTGACTACTCTAGGTACCTTATATAACTAGAATCATACAGTATTTGCCTTTTTGTGACTGGTTTCGTTCACTTAGCACAAAGTTCTCAAGGGTCATCCATGTTGTAGCATGTGTCAGAATTTCCTTCGTTTTAAAGGCTGAATAATGTTCCAATGTATGTATAGACCACATTTTGTTTATCCATTCATCTTTCTATGGATACGTGGGTTGCTTCCACCTTTTGGCTATTATGAATAATGCTGTTATGAACATGCGTGTGCAAATATCTCTTTGAAACCCTGCTTTCAATTCTTTTGGGTATATACATATCCAGAAACATAATTGCTGGATCATATGATAATTCTACTTTTAATTTTTTGAGGAACTGCCATACTGTTTTCTATAGAAGCTGCATCATTTCACATCCCCACCAACAGTGCACCAGGGTTCCAATTTCTCCACATTCTTGCCAACACTTGTTATTTTCAGTTGTGTTCTGTTTCTTATAGTAGCAACCCTAATGGGTGTGAGGCGGTATCTCATTACAGTTTTGAGTTACATTTCCCTGATGATTAGTGATGTTGAACACCTACTCACATGCTTTTTGGCCACTTGTATATCTTCTTTAGAGTAATGTCTGTTCAAGTCTTCTGCCCATTTTAAAATCAGGTTTGTTGTTGTAGGAGTTCTTTTTGTATTACAGATACTAAACCCTTACCCAATATATGGTTTGCAAATATTTTCTCTCATCCTGTGGATTTCCTTTTCATTCAGTGGATTATATCCTTTGATGCACAGAGTTTTAAATTCTGGTGTAGTCAGTGAGATCAGCTCGGTGCTTTGTGACCACCTAGAGGGGTGGGATAGGGAGGATAGGAGGGAGACGCAAGAGGGAGGAGATATGGGGATATATGTGTATGTATAGCTGATTCACTTTGTTATAAAGCAGAAACTAACACACCCTTGTAAAGCAATTATACTCCAATAAAGATGTTAAAAAATTTTAAAAAATGAAATTAAAGAAAGTTTCATGTCTGTACACTGGAGTTTTTATGGTTATGAAATTTGTACCCACCATAAGAGAACTGTAATTGCAATGCAAGGCAGTATGTGATATATGCTGTATCAATTGTAGAAGCAAAGTGTTTTATGATTTCAAAGAAAGGAGAAAGCATACCTACTGGAGTTGAAAAAATTTTTTTTCGGTGTAGTCCAATTTATCTCTTTTTTTTTCTTTTGTTACCTGAGCTTTTGGTGTCATATCCGAGAAATCATTGCTAAATCCAATGTCATAAAGGTTTCCCCCTATATTATCTTCTAAGAGCTTTACAGTTTTTGTTCTTGTGCTTAGATCTTTGATCTATTTTGAATTAATTTTGGCATATAATGTAAGATAAGGATCCAACTTCATTCTTTAGCATGTAGATATCCAGTTTTCCCAGCACCATTTTTTGGAATAGACTGTCCTTTGGCCAATGAATGGTCTTGACATTTACAAAAAACATTTGTCCATGTATTTGAGAGTTTATTCTGGGCTTTCTATTCTATTTCATTGGTCTATATGTCTGTCTTTATGCCAGTACAACACTGTTTTGATTACTGTGACTTTGTAGTAATTTTGGAATCAGGAAGTGTGAGATCTCCAACACGGTCCTTTTTCAAGATTGTTTTGGCTATTCAGGGTCCCTTGAGATTCCATTTGTATTTTAGAATGAATTTTTCTATTTGTGCAACAAAAACAGAAAAGTCATTGGGATTTCGATAGGAATTGCATTGAAACTGTAGACCACTTTGGGTGGTATTGACTTCTTAACAGTACTAAGTCTGCTGTTGAATCCTGTTTCATAGTATCTTGTTAAGAATTTTTTCATCAATATTCATCAGGGTCTGTGGTTTTCTTTTCTTGTAGTGTCTTTGTCTGGCTCTAGTATTAGGGTGATGCTTGTCCTCCTAAAATGAGCTTGGGAGTGTTCCCTCCTCTTCAATTTTTAGAAGAGTCTGAGGAGGCTTGATGTCATTCTTCTTTAAATGTTTGGCAGAAATTGCCAGAGAAGCCATCTGGTCTGGGCTTTTCTTTACTGGGAGGCTTTTTATTACTGATTAAATCTCCTTACTAGTTATAGGTCTGTTCAGATTTTCTATTTCTTCATGATTGAGTCTTGATAGGTTGTGTTTCTAGGAATTTGTCCATTTCATCCAGGTTATTCAATTTCTTGGACTACAGTTGGTCACAGCACTCCCTTACAATCCTTTTTACTTCTGCAAAATTGGTAGTCATGACCTCGCTTTCATTTCTGATTTTAGTTATTTGAGTACTCACTCTTTTTTCTCTTAGTCAATCTAGCTAAAAGTTTGCCAATATTGTTGATCTTTTCGAAGAACCAAAAAGACTGGTTCTTGGTTTTGCTCTTATCTATGTTGTTTAGAACTTTAAAGGGAGGGGGAATGAAAAGAAAATAAGTACCTTTAAGATAATTATAAACTTGACTGGAAAGGAAAGGAGAGATTGTTGAACTGAAAATGACATCATCACCACTTAGGTATGAAATTGGAAAAATTTTTTGGCATTCTTCATTCCAGACACAGCCAAGCATGGAAAAGAGGGCTTTATTGTGTGCTCCATGCAAAACAGATAATTTTTTAAGCTTATATTTACATATATGCTTACTATGTGCCAGACACTATTATAAACACTTTACATGTATTAACTCATTTAGTCCTTAGTAACCCAGTGAGGTAGGTATTATTATTAGTCCCATTTTACAGACAAGTTGACTGAGGGAGAGAGTTTAAGTCATGACTAGTAAGTGTCAGAACTGTGATTCCCACTTAGGGACTCTAGCTTCAGAAATGCTATACTACTAACAAGCACATCCTTTTGATGGATGAAATAGACACATAAATCGGTCTTTCCTTTAAAGTTTGCCAGTAGGTAAACTGGCAAGTGAATGCTATTTAGAAGCTACCAATGAGATGGCCTTGAAATATGCTATCCCAGCCCAAAAAGCTTGTTCTTAGGGCTTTGGGATCCAGGTCTTCCCTATTCCAAGCTTTCTTCCCAGTGTCCGGACATCCACTTGAATCTCTGTGATGAACATATTACTTGCCAAGATTTACCATCACTCTGACTCAAACAGTGTCAGAATCATGGTCTGCAATGCCAAGGTGACACCGTGCTGGGCACTTCGGCATGCGTGATCAGTGTTACGATAGGCACCCACACTTTGGCCCCTCCCCTCCCCTGTGGCATCTGTCCCATTTTCAGACCCACTGTGCTTCCTTTATGTCGTTGCTTTGGGCTCATCAAATTTCTCATATAAATCCTGACTGCTGTCTTCACTTCAAGGCTGAGCAATCTGATAGGGCCTGTTTTAAAAGGTCATTCTTGTTATTCGTAGAGAACAACAGCAACCAGAGCAAAACAGAGTCGGAACGTCAGTGCCCTGGTCAGAACCTTCCTGGGAATTGGGGGAGAGGAAGGCGGATGGAAACCTACCTTGACACAACGCGGTACCACGGCCCTGACGCAATAATCTGTAAGTACATATATGCACATATGCGCAGTAGTCACAGATTTCTTCTCTCTCCTGCTGGAACACCGAGTCAGGAAAAATATTCAGAGCCTGAGCCGGGACGTTGCTAGTGAAGCAGAGATTTCAGGTGAGAAGTAAATGTGCAGAGCGGATGCAGTGACCTTTCTTATTTGCAGTGTTTTCATTCTGCAGCTTGCACGGCAGGGACCCTGACATCAGAGGCTCTGATGGCCCGAGGCTGTGTTGGAGAGGAAATAAATGAGCCTGCCCTACTTCCACAGGCGCTGGTAAAGTGTGCGGCAGGGAACCTGGGCCGGTCGAGATGTGTGTAGCCGAGCGACCTCTAGTGCCTGAAAGCGGGAGCTGCATCGCCTGCTCCAGTGGGCGGAGGGAGGCCGAGGGGACCCTGAGTTCGAAAGCACAGGGTTTGTTGGGAAGATCCTGTTTGTCCAGCGCCGTCCAGGGTGTTAGGGAGGATTCAAAGGAATTACAAGCAGGCAAACTTAAGGAGCTTATCCTCTGGCTTGGGGAAATCAAAAGAGCATATGGTTTCTGTATTGACATGAGGCCATAGGAAGAGTTTCTGAGAAGGGAGAGAACACCATGGATGAGTAATCCCGGAAACTGAACCTGGAAGGGCGAATGGACTTAAGATGAAAAGAGGGAGGGCATCCCGGGGACGGGAGAAAACAAGCCGGCAGGAAGAAAAACCTTGACCACGTAGAGCAGAGATTTCTAATGAAAATACCTGATAGTCTGCGGTATTGGGGTGATTGACAGCGAAGCCCAAGAATGGAGGATCCAGCCCCTCTGGGCTCTCCAGAGGACCCTGCTCAGGTCTCCGCTACGGAAAACCTCCTCGCCACCCAGCCTGCCCAGCTCTTGCAGTCAGAAGGGAGCCCAGCAATCGCTCTTTCTGTCCCAATGTATGGGGAATGATGATGGGCGTGTGACAACATGATCCTGGGCTGCAAACTCAAATAGTACCGGGCCAAAGAGTTAATGTGAAGGCCTGAAACAGATGGGGTGGAGGATTCTGGCACTTCAGCGATGTCCGCTTTCGTTTTACATTTTGCAGAGACATTTAGCCAGCCTAGAGTCCTCAATGCAGCAGGAAGTGGTGGAGGCTTCTTCAAGGGGCAGCGGTGATTCAGCCCCGGCCAACTGTTAGGGTCAGGAATGCAGGTCTGAGTGCCAAGTATTCCACGCCTGCACAGGAAACACATTATCTAAAATTTTAGGTGACGCCTCTCCATGTTTAAGTGATGGGTCAACTTTTTATTTTTATTTTTTAATTTAATTTTTATTTAATATCGGAGTATAGTTGATTTACAATGTTGTGTTAGTTTCAGGTGTACAGCAAAGTGATTCAGTTATAGGTATACATATATCCATTCTTTTTCAGATTCTTTTCCCATATAGGTTATTACAGAATATTGAGTAGAAAACATTGTGTGGATCAAACAATGCATGCTGTCCCTTTATGAATTGGGGTTCAGATTAATCACATTTATTCTGAAAAATGTTTCAAGATGCTGAATTAAATAGACAAGTTTTACTATAAATCTTATGACTTGGGGGAAAGGTACTGACTTTGGGGGCTGCCTTAGTTTCTTTTTGGTGAGAGTGGAAAGTGTTTTTTCTCTGATGGTGGCCTTGAAAAGAGCTTGGGCTAAGTTCCTGAAGCCCTTTGCTCCTGTCTCTCTGCACCTCACTTGCAAGTCTGGACACCTTTCTGAGCCACTGTTTTCTTTTTTTTAAAACGGATGTATAATTGACATATAACATTATACATATTAATTTCAGGGGTACAACATAGTGATTAGATATTTGTTTGTAGTGCAAAATGATCACCACAGTAAGTCTAATTAACATTCCTTACCACACATAGTTACAATTTTTGTTTCTTGTGATGAGAACTTTTAAGATTTACTTCCTCAGAAGCTTTCAAAGATACAGTGCAGCATCATTAACTATAGTCACCCTGCTGTACATTACATCGTCATGCCTTATTTTGTAACTGAAAGTTTGTATGTTTTGACCACCTTCATCCATTTTGCCCACCCCTAACCCCCATCTCTGGCAATCACTAATCTGTTCTCTGTATCTGTGAACTCAAGTTTTGGGGTTTCTTTTAGACTCCACATATAAATGAGATCATACGATATTTGAGCCTCTGTTTTCTCATTAGTAAAATTGGCAATCTAATTAGAGGTCATTTTAGCACAACAGTCTATGATTCCTAAGGCACCATCTAGATCTAAAATTCTGTGATTCTTGCTCCAGTCTGAAAGAGGATGTGTTTTCCAGCTGACCTCATCTTACAGAAGGCTCAGAGAGAGTTTCATTTTGTGTGCTGGATTTCTGTCATCCTTCAAGGGAGGCAGTGCAGAGTGGCAAAATCACTGTCAACCTTGGCCACACATTAGAATGAACTGGAGGGTTTGGCAACAAGCCCAATGTCAAGCCCCATTCGGAACCACACAGGCAAACTGAAGGGACTCTGGGGATGGGTCCCAGGCATGGGGATGTTGCGATGGCTCCTCAGGTGATTTGAATGTGCAGCCAGGATTCAGAGGCACAGGCATAGGCAGAAGTAGACTTTCAACCCAGCATCTGGAATCTGACAAACCTGGGCAGTGGCAAGCCACATTTGCAGCCTGAGGCGAAAGGAAAAAATTTGACCTCTGTACACACTTATCAAAACACCCTCCCTTAGTTCAGACAAAATGAGAAAAGTTTATAAAATCTCTACAATCAGAAATCAAGACTGTATATAAAGTCTGTGTTGTCCAATCTGTTCTTGAACTATGGTCAACCTTGGCCATCAACGCATTGGGGACGCAAGGTCCTGCAGTGCTGGGAACCATGAGTTGACTGGAAACAACCGTTCCTGCTGCACAATAATGCAGGGTCGTAAAACAAACCAACAGTCTGTCTTTATTTAAAATTACGGGGACCTCTCTGGTGGTCCAGTGGTTGAGAATCTGCCTTCCAACGAAGGGGACGCTGGTTCGATCCCTGGTCGGGGAACTAAGATCCCACGTGCCACGGGGCGAGTAAGCCTGCGCACCACAACTAGAGAGAAGCCCGCGCACCACAACGAAGAGCCCACGCGCTGCAATAAAAGATCCCATGTGCCGCAACTAAGACCCGACACGGCCAAGAAAATAAATAAATAAATAATAAAAATAAAATTATGAGAATTTGTTCATTATGGATATTTTTGCATTCATTTAGACTTTTAAAAAATATTGAATTTAAATATGATTTACCTTGATTACTGAGTTTTTTGCAGCCCCTCCCTCTCACAGTGTGCACCTGAGGAGAGTGTTTCACTCATCCCATCCTAATCCCAATTCTGAACCTGGGTGTAAATCCTGCTTCTGCTTGGGTAAGTTACTTAACCAATCTAAGCCTCACTTACTTGTGTGTAAGATGTCATTTATGCCAGCCCCTCATTTACAGTGCTGTGAAGTTTAAATGAGGTGACGTGGTGAAGTGCCCAGCCCAAAGTGGGAAGCCTCTAATATGCCCTAATGTGGGTTGGCTAATATCATGTACAAAGATTGCACAATACCATGGTTCTAATTTGCTTATTCCAAGAAAGTTGGCTTACCTGGGGTTTGCCGGTTCTTGGGTATAGGACTGGGGTTGTCTCAACATTGCAAACTGTCTCCAACCAAGTAATTCTAGATTAAAGGTGTTCAAGCTCTTCCATAAAATCCTAGGGATCCCCAAATAACCAGATATTATTGACAGCTGAACAATGACTATATAAATTGCCTGATAGGCATAATTA
This sequence comes from Monodon monoceros, assembly GCF_005190385.1. Taxonomy (NCBI): domain Eukaryota; kingdom Metazoa; phylum Chordata; class Mammalia; order Artiodactyla; family Monodontidae; genus Monodon; species Monodon monoceros. The sequence goes on from NW_021703780.1 coordinate 14,031,191, forward strand.
TTTTAATCTACTTTATATATTTGGATCTGTGCAAATTTTATTTTAATCGATTTAAAAAAAGAGTTTGTAGATTTAAAATAAGTTTGAGAATTACGCTTCTAGATCTTAGTTCTCAAAGTTTAATGTCCATATGAGTCAGCTGGGCGTCTTGTTCAAGTTCTCAAAGTTTAATGTCCATAAGAGTCAGCTGGGCGTCTTGTTCAAATTCACGTTCTGATTCAGCAGGTGTAACTGCTGAGGTTCTGCATTTGTAACAAGCTCCCAAGTGGGAGTGGCTACATAATTCGTGGGGCTTGGTGGGAATGAAAATTCAGGATGTCTTGTTCAGAAAGTAACGATTTCAAAATGGCGACAACAAAGTATAAAACCACATGCAGATTCTTAAGCACGAGTCCCTGGGCTACTCCACAGGCCACACGCCCATGAAGGCAACCCTGCTCCCAGGTGACACCAGTGCTGTTGGCCCATGGCTATACTTTGAGTAGCAAAGGTCTACTCAGCGGTGTCCAGTAGAACCTCCTGTGATAATGGAAATGTTCTATATGTGTGCTATTCAATACCGCAGCCACTTAGCCACATGGGGTTGTTGAGCACTTGGAATGTGGCTAGAGTGACTAAAACTGGTTTTATTGAATTTTAATTAAATTTAAATAGCCCCATGTGTCTGGTGGCTGCTGCATTGGACAGTACCACTTGGTTGTCAGCTTTCTCCAGCAGGAAATGTCCTATTCTAGCACATTTTCAGTCTCCAGGTTGCCTAAAGAACATTATAGTCAAGGGAAGTCAGACCAGATCTTTTTCTTTATGTTTTAATAGATTTATTATTATTATTACTTAATCTGACAGGTAATGCTGCTCCAAATATTCTCATGGAAAAGACCTGGCCTTCTGGTCTGGGAAATAATCATTTTTTTACATTAAAAATTTTTTTGTACTTACTGTGGAAAAATATTGGCAATTCAGATGTTAAAAGTTTCTTGTCTCCCGTCGTAGGACGTGATTGACAGCCTTTAAGTGCTTGTCTGCGTCTTTTAAAATGAAAGTGACTGACACTCTTCAAGAAGAGCACACTTTCCTGCAGCCTGGAAATGTGACTTGATCGCCCTGATGTGAAGATGGTTTTCAGGTGTCTGAGCAGCTCCTCAGGCTTTTTTGCGGTACGCGGGCCTCTCACTGTTGTGGCCTCTCCCGTTGCGGAGCACAGGCTCCAGACGCGCAGGCTCCGGACGCGCAGGCTCAGTGGCCATGGCTCGCGGGCCCAGGCGCTCCGCGGTATGTGTGATCTTCCCGGACCGGGGCACGAACCCGTGTCGCCTGCATCGGCAGGCGGACTCTCAACCACTGCGCCACCAGGGAAGCCCTCCTCAGCCTTTTAACCCTCTGTGGTCAGACATCTTGTTTCCGGTCATTGGACTGAGCCTACAGAACTCGCGGGAGTGCCACCAGGCTTGCTATTATGAACCAAAGAGGCACTTCAATTCTGAAGGGCTTTTTTTTTTTTAGTTTGGTCTGTGTGAAATCTTCAAGTTGCTAAATTGCTAATCTCCAGAGAGGTTTTCTGGTTTCCAAACTCTGCTCAAGACTTTAAGCTTTCTTTTTGAAACAGGATGAATTGGGCACTCAATGAGAGAGAGAGAGATTTAAAATCTAACTTCTTGAGTCAAAGAAATGGAAGTAAGAAGATGCCACGAGAAGTTTGGGAGACCAGGAAGGAAGGAAGGAATGTGAGAAGGGGCTCATTTAAGAATAACAGCCAGAAACCAAAGCTCCATCCAACAGGAATTTATAAGTATCAGGAAAAAACAGCCCTTCGTTTCTGTGACTGTTTTTTCTTTGGATCTTAGTTGGTTCTTGACATCAAAGCACAAAGCACAGGAGGGATTAAACATTCTCCAAATGGGTCACTGCTTGGCAGCCCCGAGATACACTATTTAGAAACCTAACATCTGGAAACAGACCCAGGAATCTATAAGAAGTTAGTAAATGATAGAGTGACAGTAGAGGAAAAGGTAGTGTTATCCAAAAGTGTTAAGTCAACTGGCCAAACATTTGGGGAAAATAAATATTGCTCAATACTTATACTCTACAACAAAACAAATCCCATATGGATTAAATATTTATATGCTAAAAATAAACAAACCTCCAAACTATAAAAGTGCTGGTGGAAGAGTGGAATTTCGGGGTCAGGGGTGTGTGTGTACTTAATTTGACCACAGTTTACTCTCCCACTGGCAGTGCAAGGGTTCTATGTCTGCAAATCCACACCAATACCTGATATTATCTAGTTTCTAGTTTTTGCCTTTTAATAAGGCATAAGCTGATTTCAAAATGCATTTCTTGTATTATTAAGGAATTTGAACATCTCTTCAAATCCTTTTTAGTTTTTTGGATTTCCATTTTCATAAAATGCCTGCTTATACCCTTTGCCCAATTTCTACTGGGGTTTCTGTATTTTTCTTCCTGATTTGAGAAGGTTCCTTGTGTATTCTAGATATTAATCCCTTGTTAATTTGCACATTGCAAATACCACTTTCCTCTTTGTCACTTTAAAAATACCAATGTTAGTAATGTTAGTCTTTGCTGAACAGAAGTCCTTCATTTTGATGCAACAAAATCTGTCTCACAGAATCCATAAGTGGATGCAGGATTGTTTGTGATGGGAAGTTGGAGGCAGTTGGAATGCCCGTTGCTGGGAGAGCGGATTGGTGAAATGTTAGAGGCACACCAAGGAGGGCTGACTAGAAGTTAAAAGCAATGCATCAAATGCACACAGAACATCAAGGATGGATCTTAAAAATGCAATGCTGAGTGAAACAAGTAAGAAGCCTAATGAGATATGTAACACAATATCATTTATGTATGTCAATTAAAATGTGTCAACATCATACAATATGTATTTAGCAAAACATATGCAAATGAAAAAGATACATATTCAACACCTTAGAATGGTTTTATAAAGGGGAGGATTGGAATAGGAAATGGGGATTACAGGGAATAAATAAATAAGAGAGGAGCCTAAGAAGGATCAATCACTGATAATATCTTAGGAAATGAATCAACTGCACCTGAGTATCCCACACTCAACCACAGAAGAAAAAAGTACAGGTAAATATTTCTATCATGTGGAGGTAAGAAAAGACTTTCTCAGCATGATGCTAAAGACAAAAACTATAAAGGAAAAGGATGTTCAAGCTAATGAAATAAAATATTTTTGAATTATAGTAAATATACATAGCATAAAATGTACCATTTTAACCATTTTTAAGTGTGCAATTTGGTAGTGTTAAGTACATTCACATTGCTTCCCAACCAATCTCCAGAACTCTTTTCGTCTGACAAAACTGAAACTCTGTACCCAGTAAACAAATCCCCATTTCCCCCTCCTCCCAACCGCTGGAAACCACCGTTTGATGTTCTGTCTCTGTTCATTTGACTCCTCTAGGTACCTCACACAAGTGGAATCATACAGTATTTGTCCTTTTGTAACTGGCTTATTTCACTTAGCATAATGTCCTCAAGGTTCATCCATGTTGTAGCAAGTGTTAGATTTTCCTTCCTTTTTAAGACTGAATAATATTCCATTGTACAGCATTTTATTTATCCATTCATCTGCTGATGGGCAAGTGGGTTACTCCCACATTTTGGCTATTGTGAATAATGCTGCTATAAACATGAATGTACAAATATCTCTTCAAGACCTTGCTTTCATTTTTTTTTGAATATATATCAAGTGGAATTGCTGAATCATATGGTCATTCTGTTTTTTCAAAGTGGCTTTGAAGAGCCACTTGCTCCTAATATGAAGGGTCTACATTCAGCCACAGAGTGGCCATGGAAAATTCCCATTATGTGGAGGTCAGCAGGGAGAGTCACACATCTCTAAGGGGACCCCTGACCCTCTGAAGATGGCAAAGGTTGCCTGAAACAAATATTACAATAAAAATGTATTATTAAAATTTTATAAGATGTAACAAGTATAATAGAAATTTACATAATTTAACTTCCCAGCGGTGTGATTTTGAAAGATTTTAGCAAATATACTTCTGAGGTTATTAAAGCTGCACTAAGACTTGTGGAAACCCTCGTGTGACAGGCAATGCTTCCTTTGTAGTTTCACTTTAGCTACTTGTGCACATGTGCAGGTGATATACTTTCCATCTCCTTTCAGAGCCTTTCTTCCTCTTTTTATGTGGTGCTCTGTATATGTAGATCTGCTAATGTGAACTCACTCCCCGCTCCCCAAAGCCGTGCTGTGTCCAGGAAGTTACAAACTGGAAGTAGTTGCATTGAAGTGAAGGCATGGGGACAGGTTTTAAAATGGGGAAACTGGATTTCTTTGGCCTGGAGAGGAAGAAACTCAGTACAGGATAGTGGTCTTTAAATACCCGAGCTGCTCAGGAAGCAGAGATTACAAAAGACAGTGCTTTCTAGGAAAGAAAGCTGTCCATCAAAGAACTGGGCTCCCTTGAGAAGTAGTGAGTTCCCCATCCCTGGAAATGTTTCTCCTGTAGAGAACATTGCTCCAGGGGGCTGAACCAGATGAAGGTCCCATGAAACACTGGGGTTTTGTGACAGACTGAGCACACAACTGCCTTATGAAAAGATGAGAAGAAGACCTCGGTGGGAATTGTGTGTCTGAGGAGGAGGCTTTGTGGCACATGCCTGGCAGCAAGTGGAGAACGAGATTGGGATATAAGCTTGATGTCCTTAGTGCCCTTTTTTCCAGTTAACTATCAGCCCCCAGTGGACCGCCCCACCCACTGTCTCCCAGTCTCTCTCCACCACCTAAACCTCCTTCCTCTTTGCCTACTCAACCTAACCATTTTCTGAAGCCTCTCTGCCTCCACAGAACCTTCTATTAAAACTTCCTCCTACTCACTGCCGCATTTAATGGAGATGTGATTCAAAGTTACTGATAGAGATCATGGGGCTCTACCCACCTGCCCACTCACCACAGAGCAGTAAGACGTCAAAGTTAAGAGAAAGGCCTTTGCAGTCACACCAACGTTAGAATTCGAGTCTTACCAAAACTACCTATTACTTCCCACCCCTCAGCTTCGGTTTCCTCATCCATCAGTTGGGGAAGACGATGCAAATGACAGCTCATATTTGCACCAGGTGCTAACTAAATGCATCATACACACAACCTCTCCTGAGAGGTACGTACTCTTCATTCTCTGCACTTGACCACCCATAGGATTGCAGTGAGGCACGGAAGCACTTCACCCAACCTTCCCCCACCCCCAGTGCACACTTGGTGCTGCATAAATGTTGCCTGTTACTGTGATAAGTCAGGTCGTGGGATCTGGTGCTATAGCAATGGTAGACGTAACTCCACTCTTTTCTCCCCACGGATCATGACAACCTTGAGAACAGCTGGTCTCTACAGCAGTTTGGCATTTATTCATCTTGGACTGTTACTGGGTTGCTCACGAGTCTATGTGTGTCTTGTCTCTGGAGGATAAGAACTATTGGTGACACTCAGGACATCTCCCCCAGAGAGTGATGAGCCTCTCAAGCCCAAGGGGTCATGGTGACTGGAGAATGCCTGTTGGATTAGGTGGATCCCAGCTGGGCAGTTCCTCTAAGGCTGGGGAACGGCGCTTTCCCATATGCCAGACAGATGCCTTGCAGAGAAATGACAGGCTGTGGGTGGGACCTCAGATAATGGAGAACTCTGGGGCCTCACAGCCACCAAGCTTGCCTTGGCAACAGCTCTTTTCCCTGTTCTCGTTTGAAAGGGAATAATGTGACTGCTGGCACTAGGCAATTATCATTTGTGAACATTTTTTCTCTTGTGTCATGTCAGAGAAAGGCACACACAAACCTTGCCTGTGAATAGTACATTCAGGAATTATAGGCATAAGCCAATCTAGTTTTAAAAATGATGTTGCCATCTAAATTCTATTAAGCCTACAATTCAATCTCCCTTAGACCAAAATATTCTCTTTTCACTTTCTTTTTCTCCAATTTAATTTGATTTTTGCTCTCTTTAGAGGATACACAGAAATCGGGTTAGGGCTTCGTCGATTCAGTATTGCCCGTAGAGAGCTTCTTCCTTTTCTATTTCAGCCCATTCTCTACTTCTTCCTTAATCCACTTTCTGCCCAGTGAATATCCCAAGAAGAACTGGACAGAGATAAATCATTTTGCCTTGGAAACTTATCAGGTTGAAAAAAAATGAACAATCTGCTGCCCTCCGAAACTCAGAAAATCACGTTAGTCTAAGGTACCAAGTCTGTTTATTTTCCTTTATCCTAAGGGATAGATTTCATTATGAAAGCTGGGCCCAACTGAATGTCCAAAGCAGTCCCTCATACCCAGGGAGTGCCAGAAATAATAAATGAGTGTGCTTGCTATTGAAATGGTCCAATCGCGAATTCAGAAGGGATTATATTTGGTTTTTTGGAGGGGTTGAATCATATAGGTTTTAAATAATAATTCTGCAAGTTCAGCTCTTTTTGAGGGTATACAGAATCACTTGAATCACAGGAATCACAACTCCTGAAAACCCAGAGAGTAATTGTTATAACAAGACTGAAGCAATATTGCTTTTTATGCAGCTTAAGGTATAAGCAAATATTTCCTCTTAACGCATTTCTAATGTTTGGTACAGTAACGTTCATCAGATTTGACGAAAACAGACATACCTTTTTAAAAATCCAGGCTTCTCTCATTCCTTCCCTTCCTGTATCCAAGAAAATGAAGAAGAAAATATATAAATTAGAATAAGGCAAGTGATGGAGTCTAAGTGGTGTGTTTCTTTCTTTCTTATAAATTTTAGTTACATGTTGACTTGTAAAGAAGGAAAAGGACTCTCTGTCTACAAGATCTAGTAAAAAGTGCCTTTCTGTTCTGTAGGAAAGGAAAATGAAGAAGTAATAACAATATGATATTATTTCCATCCTGGTAGGCAAAGCAACCTCATGGATGTTTAGTGCAGCTAAGGAGAGCGCTATGGTCTAGAATCATTTGAAGAAGCATCTCTGACAATTGGGAAGCCTCAGTGAAACTCCACATAAAAACTCAGACACCCTGGCCTGTTCCCTACCTCCCATATTCTGGTCAGCTTTGCTACCACCCTCGGTCTGGCTTCACACACTGGCATTCTAGCCCCCTGGGATCCTGCCACCCTTTAACATAATGGATTTGATGTTGCAATGACCTTAAAAGACATCCTTCTGGTAACAAGACTACTAGGTTACAGACATCCTTGGTTACAGCCCAAGCAATGTGGCTTGGAACATTCTCCAACCAGGAAGGCTGGGCATGAATCAGTGGGCATTTCTCATAGTCTAAAGTAGAGTCCATGTTCTTCCAAAGAAGAATACAAGTCATTTAATCTACAGGGGGAAGAAAGAATATATAACGGCCCATGAGCAAAATCTTGATCTCTTTGTCAAACTTAAAATTAGATTCATCAGCAGGGGGACCTTCAAGATGGCAGAGGAGTAAGACGTGAAGATCACCTTTCTCCCCACAAATACATAAAAAATACATCTACATGTGGAACAACTCCTACAGAACACCTACTGAATGCTGGCAGAAGACCTGAGACCTCCCAAAAGGCAAGAAAATCCCCACATACCTGGATAGGGCAAAAGAAAAAAGAAAAAACAGAGACAAAAGAATAAGGATGGGACCTGCACCTCTGGGAGGGAGCTGTGAAGGATTCTACACACTAGGAAGCCCCTTCGCTGGCAGAGACGGGGGATGGCCCAGGGGGAAGCTTCAGAGCCACAGAGGAGAGTGCAGCAACAGGGGTGCAGAGGGCAAAGCGGAGAGATTCCCACACAGAGGATCGGTGCTGACCAGCACTCACCAGCCTGAGAGGCTTGTCTGCTCACCCGCTGGGGTGGGTGGGGCCTGAGAACTGAGGCTCGGGCTTCAGAGGTCAGATCCTAGGGAGAGGACTGGGGTTGGCTGCATGAACACAGCCTGAAGGGGCCAGTGCACCACAGCTAGCCGGGAGGGAGTCCGGGAAAATCTCTGGATCTGCCAAAGAGGCAAGAGACCATTGTTTATGGTTGCACAAAGAGAGGGGATTCAGAGCACCACCTAACCGAGCTCAAGAGACAGGCACAAGCTGTTGCTATCAGCGCAGACCCCAGAGACAGGCACGAGATGCTAAGGCTGCTGCTGCCGCCACCAAGAAGCCTGTGTGCGAGCACAGGTCACTGTCCACACCCCCGCTCCCGGAAGCCTTTACAGCCTGCCACTGCCAGGGTCCCATGATCCAGGGACAACTTCCCCAGGAGAACACACGGCACACCTCAGGCCGTTGCGACATCACTCTGGCCTCTGCCACTGCAGGCTTGCCCCGCATTCCATACCCCGCCTTCCCCCCAGCCTGAGTGAGCCACAGCCCCCTAATCAGCGGCTCTTTTAACCCCGTCCTCTCTGGGCGGGAACAGACGCCCTCAGGCGACCTACACGCAGAGGCGGGGCCAAATCCAAAGCTGAACCCCGGGAGCTGTGCGAACAAAGAAGAGAAAGGGAAATTTCTTCGTGCAGCCTCAGGAGCAACAGATTAAATCCCCACAATCAACTTGATGTACCCTGCATCTGTGGAACACCTGAATAGACAACGAGTCATCCCAAAATTGTGGCGGTATACTTTGGGAGCAACTGTAGACTTGGGGTCTGCTGTCTGCGACAGATTGGTTTCTGATTTTTATGTTTATCTTAGTATAGTTTTTAGCGTGTGTTATCATTGGTGGATTAATTTATTGATTTGGTTGTTCTCTTCTTTTTTTTTTTTTTTGCGGTACACGGGCCTCTCACTGTTGTGGCCTCTCCCGTTGTGGAGCACAGGCTCCGGACGCACAGGCTCAGTGGCCATGGCTCATGGGCCTAGCCGCTCCGCGGCATGTGGGAACTTTCCGGACCAGGGCACGAACCCATGTCCCCTGCATCGGCAGGCGGACTCTCAACCACTGCACCACCAGGGAAGCCCTGTTCTCTTCTTTTTTAAAATTATTATTTTTTTTTTAATTTTTTCATTTTAATAATATTAATTAATTAATTAATTTTTCTTTCTTTTTCTCTCCCTTTTCTTCTGAGCTGTGTAGCTGACAGGGTCTTTGTGCTCTGGCCTGGTGTCAGGCCTGAACCTCTGAGCTGGCAGAGCCAAGTTCAGGACACTGGTGCACCAGAGACCTCCTGGCCCCACGTAATATCAATCAGCAAGAGCTCTCCCAGAGATCTCCATCTCAATGCTAAGACCCAGCTCCACCCAACGGCCAGCAAGCTCCAGTGCTGGACACCCCATGCCAATCAACTAGAAAGACAAGAACACAACCTCACCCATTAGCAGAGAGGCTGCCAGAAATCATACTAAGTTCACAGACACCCCAAAACACACCACCAGATGCGGCCCTGCCCACCAGAAAGACCAGATCCAGCCCCACCCCCAGAACACAGGCACCGGTCCCCTCCAACAGGAAGCCTACACAAGCCACTGAACCAACCTCACCTACCCGGGCAGACACCAAAAGCAATGGGAACTATGAACCTGCATCCTGCAAAAAGGAGACCCCAAACACAGTAAGTTTAAAAAATGAGAAAACAGACAAATATGCAGCAGATGAAGGAACAAGGTACAAACCCACCAGACCAAACAAATGAAGAGGAAATAGGCAGTCTACCTGAAAAGGGATTCAGAGAAATGACAGTAAAGATGATCCAAAATCTTGGAAATAGAATGGAGAAAATACAAGACATATTTAACAAGGACCTAGAAGAACTAAAGAGCAAACAAACAATGATGAACAACACAATAAAAGCAATTAAAAATTCTCTAGAAGGAATAAATAGCAGAATAACTGAGGCAGAGAATGGATAAGTGACCTGGAAGATAAAATAGTGGAAATAACTACGATAGAGCAGAATAAAGAAAAAAGAATGAAAAGAATTGAGGACAGTCTCAGAGACCTCTGGGACAACATTAAATGCACCAACATTCAAGTTATAGGGGTCCCAGAAGAAGAAGAGAAAAAGAAAGGGTCTGAGAAAATATTTGAAGAGATTATAGTTGAAAACTTCCCTAACATGGGAAAGGAAATAGTGAAAGCACAGAGAGTCCTATACAGGATAAATCCAAGGAGAAACATGCCAAGACACACATTAATCAAAGTATCAAAAATTAAATACAAAGAAAAAATATTAAAAGCAGCAAGGGAAAAGCAACAAATAACATACAAGGAAAACTCCATAAGGTTAACAGCTGATCTGTCAGCAGAAACTCTGCAAGCCAGAAGGGAGTGGCATGACATATTTAAAGTGATGAAAAGGAAAAACCTACAAGCAAGGTTACTCTACCCAGCAAGGATTTCATTCAGATTTGACGGAGAAATTAAAAGCTTTACAGACAAGCAAAAGTTAAGATAATTCAGCACCACCAAACCAGCTTTACAACAAATGCTAAAGGAACTTCTCTAGGCAGGAAACACAAGAGAAGGAAAAGACCTACAAAAACAAACACAAAACAATTAAGAAAATGGGGATAGGAACATACATATTGATAATTACCTTGAATGTAAATGGATTAAATGCTCCAACCAAAAGACATAGACTGGCTGAATGGATACAAAAACAAGACCCATATATATGCTGTCTACAAGAGACCCACTTCAGACCTAGGGACACATACAGACTGAAAGTGAGGGGATAGAAAAAGATATTTCATGCCAATGGAAACCAAAAGAAAGCTGGAGTAGCAATTCTCATATCAGACAGAATAGACTTTAAAATAAAGACTATTACAAGAGACAAAGAAGGAAACTACATAATGATCAAGTGATTGATCCAAGAAGAAGATATAACAATTGTAAATATTTATGCACCCAACATAGGAGCACCTCAATACATAAGGAAAATGTTAACAGCCATAAAAGGGGAAATTCACAGTAACACAATAATAGTAGGGGACTTTAACACCCCACTTTCACCAATTGACAGATCATCCAAAATGAAACTAAATAAGGAAACACGGGCTTCCCTGGTGGCACAGTGGCTGAGAGTCCACCTGCCGATGCAGGGGACACGGGTTCAAGCCTGGTCCGGGAAGATCCCACATGCCGCGGAGCGGCTAGGCAAATGAGCCATGGCTGCTGAGCCTGCACGTCCGGAGCCTGTGCTCCACAACGGGAGAGGCCACAACAGTGAGAGGCCCGCATACCGAAAAAATAAATAAATAAATAAGGAAACACAAGCTTTAAATGACACATTAAACAAGATGGATTTAATTGATATTTATAGGACATTCCATCCAAAAACAACAGAATACACTTTCTTCTCAAGTGTTCATGGAACATTCTCCAGGATAGATCATATCTTGGGTCACAAATCAAGCCTTGGTAATTTTAAGAAATTGAAATCATATCGAGTATCTAATTTTAAGAAATTGAAATCATATTGAGTATCTTTTCTGACCACAGTGCTATGAGACTAGATATTAATTACAGGAAAAAAACTGTAAAAAATACAAACACATGGAGGCTAAACAATACACTACTAAATAACCAAGAGATTACTGAAGAAATCAAAGAGGAAATCAAAAATTGCCTAGAAACAAATGACAATAAAAACATGACAACCCCAAACCTATGGGATGAAGCAAAAGCAGTTCTAAGATGGAAGTTTATAGCAATACAATCCTACCTCAAGAAACAAGAAACATCTCAAATAAACAACCTAACATTACACCTAAAGAAATTAGAGAAAGAAGAACAAAAACACCCCAAAGTTAGCGGAAGGAAGGAAATCATAAAGATCAGATCAGAAATAAATAAAAAAGAAATGAAGGAAACAATAGCAAAGATCAATAAAACTAAAAGCGGGTTCTTTGAGAAGATAAACAAAATTGATAAACCATTAGTGAGACCCATCAAGAAAAAAGAGAGAAGACTCAAATCAACAGAATTAGAAATGAAAAAGGAGAAGTAACAAGTGACACTGCAGAAATACAAAGGATCATGAGAGATTCCTAAAAGCAACTATATACCAATAAAATGGACAACCTGGAAGAAATGGACAAATTCTTAGAAATGCACAACATTTCCAGACTGAACTGGGAAGAAATAGAAAATATACACAGACCAATCACAAGCACTGAAATTGAAACTGTGATTAAAAATCTTCCAACAAACAAAAGTCGAGGACCAGATATCTTCACAGGTGAATTCTATCAAACATTTAGAGAAGAGCTACCACCTATCTTTCTCAAACTCTTCCAAAATACAGCAGAGGGAGGAACACTCCCAAATTCATTCTATGAGGCCACCATCACCCTGATACAAAAACCAGACAAAGATGTCGCAAAGAAAGAAAACTACAGGCCAATATCACTGATGAACATAGATGCAGAAATCCTCAAAAAAATACTAGCAAACAGAATCCAACAGTACATTAAAAGGATCATACACTATGATCAAGTGGGGTTTATCCCAGGAATACAAGGATTCTTCAATATATGCAAATCAATCAATGTGATACAGCATATTAACAAACTGAAGGATAAAAACCATAAGATCATCTCAATATATGCAGAAAAAGCTTTCGACAAAATTCAACACCATTTATAATAAAAACTCTCCAGAAAGTAGGCATAGAGGGAACCTACCCCAACATAATAAAGGCCATATATGACAAACCCACAGCCAACAAAGTCCTCAATGGTGGAGAACTGAAACCATATCCTCTAAGATCAGGAACAAGACAAGGTTGCCCACTCTCACCACTATTATTCAACATAGTTTTGAAAGTTTTAGCCACAGCAATCGGAGAAGAAAAAGAAATAAAAGGAATCCAAATCAGAAAAGAAGAAAAAAAGCTGTCACTGTTTGCAGATGACATGATATTCTACATAGAGAATCCTAAAGATGGTACCAGAAAGCTATTAGAGCTAATCAATGAATATGGTAAAGTAGCAGGATACCAAATTAATGCACAGAAACCTCTTGCATACCTATACACTAAAGATGCAAAATCCGAAAGAGATTTTAAGGAAACACTCCCTTTTACCATTGCAACAAAAAGAATAAAATACCTAGGAATAAACCTACCTAAGGAGACAAAAGACCTGTATACAGAAAACTATAAGACACTGATGAAAGAAATTAAAAATGATACAAACAGGGCTTCCCTGGTGGTGCAGTGGTTGAGAGTCCGCCTGCCGATGCAGGGGACACGGGTTCATGTCCCGGTCCGGGAAGATCCCACATGCCGCAGAGCGGCTGGGCCCGTGAGCCATGGCCGCTGAGCCTGCACGTCCGGAGCCTGTGCTCTGCAATGGGAGAGGCCACAACAGTGAGAGGCCCACATACCGTAAAAAAAAAAAAAATGATACAAACAGATGGAGAGATATACCATGTTATTGGACTGGAAGAATCAACATTGTGAAAATGACTCTACTACCCAAACCAATCTACAGATTCAGTGCAATCCCTATGAAACTACCAATGGCATTTTTCACAGAACTAGTACAAAAAATTTTACAATGGAAAAGTGTATGGAAACACAAAAGACCCCAAATAGCCAAAGCAATCTTGAGAAAGAAAAATGGACCTGGAGGAATCAGGCTCCCAGACTTCAGACTATATTACAAAGTTACAGTAATCAAGACAGTATGGTACTGGCACAAAAACAGCAATATAGATCAATGGAACAGGATAGAAAACCCAGAGAGAAACCCACGCACATATGGTCACCTTATTTTTGAAAAAGGAGGCAAGAATATACTGTAGAGAAAAGACAGCCCCTTCAGTAAGTGGTGCTGGGAAAACTGGACAGCTACATGTAGAAGAATGAAATTAGAACACTCCTAACACCATACACAAAAATAAACTCAAAATGGATTAAAGACCTAAATGTAAGGCCAGACACTATAAATCTCTTAGAGGAAAACATAGGCAGAACACTCTATGACATAAATCACAGCAAGATCCTTTTTGAGTTACCTTCTGGAGAAATGGAAATAAAAACCAAAATAAACAAATGGGACCTAATGAAACTAAAAACATTTGCACAGCAAAGGAAACCATAAACAAGACAAAAAGACAACCCTAGGAATGGGAGAAAATATTTGCAAATGAAGCAACTGACAAAGGATTAATCTCAAAAATATACAAGCAGCTCATGCAGCTCAATATCAAAAAAACAAACAACCCAAACCAAAAATGGGCAGATCTAAATAGACATTTCTCCAAAGAAGATATAAACCATGAAAGGATGCTCAACATCACTAATCATTAGAGAAATGCAAATCAAAACTACAATGAGGTATCACCTCACACTGGTCAGAATGGCCATCATCAAAAAATCTACAAACAATAAATTCTGGAGAGGGTGTGGAGAAAAGGGAACCCTCTTGCACTCTTGGTGGGAATGTAAATTGATACAGCCACTATGGAGAACAGTATGGAGGTTCCTTATAAAACTAAAAGTAGAATTACCATACGAACCAGAAATCCCACTACTGTGCATATACCCTGAGAAAACCATAATGCAAGAAGAGTCATGTACCACAATGTTCATTGCAGCACTATTTACAATAGCCAGGACATGGAAGCAACCTAAGTGTCCACTGACAGATGAATAGATAAAGAAGACGTGACACATATATACAATGGAATATTACTCAGCCATAAAAAGAAATAAAACTGAGTTATTTGTAGTGATGTAGATGGCCCTAGAGTCTGTCATACAGAGTGAAGTAAGTCATAAAGAGAAAAACATATACCGTAGGCTAACACATGTATATGGAATCTAAAAAAAAAAAAAAATTGGTTCTGAAGAACCTAGGGGCAGGACAGGAATAGAGATGCAGACATAGAGAATGGACTTGAGGACACAGGGACGGGGAAGGTAAGCTGGGACGAAGTGAGAGAGTGGCATGGACATATATACACTACCAAATGTAAAATAGATAGCTAGTGGGAAGCAGCCACATAGCACAGGGAGATCAGCTTGGTGCTTTGTGACCACCTAGAGGGGTGGGATAGGGAAGGTGGGATGGAGATGCAAGAGGGAGGAGATATGGGGATATATGTATATGTATAGCTGATTCACTTTGTTATAAAGCAGAAACTAACACAACATTGTAATGCAGTTATACTCCAATAAAGATGTTAAAAATAAATTAAATTCGTCACTGATGAAGAGATGAATGAATCTGTCTAGATATCAATAAACATAAACCAACATGAGTATGTCTGTCTGTCATCTATCTATGTATCTATCTATCTTTCTATATCTATCTTTTTGTCTCTTTATCATGACATGAATATAGTTCCAGGTAATACGTTTTGCTAGTACTTACTAGACTTTATGCAACTTAACTTGGCACAATAAGGTCATGATGTTTACTCTCTCTTTTTTAAATGAGAAAAAGTAAAGTAGCTCCTCCTTAGGCAATGCAGCAGGCAAAAGTCTGTTATCAAATCACTGTCAGTGACTCTAAGCAAGGTGTAGAGAAAACCCTCAAAAATGAAAATTGACTAGAAAAGAAGGCTTGTACTCTTTGTGAAGCAGACATGAACACAATTACAATTTGTCTCAAACTTTGCAGGCAAATCTACCTTTGGATTGATGTCAAACAGGGAAAATTGCAGCCTGAGGACACTGTTTTTAAAAAAATTAATTTATTTTATTTTATTTATTTTTGTCTGCGTTGGGTCTTCATTGCTGGCCGTGGGCTTTCTCTAGTTGTGGCAAGCGGGGGCCACTCTTCATTTCAGTGCACAGGCTTCTCATTGCGATGGCTTCCCTTGTTGCGGAGCATGGGATCTAGGTACACGGGCTTCAGTACTTGTGGCACGAGAGCTCAGTAGTTGTTGCACGTGGGGTCTAGAGCACAGGCTCAGTAGTTGTGGTGCACGGGCTTAGTTGCTCTGCGGCATGTGGGATCTTCCCGGACCAGGGCTTGAACCCGTGTCACCTGCACTGGCAGGAGGATTGTTAACCGCTGCGCCACAAGGGAAGCCCCTGAGGGCGCTTTTTAAGGAACTGATCAGTACTGGAGAACAGAGGAAACAGAGAGAACTAGAATGGGCGTGTTAATGGAAACTCCATCTCTGTCATGCCTGTAGTGTTAATGAGACCACAACCATGGAATGGGTACCATTGAAGCAGATAATCCCTGTTCCTATTTCCCCACCTTCAGCATCCCAATCTGTCATTCTTCTAAAGTATGTATTTTTTTCCTCCTTTCTGTTTTTAGTTGGCAATTATATCTGAGCACTGAGGTGCTGCCATCATGTTCTTGTAAAACATCCTGGAAGGGAAGCCAAGGTCCAGGACCACAAAGAACGCTTGAGGATCTTCGGCATAGCCAGAGGCACAGCAGAAAACTACCTCAGTCAAATCATCATGCTGCACACCTGAAACCCATATGCTTCCGTATGACAATTTTACCTTAATAAAACTGGATGAAAAAATAATTAAATTTAATTAAATTAAAAAAAGAAAACACACCTCAAGGCAACTTTACCGTGATGGACCATCTTTATTTATCAAGTGTCTAACTTATCATTGGCTACTTTTGTTTAATAAGTGTCCGCCTATTTACTTGTTCACATGGAAATGATGTGTCATTAACATTATCTGAAGCCAATGTAATTCATTCAAAGGGTCCCTGCTGAGTGTTCTCTCCGTTCTCCATCTCCATTGTCTGGGGAGGGTCTAGGTCATGATGCTATCTGCTGTTTCAACAAACAAGCAAAGGGAAGGGCCTGGGGTTAGGTGATATGATACGGCGCTTTAACTCATGCCTTGGAACCAGAGCTGAGCCTCTGTCTCTTTAGCGACTGGAGGGAGTAGAAGCACAGTGTATGGGCACACACTGAAGGCATCTCACCCTTACTTCCTTTTTTAAAGGGCAAAGTCACATAGAGTGGAAGGTGCTGTTGGAAAGAGAAAATGAAGGTCCAGGGGATTGGACTGTGGGATTCTATGTGTTGTTCTCATCAATTCTATCTCCCTTCTAGGGGCTGTTTGTGCAATAGTGGGTGGATAGCTTTCTCTCTGGCTTTCAATTCATTCTAGTCCATTCTAATCCAATTTAATTTCTCAAAACACACACACACACACACACACGCCTTCATCTCCACGTGGGAAGGAAAGGGAAGAATAACCGAGGTGACAGCAGAAGTCATGAGTTAGGCAATGAGTGGGCTAAGAGGACAGCAAAGGATGCAGACAAGGCAGCAAGGAGATGCTCTGGCCCGACGGCCATGAGAAGTGCCGGTCACGGGTAAAGCATGGAGGACTCAGGAGGTGAAATCATATCAAAGCTCTTTTATCGGCCCCATCTGTGGTCTCACCCTGTTCCCCAGGTTTTGTTTTTCTCCCTTGGTGAGACTTTGTACCTATGTGCTGGGGTAGAGAGGAGTGGAAGCTGGGTTTGGCAGAAGGGAAATAGAAGAAGAAGAATGAAACAAAGGTGAGAACTGAAGGCCGGCTAACAATTCCCTTGATTCCCCAGTTTCTGGACGTTGCCTCTATGTTTGTCCTGCAGAGTATGTGATGACGAGACCCAGTCCTGCAGATTCAGCAGCTGAGGCATGAAAATTGGAATTGAATACTTTTTGAGAAGGACACATTTGTGGTGGGATAAATGAATGACTATGTTCATTCCTCAGAAGCTACGATGCAATGAATTTCCAACCGGTTAACTTCTAAATAACAAGACTTGCTATAATGAAGGCTGAAGGGTACTTGATTTTGGTTCTTATACTATAAAAGACATCAGAATTTGCACTTATTTTAAGCGTGGTAGGAAGCTCTTGATATAAAGAAATAGCAAATTCTGACCAGTGGGTCTTCATCTGTGTGGGCAGATATCTGAGAAATGAAAATGATTCTGAAAATGAAAAGACTATGGTGCAAAGAGAAAGAAAAGTTGTAGAGATAAGGTTGGCAACGCCTATCCAAGCACTGCTGAGAGGGGAAGACGCTCTCAGGCTGATGGGAGTTATGTTCCCATCTTAGCAAGGGATGTATCCAACTATCAGATTCTATGCCATTAAACATTCCAATCCAATTCTGATGCCATATTCACCAATCCCCCCATGGTGATCTAGCTTCCCAGAGAGCTTGCGTAGGGGGAGAAGCCATTGTTCAGGTCAGCGCAAATTTCTGGGCTATCCAGAGTTACATTTTCTATCATCAATTAATACACTTACGTGTTATGCGTCTATTTTAATACTCTAAGTGCAACGCTCTGGTATTCAAACTGAGTCAAAAGTGACATCTTACAAAGCTCACTTCTTTCAGTGCCATAGGGAATAGTCATTATCCAGATCAGCAGTTGTTTCCAAATGCACAGCTCCTGAAATCAAGGGAAGCCGACATCGACAAGGAAATCAGATTGTACAAGATTAGTCAATTTTGAAGGCAACTTAAGTGAGTCATTTCACACTGTTGACTCAACTGGTTTTGTATTGGTTTTGAATTTACATACCACATGCTTCACTTTCCATTACTAATTTCATCTTGCTCTTTAGCCTGCATTTATGCTGATGGCACAAAACTCGTGAGCTTTTCATCCTTTCTAGCTTAAAGATGCTCCTTGAGGTAATTATCCAGTCTTTTGGGATTTCTCCTCCTGTTTCATTGATGGGGCCATTCTCTGGGTCTTCCCAGAATCTGCAGTGGTGTTGCCTGACCTACCTGATCTTTTGGGCATCAAGTTAGCTCCAAATCCATTGCCTCTGGAGCTTAGGTCCCTACCCTCTGTGGAGGGAGTAGAGCAGTGCTGCTCGATTTGGCTTTTATTCCAAATCATGGTCAGAGCGATCTTTTAAAAACTCAGATTTTTTTCATCACTCCTTCCCCCAAAGTATTTAAAGGCTAACCATTGCTCTCACAAAATTTCTTTCTTTTTTTTTTTTTCAATCCCAATCTCCCAATTCATCCCATCCCCCCTTTTCTCCGTTGGTATCCATATGTTTGCTCTCTACATCTGTGGACAAATTTTCTTAACAAGGTCAATTTTCTTAACAAGGACAAATTTTCTTAACAAGCTCCACACAGACTGCTCCTGCCCCGTCCAAACCCTCATCAGGCTCTATATTCTCTCTGACCCCTGACCCTGCTCCAGCCCCACCATCTCTCCTTCCTTTTATACTACACAGGGACTTCGCACATGCTTCCTCTACCTTGAATTATCTTTCTCCCCTCTTGCCTGTTTAACTCCTATTTGTTCTTGAAATCTCAGTTCAACCATTAAAAATTCAATGGATGAATATGTTGTTAAGGTATTTGGATGTATCCTTTTCATGGCAAGGTTTTCAAAACTGTTGTTCAGTTCTGGTGTACTCCAAAAAATTCTGTTTTCTGAAGCAGTGAAGCATACCATTAAGGTTTAAACCCTCACTGCTCTAAACACTCAAATGATAAATATCTATGCATTTGTCCACTAATCTCAGACCAATGAACTTTACTTCTACTTAGAGTAACTGTGAAGATGTTAACAAACAGCTCTTGAACTGATAGGCCAAACCCTTAATAGTAGCTCAGTGACTATTAAAACACAGCAAGATTTCTCCGTTACTTTTGACCAACAGAATAACTGCTTTTAGCTACCTGTGCCACATCAGATATTGATGAATATACAGGTTTTTTTAATGACATTTCAAGATGAATTTGGTTGACTAATATATATTTGGTCATATTTTTCTCCCAGGCTCACGTTATAGTCACAAAATCATAGTGACTGCATGCTGGTTGGAATAAGTGAGGGGCAGTATATGGCTTTTGATTTTCTAAAAATACTGAGTTATAATATCTTTGCATATCTGAGGCCTTGAAAAATAAACTTTTAGCAAACCTTGGAGAAGGTTCCAAGCAGCAGGATGCACTAACCTAGTCACTCTGGTCAGTTACCTACTTAGGTTGCCGCTGTTGTTTGGGTAAGTAGTTTTGTGCGTTGGTTGGCCAAGTGCTGTGAAAGCAGATAAGAAACTCTTGTACACACACACACACACACACACACACACACTATGCACACATACAAAGTTGCAATAACTGAACCTCAAAGAAGAGACACAGATTTTCTTACGAGTTGAAACTGAATGAAGCTATGCATCTCAGTACCTGTTATTGGAATCCAAAGGGTATTCAGGCATCAACTGGGGCATTTGTTAGCTACTCGACTTCTGAAATTAACTCAACAATAATAATCGGGAATAGAAATGTAGTAAATGACAGTGTACCCAAGAGGAAAATGCAGGCTCAAGGTCTGGGTTCCCTAGCAGAGAACGTCCATCCCCCAGCACCCTTGCTTGAACACATAAAGTTTTAAGGAAGTGATGTGACCCTGGCCTCCTTTTGCAACCATAACTAGCGGGCAAACTCCACTCTTTCAGTAGACAACACTCCAGCAACTTTAGGTGGCCATTCTAACAGAACAGCATCATTGCCAATAGGGCAATGAAATATACACCCTCAGCCCCAAAGACTCTGTTTCTCGATGCACATAGATGTATGTTTGGATGCATTGTCCTGGTGTGCATGTTAGCTCACTTCTCGTTCTTTCTCTTTTCTTACTTGTTAAAATGCAAACTTCAATATCTTAGTAAGAAAGCTTTTCTTGGAAATAGATTTAGAACACATGGAGCTATGTCTATACAAGGGAAAAGGACATTAATGTTAATTTAGTAACGTGGGAAATACCCTCACCACAAGCCCCCTCTAAGAACTCCTTTGTATCTCTCCCACAATGATACAAATGTCTTGCTGTAAGTCAGGGTTGTTACTGCTGAGTTTTTCGCAGTTAGTAATGGATGCTTCTAATCTGCTTGCATAGACAACAGGAAATGAGTGACTTTAGGCCTTGGAAATAAATTATTGGGCCTACGGAGCCCAAGGAGACAATGTTTTGGGGTCACAATTTTTCACCTACAAAATTACTTCCCACTTATTCCATTTGTGAGTCTCTTAACCTTTGTTTTTTCTATACACCATTGCCAGATTGATTTTTCTGAGCATAGCCCTGCTCAGCCCTGCCTTGTTCAGAGGCTGCTATTCATCTTTAGACTGATGTAGAAATTTTCATCCTGTACAGTTGAGACCTGCCCATATAAAATTCTAGCCAATAGTTTAGTCATGTCCACCCCCATACCCCACCCCCATCACCCTACTTCTGCTCTGTACTTGAGCCCAAGTGGATGGCTTTCTGTTCTCTGTATAGCTTTACACTGTTCGTCTTTTAACATCTTTCTTGTCCCCTAAAATCCATCTCAAGTCTCATCTCTCTGATGAAACTTTTTCCCGGGTCTCCCAGCTACATAAGAGGCCCTACCCTCTTAACTACAATAGATCTGTATTCCTCCTAGAAGTGTGTGCACTTACGTCAATGCCCATCCTCCAGTCAGAGCTCCCCCAGGGCAGCTAATGCATCCTAACCTCATCTCTGTGTCATAGTTCAGCCTCTACAGCACAGTCCCTTGCTCAAAATGGATATCTGTGGAAAGGAAGTGAATCAATGTATTTTCCACTTATTTATAAACAGGCAAAAAAGTGTCAGGTATTAGATGGGGCTAGGGAAGAGAACTATCAGATAAGAAAGGTCCACAGACAAGTGGTTGTCTTTCTTCCCTTTAGAGAAGAAAGAATATCTATCCATCCAGTTCTCGTACTAACCTGTTACTATCTCATGCTATAAATATCCCAGGGAGATCCAGAAATAGCAAAAGAGAAAAATGGGGCTTCTGATATCATGGGGCCTTGGGAGTGGAGGGGTCTTTACTTGTCCCCAGACCCATCTTAGAGAGTCTGTGAATGGTGGGGAAAATGCAGAGAGAGGGGGGAGGGATTTGGGAAGCAGCTGACCACTAACAAGAAAGCAGGTTAAACAAAGAATGAAGTAATGCCATTTGCAGCAACATGGATGGACCTAGAGATGATCATACTAAGAGAAGTAAGTCAGACAGAGAAAGACAAATATCATATGATATCACTTTTATGTGGAATCTAAAAGAATGATATAAATGAACTTATTTACAGAACAGAAACAGACTCACAGACTTCAAAAACAAACTTATGGTTACCAAAGGGAAAAGGTGAGGGGGGGCGCAGATAAATTAGGAGTTTGGGATTAACATACACACACTACTATATATAAAATAATCAACAAGGACCTCCTATACAGCACAGGGAACTCTACTCAATATTCTGTAATAACCTATATGGGAAAAGAATCTGAAAAAGAACTGATGTATGTATAAGTATAACTGAACCACCTTGCTATATACCTAAAACTAATACAACATTGTAAATCAACTATACTCCAATATAAAATAAAAATTAAATTAAAAAAAAAAGCAAGCAGGAGGGGGTGGTGAGTGGGGGGATGGGAAGAGAGAAGGAAAATGGGTCGCTAAAATGGAGATAGAAGACATTCCAGCTGGTTGAGGCCAGGGCTGCTGAGAAGCCACCACACAGCTCTGCCCTTCTTGTAACTTAATCTCCACCCTTGCCTCTTCGTCTATAAAATGCCACAGAGGTGATGTGGGTCCAAAGCGCTGGAAGATTCTTGAATTAAAAGGCACTATGGAAAGGCCAAAGCATTACCATTATTATTATAAGGAACGTGTCATAGCAGAAACAGACACCACAACGCAGAATTAAAAAAAAAAAAAAAATACCATGCTGTCAAATTCGAGAGTGACTGGCTGTGAGATAATCTGGCAACCACAGTGGAGCAAGTGTTCAGGAGAGGTGAGTATTTTTCCACTCTTCCAGAAGGCCGGGAGCATAAACAGCAACAATTTTTGCCTCAATCTTTCAGGCGTGTCCATCACATGAAGCTTTCAAGTTGAATGCTGAATAAAATACCCTAAACACAGCAGAGAGCAAGCCCAGACTGAACATCTTGAAAGTGGTAAGCTGAGAGAGAAAGCATGCCCATTCCACGTGAATGTTTCGGCAGTGTCAGAAAATGCAGCACGTTGAAAAAAATCAGGCTGTGGCTTTCTTCAGCGAGTTCCCTTTTAACAGTCCAAGGGGAATTCGCGTTTTAACACAGCAATTTAGGCATCGTTAGCATCAGAGCGGGGAGCAGTTAGCTGGACACCACGTGCTCTGTGACAAATTAGGACGCCCTGAAAGCAGAGAAAACTTACACAATAGGTGTGTCCCTAGCACAGGCCAGCGCTTCGCGCCAACCACGTGCATGAGGTGAAGCAAGATCAGCTGTGTCTGTGTGGATTCAGGACCAAGGGCACAGTGAGAAGAGTGGGATGCTGGAGCGACAGACTTGCCCACCAGCAAAGAGATTGGCTAATAATAGTCGTGTTTGTACCAGAGAGAATTGAATCCACAGCAGAAGGGGAAACTAAAGACATTAGATTTTAGTAGAGCTAATTTTGGAAGAAGGGGGAAAGTGCCGAGGGAAATGAAACAGGATAAAGCTGTAGAAGAGAAAGCCACGAAGGAAATAGAAAGTGTGCAGAGAGAAATGAATGCCTTTCCCAAATCACTACAAGCTACCCAGTCATAAATATTCCAACAGCGTGTTAAAAAAAAAAAAAAAGGAAAGTCAAGGTGGATTAAAAGTGAGAATCAATAGCAAGAGAAACAAATGCTGTGTGAGAAGAATTTGGGGAAGGATAAGAAATCAAGGATTGGCTAAAAGACAATGATTGAATGAAAATAAAAGGTGGAGAGGTCATTCTTTGGTTGAACAAACACCTCTGATCGCTCCTCTCTATACATTGTCCTCCCAGCTCCCTTTCTCTCATCCTATAAATAATCCTATTTGTACTTTTCTGTCTGGCATCTGCTTCCATCCACATCCATTGTGATTCAGGTCGTGTTTACTCCCATATATTTTTTTTTTAATTGCTAAGGTCATTTTATTTATTTGTTTATTGACTTATTTATTTCTGGCTGCGTTGGGTCTTCATTGCTGCACGCGGGCTGTCTCTAGTCACGGTGAGCTGGAGCTGCTCTTCATTGCGGTGCGTGGGCTTCTCGTTGCAGTGGCTTCTTTTGTTGCAGAGCATGGGCTCTAGGTGCTCAGGCTCAGTAGTTGTGGCTCGTGGGCTCTAGAACGCAGGCTCAGTAGCTGTGGCACATGGGCTTAGTTGCTCCACAGCATGTGGGATCTTCCCGGACCAGGGCTCAAACCTGTGTCCCCTGCGTTGGCAGGTGGCTTCTCAACCACTGTGCCACCAGGGAAGTCCCTCCCATATGTTTTTGACTGAAGGTAGGGAGGTGGGTTATCTGAAGTTGGGGTGATGGGGGGACCCATCTTGGGGAAAATACTAAGGCTTTAGGCAATGGCTACCCTGCCTGTGAAGAATGCTTCCCTCAACATCAGAACAAGAGGTGACTGAAAAACTTCTGAGGTACACACCGAATAAGTCAAGATGTTGGCAAGGGATATTTAGAACATCGTCACGACATGGAGAACATGGTTACTGAGGGAGGCACAGGCGAGCATCTCTGCCCCACTGTTCCCTTGGGGACATGGGAAGAAGGCACACATCTCTGGGTGGCTTTGCACAGGGTGTGAAAGGCACTGGAGACTGACAGCTTTTAAGCCTTAACTCCCTAATAAGTAGGTCAAGTGGAAGTCTGCAAATGAAAAATGAAAAATCAGGAAGGGGCAAAAATTATACCTCATGGCTAAATTACCAGCAAATGACTCCAATTCAGCATGTTGAAAAGGGGGGGAAAATGATAAAAAGAAGCATCTGGTCTGTGGAAATTCAATACATTTATCAGCAAGCACACATACTCTGAAATCCAAACTAGCATGAGTTTTCATACTTCGTTTTAACAGATTTGTT
Organism: Monodon monoceros; assembly: GCF_005190385.1. Taxonomy (NCBI): domain Eukaryota; kingdom Metazoa; phylum Chordata; class Mammalia; order Artiodactyla; family Monodontidae; genus Monodon; species Monodon monoceros. The sequence continues at coordinate 14,055,985 of NW_021703780.1, forward strand.
TTTGGGGGGGGTGTCTCAGTTTGGTGGGTAGCTTTTATTTGGTACAAAGAGTCCAGAAAAAAATTCTAGGCACTAGGAATTACTACCTACAGGTGAGCCCTTGTGACCCCCGTCTCAGGGCCCTGCTGGGAGCTGGCCACAGGTCAGGAATCCCCAGCCTGCTCCATCTCTGTGTGCGTTACACTTAGAGGAGAGGGACATGGCTAGGCTTTCTTCATATACCTTTTACAGTAGAGACAGTAACATTTCCTCACTAAGAAATCTGGGGGCTACAGCCAGCTTGACAACAGAGGGCTCAGGTTGACTCTGGGGAAGAGGAGGCGATGCTTGGCTATACTGATGTCCGAGCTCGTAGTACGTGAACAATAGGAAATTAGAAGAGGGCTGTACTGGGTTAAATAGTATCGCCCCCAAAATACACGTCCATCCAAAATCTCAGACAAATGTAATTCGTTAAAATGAGGTTATACTGAATTAGGACGGGTCCTAGATCCAATGACTGGTGTCCATATAAGACACAGATACAGACAGACAGACAGACAGACAGACAGGCACACACACACACACACACACACACACACACACACACACACACAGAGGAAAGATGACCATAGGCAGATAAAAGCAGAGTCGAGTGATGGAGCTACAAGCCAAGGAATGCCGAGGATGGCCAACCACCACCAGAAGCTAGAAAGAGGTGAGAAAGAATTCTTCTCTATCCTTTAGAGAGAGTACAGCCCTGCTGACACCTTGATTTTGGACTTCTAGCCTCCAGAATATGTGAGCGAATAAATTTTTGTTGTTTTAAACCATCCAATTTGTGCTGCTTTGTTATGACAGCCCTAGGAAACTAGTATATGTGAGGACAGTCACAGGCAGGGAGTCTGACAATAAGTTACAAAAGGAGTGAGGAAACAGTCAGAATAACTACAAAAAGCTGACCTGAGGACAATAAAAGCACAGCCCCTCAGGACCTTTTACCACAGAGTAAATAACCCGATGTAGCCCACACACACAGTTGGGGATGGAGGGGAAAGCGAGAGGACATTTTAAAAATCAAGTCTCAGACAATTTTGATGTGCATGAAAGTAACACTTAAATCCTCATTGGCCAGATACTGCAAAGGGAACAGTGGGCAGGGGCAGAAAAGAAAGCATCTTTTGTTTCCAAGGGGCAGTGTTTTTAGCCGCACCCTGCTGGAAGCTATTCCTTCCCATTCAAAAGCACGGGGGGAAAGATAAATCGCTCCTCCCAACAGGTTGCAAGGAGAGATCAGAGGGTTTGCTAGAATCAGTACAGTAGAAGATTCAGGGACCTAGAAAAAACTGTAGAAGTCGGGCTGGGAAGACGTGTGGGGCAATTTCTTCTCAGGTATTCTACATGCCAAAGGCCAGTTCCTTCTTCCATTCTCCAACGTGTGGTTCCAAGCCTTCAAGACTTTCCCTGAAGCCCCAGACCTCTCCTTCTGTTTTCTTCTTTCTTGGTTTAGCGCATCCTTGCATTTCTCTACACAGAGAAAGTTCAGGCCATCCACTATGCATGCATTCAACCTCTTGCCCCCTTTTCCGTAAGTACCCATTGTATGTCTTTCCCGCCTATCCTGGAAGAACAGGATTCTCCCTCGTGTTCAAAGTCAACTCTTCCACCTGCACTCTGTACCTTCTCATCTTCTTAGAGACCTTGCTCCTTCAGCTATCTTCTCCTTCATGTCCCTCAGTATAAAATATATTCAACCCTTCTCAATTGAGGAAACCTCTCTCTGGCTTCTGGGATAGCTCCCATCAACCTCAATAATTACCCATTTCTAGTCCTTCCCTTCTTGAGACTCCTTGGAAGAACAGACTGTATTCAACAGGTGCATTTTTGCACCATCCTGCTGTAAGTCAGGCTATTGGCCCTATCATTGCACTGAAACCATCCTAGCCAAGGTGACTGCCAAATAAGACGGCATTTCCTACTCTTATCATAGATGATATCTCTGTGGTATTTGGCGTTGCCCTCTTTGAAATTCTATTCTGTGACTTAAATGACACTACTCTCTTCTTGTTTTTCTCCTACTTCTCTGGAAACTCTTTTTTATCTTTTTAAGATTTTTTTTGATGTGGACCATTTTTAAAGTCTTTGGTGAATTTGTTACAATATTGCTTCTGTTTTATGTTTTTTGGTTTTTTGGCTGCAAAGCACGTGGGATCTTAGCTCCCCGACCAGGGATCAAATTTGCACCCCCTGCATTGGAAGGCAAAGTCTTAACCACTGAACTACCAGAGAAACTCATTTTTAAATCCCCTTCCCTTGATCTCCTTTTGTTTTGGGATTATCTCATGGTCTTCCAATAGCCCCCCTTTTAAATTTCTGAGCCCTCTCTTTTTCACTCTGAGAGGAAGATGCTTGGAAAGCCTCTGCCCAAAGAATGTCATCCACACCCATATTTTAATACATGCTGATGAATCCAAAATACATATCTAAAGCTTTGTTCTTTCTCCTTACTCATACTCCACAGGCTCTCCCAATTCAACACGTTCAAAACTCAACTAATCATCTTTGTCTACTACTCCTTTACCCACCCCAACCCCCAATCAAAAATCCACAGCCTCTCCCAATTCAACACGTTCAAAACTCAACTAATCATCTTTGTCTACTACTCCTTTACCCACCCCAACCCCCAATCAAAAACCCTTGCTCTCCCCCTAAGCTTCTTTCATTCACTACTGATAATTCAGCTAAGGTTTCTTGAAGTACCGGATATATCTAAGTGCCTGGTCCTGAGCTTGTAGAGATAAATGAGACCTCAGAGAACAGAAGGAAAGAAAGACAAGCAAACACATAAGTTATAGTTTAACAACAGAAGCAAAACTAGAAAGATGTACAAGATATAGAGGTAGCGTGGAAGAGAAGATGGTTATCTGGATCGGAGTAGGAGGGAGATTAGGTCAGCAGTGCCAGGGAATGCTCCCACAAAGAGCTGCTGGTCTGTCACTCTCAATGCTCACCGCTACTAATCTCCACCCTAGCCTGAATCCTGGGAATTTTCCTGGAGTCATCTCCTACATCTATATCAATTTCTATCAGTTCTACATGCAAAAATCTCTCAAAACCTGTCTCTTGGACAAATTTAGTTTATCTCCTAATGGGCTTAACTCCTATTTCACTCCCAATTCTATCTCAGTGAGAGCAAGGAGTTCGCCCACTTTGGTCACTTATCTATCGTGCATGAATAGATTAATTTCTGTACAAAGTGGATGCTTAATTTTGTTGAATGCAGAAATGGTCCAGAATGAGATTCCTAAAACTTTTATCTGATCATGCCACTTTACTCTTTACAAATCTTCAAGGCCCACTCACTGTGATCAAAGTAAAATTAAAAATTGCCTTGGCAAACAAAGCCATCTTTACATTCCGGGCTCTGCAGATTTTATCAGCAGACATATCACTCGTTCCAGCTTCTGTGTTTTCTTTTCTTTGCTCTCCCTTAGAATCCATTTACCTTTCTGGTCCTCCAGATGGACTTTTCATCATTTAAAATTCAGGCATCTTCTTTTTATCTCTCCTATTCATCCTTTCTGTTCCAATAAGACTATGACTTGTCCTTGACTGTCTGTGTTCTTAGGCTTTCACAATATTTATCACTAATTATCTCTTTGACATATTCACTTCCCCCATAAAATTGTGAGCTCCTTGAAGACAGAGCATGGGAGTCAGAACAACAACAAGTCAACCTAATTAGCATGTGATGGTGTCACTCTTGGGTCAAAGAGAAAACCACAAATATAGACAAATACAGGCTGATTTGAGATTCTCCTTCTACTATACACATATTGCTATCTCTCAGGGTAAAATTATATTACATTTATATAAGAAGGCAATCAAGCGTGTAATATATTTAGAAAGATTTCTATCAAAACGGTTGAGATTTTTTTAAATATTTGGGAGCTTACAGAGGATAAGCTTTAATTATCTAAAGACTCATTGGTATGGAACACCTCATTGCCTTCTAAAACTAGATAAATGGATATATGACAAAGGTTACGAAACATGCAGCAATACCTTCAGAACAAATGCGAGATGACAAACTCTACTGGTGTGATCTGTAGCATTAAGCCCCAAAGGAAAAACTAGAAAGACTGTGGATAAAAGCCACAAAACTGGGGGGACTATAAAACATTCAGCAGGAGAAGGGAAGGGAGGGACAGAGTTCTAGATGCCTGAAAGAGGTCTTTCTTCTTTTAGACGTAAAGGGTAACTGCTGCTTATAAAGTGTTTTCAAAATCATGATATTTAGCGTGCCTTTGACACTCTTGATTTACAAAGCATGATTGTGAATATCAACTAATTGATCAACCTGCAAAACAGTCTTTAGAATTCAGTAATACTGGATCCCAATTAAAGAGGAGCAAACATGCCTGGAGAAGCCACGTAAAATCCCATGGTTGGGTCAGAATCTTCAGGAGCAATGAGGTCAGCCATTGCAGATGTAAACTGCAATCTTAGTCTTGGGTCAGTGTCTCCCAAGTTCTGGAAGCTTCATAAGATGATAAGTTAGTAAAGGACAGATTTTTTTTTTCCCCAGCTTTATTGAGAAGGACAGATATTTTTACTTTTAATAGTTGATTATTTTAATGAGACTTTGGATAATTTATAAATATAGCACCTTATTCATGATTTTATAACGCTTAAGATGAGTAAAAAATATTAAAAAGGAAATCTATTCAGAGAAAAATAGTGATCACACTGACATTATGTGCCTATGGAAAAAGCCACCAGGGTGATAGGTTTTGGCAATTCTAAGTAAGAACAAGTCTGACTCTTATTATTTCAAATTTGTGCCTGTTTAATCTTCATGTCTGAACTAAATGATTCTAAATTTGAGAGATTTTTATTTCTGATGTGGAGTTAAAGAGAAAAGGATAGAAAAGGGGGATGATCTGAGGAAAAGGAGGCAGGGAAAGTAGGGAAAGCTTTATATGTAAGTTCTAAACGCCAGTTAAAGAAAACCAGCAGAAACAAGTCCTCTGAATACAGTGTACAAAACAGTCTTCATGAAGCTTCAGCTCTATTTTATTTAGAATTTGGCTCTCTTGAGTGCCCTGGGGAGATAGGCATCTCATTTTTCAGAGGGGCCGAGAGAAATAGCAATCGCTCGCCATTCTTCTTGCCAACATCTTGCACAAACAGCACACAGCAGTGGCTCAATCTAACAGACAACACAGAGCACTCAGAGCCCAGTTCTCTTGGTAGAGACGAGGCTCCTAGATGGGTTGACCCAAAAATAGGATATTTTTGAAGTTCTTTTTTTCCCCCTTTTTTTCAAACTACTGCTTCTAATTGCATACTTGCAGTTGATAGGAATTTAATAGGAAAAACCAGACCAAGAAATGTCAGAGGTGACACAGAGACATGTCAGGTCAACTCTGCAGAGGTCACAGAAACAGGAGCCAGTCACCAGATTTGCCAGAAGAAAGGCCTGGAACATCACATTTCAGCCACTAAGGGATGTTCTGTGGTCTCCTACAGAAGGGCCCAGCCTCTGCCGTAGGACATCTCTCAGCCTCATCTCTGACCACTCCAGCTCAAACAGTCCATTCTCTCAGCCTAGTGGGAATCTCTTTTGTTTTTCAAGACTCAGCTTGACCTCACTTCTTTCAGAAGATCCCTGGTTCTTGTGTCCTGAGTTAGAGCCAATGTTCTGGGCTCCTGTAGTGCCCTCTCCCTTCTCCTTTTGCCTCTCTCCCTCCCTCCCTCCTTCTCTTCCTCCTTCCCTCCCTCCCTTATTAGATCCTTCAGCAGATATTTACCGAGCACCTACTATGTTCTATGATTGTTCTAAGCACTAGAGCTATAAAAGCAGCACCTGTTTTCATGGAGGGTACATGGTGGGTACAGCCTCCCGAAACCCCTCCAAACTTTAAACAACATACTTTTGGGTTTTTGTTTTTTTGTTTTTATTGAAGTACAGTCAATTTACAATGTTGTGTTAGTTTCAGGTGTCCGGCAAAGTGATTCAGTTATAAATATACATATTTTCTTTTTCAGATTCTTTTCCATTATAGGCTATTACAAGATATTGAATACAGTTCCCTGTGCTATACAGTAAGACCTTGTTGTTTATCTATTTTATATATAGCAGTGTGTATCTGTTAATCCCAAGCTCCTTATTTATCCCTCTCTCACCCCCTTTCCCCTTTGGTAGCCATAAGTTTGCTTTCTATGTCTGTGAGAACATCATACTTTTTGATAATAAAAGTTCTGTGATGACAACAAAAAGGGTCACATGTGGTGACCGGAGGAGGGAGGGTGGTTTACTTTAGGCTGGATAGACAGACAGGTCCTTTCTGAAGAGGGAATTTTAAGCTGAGACCTTGATGACACAAAAACGCTGTAAAAGGAAAGATCTGGGAGGTCAGTGTCAACAATGTAAGAAATGGTTCTAAGACCAGGAAGAGCTCTTGGGAGTTTTCAGAACAGAAACAAGGCTGGGGGGCTCGCGTGGATGAGTGAAGAGGGGATTAAGATGAGGTCAAAGAAGGAGGTAGGGGCCAGGAACCACGTGCCTTTTTAGGCCATGGAGAGGCATGTGGATTTTATTCTGAGGGCAGTTGGAAGCCACCTTAGGTGGCTTTCAACCAGGGGGAGGTGGGAGGATCTTCTCGAAATCACCTGATGAGCTATTTTAAAGACGTGCCTGTTTGCCAGACATTCTGATTCCTCAGGTCTGGGGCAGGCTGGGCGTCGCATATAGTGAACCATTGACCAAGATGCTCTGTAGACACATCTGACTTGACATGTTCAAAGTCAGACTCGTCCTCTTCCCCTCATTCATCCTTCCTTCCCCTATGTTTGACCAAACTTGCTTCTCTTGTATCCTATTCCAGCATCGGCAGTTCACAGCCACCCAAGTTGGAAATCAGAGTCCTGCTTTATTTCTCCTTCACTGTCACGATGAAATCTAACCAGACTGAATCCTGTTCATTTTATCATCAAAATATCTCTTCATTTGGTCTTTCCTTGCCACTGCCAACTGCAGTAATTCAGACTTTCACTACCTCTCATCTGACATTCGTAATAGTCTCCTAAACTCGCCCACGGTCTCCATGAACAAAGTTATCTTCCACACCTCAGTCAGTGTTCTCTTGCTAAAACAAAAAATGTGATAACAGTGGGCGAATCTCTGTCTATGAGGGAGTCTACTGACATTTCCTTCCCAGATATCGCTGACTCTCTTGCCTGTTAAATATCACTAATAACTCCATGCACTTACAGAATAAATTTCAATTCTTTACTATGGTTTATCAGACCCTTTTGAATCTGCCCTAAAAGTATGTCCCTCACACCATTCTAACTCTATTTCCTACAATTACTTCTTGCTTCTAGACTATGCCCTGCCTTTTCATGCCTCTGTCTTCTCACAAGCTCTTTCCTCTGCCTAGAATGTCCTTCTTCTCAAGCAAACTTCACTTGTTTTTCAAGTTCCAGCTCAAATGAATCCTCTAAAAGTGTAGGTGCTGCATTCTTAGTGCCCGCACATACAGCATTTAGCACTTTATATTTTCAGGACTTCTGGTTTCAGTTATAAATATCTGAATCCCCATGAGCCTCTCAAGAGCAGAGCCTGGGTCTTATTTATCACTTTATTTCTAGCACCTAGTGTAGTATCTGGCACAGAGAGCTGAAAAAGATATTCGTTAAATGGATAAACCAATGAATTACCTTCATCTCCCACCCCCATTTGCTATGTATTTTGATATACACCCCCTCTTTGCAAGCAAACACAAAGAACAAACAAGATCCAAAATTTCAAGCCAGTTCTGTTCAATGGCCCCCATGGATTCTTCCTCAGTCACAGCTTTAAATAATGTAAGGTGATGCTACATTGGAATCATCGTGGCACAGCAACGGCATCTGAGATTTAACTGAGTTTAGGCCAAAAGATTTCATTTTTCAAGTGGTTTGCCAAAGTGGCTAAAACAGAAACAAGCAGGCACTGCTTTAAATATAGTTTGCTGCTTCTTCTGTTCAGGGAGTTACTGGCCCACTTTGAAACTGGTGAAAGCTCTCCAGGGGACAAAAGCAATGATCATTCCTTTCAGTTTAACTACAGGTAGGACAGCCACTCAGAGACACGGAAGGGTTTGAACTATTTGTCCTGGCACTTTCATTTGGGTTTACCTGATATAGTGCTCTGCTAAGAACTTACTAATGAAAAAGCAACGTTATTAATGGTCGGCTGTGCTTAGAAGTTTAGGCAAGGAGGTCAGCAAGCTCTAGAAAGAAGGTGTCCGTATATCTCCCTTAGACAGAGATTTACCCACTGTAATCACAAAGCAGAACACAGGTAGCAAAGGCGGCTGTAGGGCTGAGCTGGGAGACTTTTGACGCATAAACATGTAGAAATACAGCTGGAGCCTAGGAAGAAGGGGACTACCATTGCACAGAGAGGACCTCTGTGTTGGTTCCCTTCAATTGTTCACCTGTGTCCCTCTTTGCCTGGACAACGGGAAAGGGCTTCACTGAGCTGTGCTCTCACTCTATAGAATGCCTGTTGCCTAACTTCAGGGTGAAGCCAATCCCACACTAGCCATTTTCCATCTCTTCACTGTAAAATAGGGGAATTCAGGTCTAGGAGAGTGAGAGTCTTTGAGTTCAGAGGAACCAAAGATGGCTGACAAAGGGGTACGGCACACACCAGGGAAGCCTGCATAGAAGCTCTGGTCTTTGAGCATAGAAGAAAACGCAAGATTTAGAGGTTAAGAGAGGAGGAGGGTGCTGCCCTGAAGGGAATGTAGATGTGCAGAGGGCAGAGACAGAGCAGGGGGAAGTTTGTTCCAAGAACAGTGAGTAAACCTAACTGGTAGGAGAACTGAGTCCCACCATATCTGTCATTTAAATCTTTAATCTGCTAATGTTAACTGAGTTCCTTCTATAGGCTGAGTACTGTACTACAGGCCTGAGGAGGTAGGAAAAAAAAAAAGACATAGTTTCTGTCCTCAAATAACTCAGAGTCTAATGGAGGAATCAGCCTCCATTAGAGCAATATGATCGATGCTATGGTGAGAGGTATCAATAAGTGTCTTGGAAGCACAGAGAGGACAGCCTAATTGCCTGGGGGATCACAGAAACCTCCACGGAGGTAATGACATTTGGAGTGGCTTTTCAAGATAAGCAGGAACTTGCTTGGTCTGCAGAAGAGAGCGCCAGCAAAAAGAGACTCTCCCAAACCTTCCCTGCATAACTGCTCTCCATGAACCCTCCAGTACTTCCAGTTTCCTTAATGTCTCTCACCTACACCAGACTCATCTTCAGCCCACCCTTTCTGCTTGTTACCTGTCGTGTGTGCCAAGCTCTGGATGCCCTTTCCTGAATGCGGCGGCCCAACACCTCCCTGAAGCTTTCCACGTGGTCTCTATAACTCTCGTTCTTTGGAGAAATGACATTACTGCTGATACATCTGAGATGTCCAGTGATCAGGCAAGACAGTGTACAGCAGTGTAAGGGCTGGCATAAACGCCTACAAAAGAACCACTCACGGCGATCCTTCTACGCCTGTTCCCAAAAAACATCTCAGGAAAATGTGATGCCAAGTTAGCAAATGGCTGCCACTACTCCAGCCCACGATGTTCTCTCCCCGCTTGGAAATTCTAAAACGCTCTTAGTTTGTACTGCCAACTTTAGAATATATAAATGCATCATTTTAAAAATAAATTCATCATTTTAATTGTTTCTTATGTGCCACTAACTCGACAAGAGTTGATGGTATAGTCAGCTGTATCTCCCTAACTTGACAGTAAGGTCCCTCATGCCAAGAACCAACTCTCAAATTCCTCTATAAGGAGCATGACCGTGCGCCCTGGGACACCGCTAGCAGTCCCAGTCATACCCATTACGCGATGACCCTACTTAGAAGCCTACCACTAACCAGCCCTGTACTGGAAACATCCATCCACTCAATGGAAGGTACCCAGAAAATATTCGATTAATTGATTTTCTCCAAATTTTCACCGACCATCTGGTCCTAAAGACAGAATGTCTCAGAGCTTTGCCTCGGCTGTGACAGCAGCGCTAAAGTATTCACTGGATCCGATACCATTTCTTTTATGTAGATGATGCCTAAAGCTACATCTCTGGCCCTGACACATCATGAGATCTTCAAGAATCCCACTGTCTTCTAAGTCCAGTCACTTAAACTCAGTATGTCTGGAATTTAGACTCATCACCTCATCCTCAGACCTTCCCTTACTCCTTCTTTCCCTGTCTTGGTGAATGGCATCCATTCTGTGGCTCAAACCAAAACTCTGTGAGACACCTGTCATTTCTAACAGGAGGAACCATAAAATTTACCATTTAAAGTAGTGTGTTCTTGAGTGTGAAGGGAGGTGCTAATCGTAATTACTGTGGCATAACCAGAACTGTTCTGGACAAACCAGGACCCATGGCGACTCTCTCCTTACTTTCTCTCACCACTTGATGATCAATCAATCAATCATCAAGTCCTGTCAGTTCCATCTCCTAAAGACCTCTCAGGCTCTGGTGCCCCCCTTTTTGTTGCCATCATCTCTTGCTCTCAGTTTTGCAAGTTTCCAATCCATTTTCTACCTAATGGAGGGATCTTTCCGAAATATACATTTAATCATTTCACTCCTGCTCAAAAACTCTTCAGTGGTCTTGCATTTTTTTTAAGAAACAAGTTCAAGCTCCTCAATCTGGTCCCCATTTACCACTTCAACATCTTCCCTCATCGCCCTTGTCTCTTATTACCCTTGCAATTTATGCTACAGCTTGAGTGCAGTACTTCAGATTCCCTGCAAATGCTGTACTCTCTCATCATGCAGCCTTTACACACACTCTGCCCAGAGCCCCGAACCCTTCTGTCTCCTCACATATATCACATGGTGAACTCTTCTTCATCCTTCAGTACCCCTGCAATCTTACCCCCAAGGTTTACAACTAGCCTCCAACCAGCAATTGGAATGCCTTAGCTAAAATACAAATCTAACTATGTCACTTCTTTGATTAAGCATTTCAGTGATTTCTGATCTCCTGCAGCAGAAAATTCAACCTCCTTAGTAGATCTCTGGAAACACTGATTTACACTCTGCCTTTGCTCTTACCATTCCTTGTGCCTGGAATGCCCCTCCATATTTGGGGTGGTGCTGGGCTTGAATCTTGGTTCTAACACTCATTAGTGGATGATCTTGGGCAAATTTTTTTTTTTTTTACATCTTTATTGGAGTATAATTGCTTTACAATGGTGTGTTAGTTTCTGCTTTATAACAAAGTGAATCAGTTATACATATACATATGTTCCCATATCTCTTCCCTCTTGCGTCTCCCTCCCTCCCACCCTCCCTATACCACCCCTCCAGGCGGTCACAAAGCACCAAGCTGATCTCCCTGTGCTATGCGGCTGCTTCCCACTAGCTATCTAGCTTACGTTTGGTAGTGTATATATGTCCATGCCTCTCTCTTGCTTTGTCACAGCTTACCCTTCCCTCTCCCCATATCTTCAAGTCCATTCTCTAGTAGGTCTGTGTCTTTACTCCTGTCTTACTCCTAGGTTCTTCATGACATTTTTCCCCCTAAAATTCCATATATATGTGTTAGCATACGGTATTTGTCTTTCTATTTCTGACTTACTTCACTCTGTATGACAGACTCTCGGTCTAGCCACCTCATTACAAATAGCTCAATTTCGTTTCTTCTTATGGCTGAGTAATATTCCATTGTATATATGTGCCATATCTTCTTTATCCATTCATCCGATGATGGACACTTAGGTTGTTTCTATCTCCAGGCTATTGTAAATAGAGCTGCAATGAACATTTTGGTACATGACTCTTTTTGAATTATGGTTTTCTCAGGGTATATGCCCAGTAGTGGGATTGCTGGGTCATATGTTAGTTCTATTTTTAGTTTTTTAAGGAACCTCCATACCGTTCTCCACAGTGGCTGTATCAATTTACATTCCCACCAGCAGTGCAAGAGGCTTCCCTTTTCTCCACACCCTCTCCAGCATTTTTTGTTTCTAGATTTTTTGATGATGGCCATTCTGACCGGTGTGAGATGATATCGCATTGTAGTTTTGATTTGCATTTCTCTAATGACTAATGATGTTGAGCATTCTTTCATGTGTTTGTTGCCAGTCTGTATATCTTCTCTGGAGAAATGTCTATTTAGGTCTTCTGCCCATTTTTGGATTGGGTTGTTTGGTTTTTTGTTATTGAGCTGCATGAGCTGCTTATAAATTTTGGAGATTAATCCTTTGTCAGTTGCTCATTTGCAAATATTTTCTCTCATTCTGAGGGTTGTCTTTTGGTCTTGTTTATGGTTTCCTTTGCTGTGCAAAAGCTTTGAAGTTTCATTAGGTCCCATTTGTTTATTTTTGTTTTTATTTCCATTTCTCTAGGAGGTGGGTCAAAAAGGATCTTGCTGTGATTTATGTCATAGAGTGTTCTGCCTATGTTTTCCTCTAAGAGTTTGATACTGTCTGGCCTTACATTTAGGTCTTTAATCCATTTTGAGTTTATTTTTGTGTATGGTGTTAGGGAGTGATCTAATCTCATACTTTTACATGTACCTGTCCAGTTTTCCCAGCACCACTTATTGAAGAGGCTGTCCTTTCTCCACTGTACATTCCTGCCTCGTTTATCAAAGATAAGGTGACCATATGTGCTTGGGTTTATCTCTGGGCTTTCTATCCTGTTCCACTGATCTATATTGCTGTTTTTGTGCTAGTACCATACTGTCTTGATTACTGTAGCTTTGTAGTATAGTCTGAAGTCTGGGAGCCTGATTCCTCCAGCTCTGTTTTTCGTTCTCAAGATTGCTTTGGCTATTCGGGGTCTTTTGTGTTTCCATACAAATTGTGAAATTTTTTGTTCTAGTTCTGTGAAAAATACCAGTGGTAGTTTCATTGGGATTGCATTGAATCTGTAGATTGCTTTGGGTAGTAGAGTCATTTTCACAATGTTGATTCTTCCAATCCAAGAACATGGTATATCTCTCCATCTATTTGTATCATCTTTAATTTCTTTCACCAGTGTCTTATAATTTTCTGCATACAGGTGTTTTGTCTCCTTAGGTAGGTTTATTCCTAGGTATTTTATTCTTTTTGTTGCAATGGTAAAAGGGAGTGTTTCCTTAAAATCTCTTTCGGATTTTGCATCTTTAGTGTATAGGTATGCAAGAGGTTTCTGTGCATTAATTTGGTATCCTGCTACTTTACCAAATTCATTGATTAGCTTTAGTAGTTTTCTGGTAGCATCTTTAGGATTCTCTGTGTATAGTATCTTATCATCTGCAAACAGTGACAGCTTTACTTCCTCTTCTCCGATTTGGATTCCTTTTATTCCCTTTTCTTCTCTGATTGCTGTGGCTAAAACTTCCAAAACTATGATGAATAAGAGTGGTGAGAGTGGGCAACCTTGTCTTGTTCCTGATCTTAGTGGAAATGCTTTCAGTTTTTCACCATTGAGGACGATGTTGCCTGTGGGTTTGTCATATATGGCCTTTATTATGTTGAGGAAAGTTCCCTCTATGCCTACATTCTGCAGGGTTTTTATCATAAATGGGTGTTTTTGTCGAAAGCTTTCTCTGCATCTATTGAGATGATCATATGTTTTTTTCTCCTTCAATTTGTTAATATGGTGTATCACATTGATTGATTTGCGTATACTGAAGAATCCTTGTATTCCTGGAATAAACCCCACTTGATCATGGTGTATGATCCATTTAATGTGCTGTTGGATTCTGTTTGCTAGTATTTTGTTGAGGATTTTTGCATCTATGTTCATCAGTGATATTGGTCTGTAGTTTTCTTTCTTTGTGACATCCTTGTTGGTTTTGGTATCAAGGTGATGGTGGCCTCGTAGAATGAGTTTGGGAGTGTTCCTCCCTCTGCTATATTTTGGAAGAGTTTGAGAAGGATAGGTGTTAGCTCTTCTCTAAATGTTTGATAGAATTCGCCTGTGAAGCCATCTGGTCCTGGGCTTTGGTTTGTTGGAAGAGTTTTAATCACAGTTTCAATTTCAGTGCTTGTGATTGGTCTGTTCATATTTTCTATTTCTTCCGGATTCAGTCTTGGCAGGTTGTGCATTTCTAAGAATTTGTCCATTTCTTCCAGGTTGTCCATTTTATTGGCATAGAGTTGCTTGTAGTAATCTCTCATGATCTTTTGTATTTCTGTGGTGTCTGTTGTAACTTCTCCTTTTTCATTTCTAATTTTATTGATTTGAGTCCTCTCCCTTTTTTTCCTGATGAGTCTGGCTAATGGTTTATCAATTTTGTTTATCTTCTCAAAGAACCAGCTTTTAGTTTTATTGATCTTTGCTATTGTTTCCTTCATTTCTTTTTCATTTATTTCTGATCTGATTTTTATGATTTCTTTCCTTCTGCTAGCTTTGGGGGTTTTTTTGTTCTTCTTTCTCTAATTGCTTTAGGTGCAAGGTTAGGTTGTTTATTCAAGATGTTTCCTGTTTCTTAAGGTAGGATTGTATTGCTATAGGCTTCCCTCTTAGAACTGCTTTTGCTGCATCCCATAGATTTTGGGTCGTCGTGCCTCCATTGTCATTTGTTTCTGGGTATTTTTTTATTTCCTCTTTGATTTCTTCAGTGATCACTTCGTTATTAAGTAGTGTATTGTTTAGCCTCCATGTGTTTGGTTTTTTTACACATCTTTTCCTGTAATTGATATCTAGTCTCATAGCGTTGTGGTCAGAAAAGATACTTGATACAATTTCAGTTTTCTTAAATTTACCATGGCTTGATTTGTGACCCAAGATACGATCTACCCTGGAGAATGTTCCGTGAGCACTTGAGAAAAATGTGTGTTCTGTTGTTTTTGGATAGAATGTCCTATAAATATCAATTAAGTCCATCTTGTTTAATGTATCATTTAAAGCTTGTGTCTCCTTATTTATTTTCATTTTGGATGATCTGTCCATTGGTGAAAGTGGGGTGTTAAAGTCCCCTACTATGAATGTGTTACTGTTGATTTCCCCTTTTATGGCTGTTAGTATTTGCCTTATGTATTGAGGTGCTCCTGTGTTGGGTGCATAAATATTTACAATTGTTATATCTTCTTCTTGGATCAATCCCTTGATCATTATGTAGTGTCCTTCTTTGTCTCTTCTAATAGTCTTTATTTTAAAGTCTATTCTGTCTGATATGAGAATTGCTACTCCAGCTCTCTTTTGGTTTCCATTGGCATGAAATATCTTTTTCCATCCCCTCACTTTCAGTCTGTATGTGTCTCTAGGTCTGAAGTGGGTCTCTTGTAGACAGCAAATATATGGGTCTTGTTTTTGTATCCATTCAGCCAATCTGTGTCTTTTGGTGGGAGCATTTAGTCCACTTACATTTAAGGTAATTATCGATATGTATGTTCCTATTCCCATTTTCTTAATTGTTTTGGTTTCGTTATTATAGGTCTTTTCCTTCTCTTGTGTTTCTTTCCTAGAGAAGTTCCTTTAGCAGTTGTTGTAAAGCTGGTTTGGTGGTGCTGAACTCTCTCAGCTTTTGCTTGTCTGTAAAGGTTTTAATTTCTCCATGGAATCTGAATGAGATCCTTGCTGGGTAGAGTAATCTTGGTTGCAGGTTTTTCTCCTTCATCACTTTAAATATGTCCTGCCAGTCCCTTCTGGCTTGCAGAGTTTCTGCTGAAAGATCAGCTGTTATCCTTATAGGGATTCCCTTGTGCGTTATTTGTTGTTTTTCCCTTGCTGCTTTTAATATGTTTTCTTTGTATTTAATTTTTGACAGTTTGATTAATATGTGTCTTGGCATATTTCTCCTTGGATTTATTCTGTATGGGACTCTCTGTGCTTCCTAGATTTGAGTAACTATTTCCTTTCCCATATTAGGGAAGTTTTCAACTATAATCTCTTCAAATATTTTCTCAGTCCCTTTCTTTTTCTCTTCTTCTTCTGGAACCCCTATAATTCGAATGTTGGTGCGTTTGATGTTGTCCCAGAGGTCTCTTAGACTGTCCTCAGTTCTTTTCATTCTTTTTTCTTTATTCTGCTCTGCAGTAGTTATTTCCACTATTTTATCTTCCAGGTCACTTATCCGTTCTTCTGCCTCAGTTATTCTGCTATTGATCCCATATAGAGAATTTTTCATTTCATTTATTGTGTTGTTCATCATTGTTTGTTTCATCTTTAGTTCTTCTAGGTCCTTGTTAAATGTTTCTTGCATTTTGTCTATTCTATTCCCAAGATTTTGGATCATGTTTACTATCATTACTCTGAATTCTTTTTCAGGTAGACTGCCTATTTCCTCTTCATTTGTTAGGTCTGGTGGGTTTTTATCTTGCTCCTTCATCTGCTGTGTGTTTTTCTGTCTTCTCATTTTCCTTATCTTACTGTGTTTGGGGGTCTCCTTTTTGCAGGCTGCAGGTTCGTAGTTCCCATTGTTTTTGGTGTGTGCCCCAGTGGCTAAGGTTGGTTCAGTGGGTTGTGTAGGCATCCTGGTGGATGGGACTGGTGCCTGTGTTCTCTTGAATGGGGCTGGTTCTAGTCTTTCTGGTGGGCAGGATCACATCTGGTGGTGTGTTTTGGGGTGTCTGGGAAGTTATTATGGTTTTAGGCAGTCTCTGTGCTAATGGATGGGGTTGTGTTCCTGTCTTGCTAGTTGTTTGGCATAGGGTGTCCAGCACTGTAGCTTGCTGGTCGTTGAGTGAAGCTGGTTGCCGTGTTGAGATAGAGATCTCTGGGAGTTTTTCACCATCTGATATTATGTGGAGCTGGGAGGTCTCTTGTGGACCAGTGTCCTGAAGTTGGCTCTCCCACCTCAGAGGCACAGCACTGACTCCTGACTGCAGCACCAAGAGCCCTTCATCCACACGGCTCAGAATAAAAGGGAGAAAAATTAGAAGGAAAGAATTAGTAGAAGTAGAAAGAAAGAAAGAAAGGAGGGAGGGAGGGAGGGAGGGAGGAAGGAAGGAAGGAAGGAGGGAAGCAAGGAAAAAAGAAAGAAAGAAGATAAAGTAAAATAAAATATAATAAAATTATTAAAATAAAAAAATAATTATTAAGAAAAAAAAAAAGGGACAGATAGTACCCTAGGACAAATGGTGGAAGCAAAGCTATACAGACATAATCTCACACAGGAGCATACACATACACACTCACAAAAAGAGGAAAAGGGGAAAAAATCATAAATCTTGCTCTCAAGTCCACCTCCTCAATTTGGGATGATTCGCTGTCTATTCAGGTATTCCACAGATGCAGGTACATCAAGTTGATTGTGGAGCTTTAATCCGCTGCTCCTGAGGCTGCTGGGAGAGATTTCCCTTTCTCTTCTTTGTTCTCACAGCTCCCAGGGGCTCAGCTTTGGATTTGGCCCCACCTCTGCGTGTGGGTCACCGGAGGGCGTCTGTTCTTCCCTCAGACAGGACGGGGTTAAAGGAGCCGCTGATTCGGGGCCTCTGGCTCACTCAGGCCGGGGTTGGGGGGTGAGGGCGGGGCATGGAGTGCGGGGCGGGCCTGCGGCGGCAGAGGCCGGCGTGACATTGCACCAGCCTGAGGCGCGCTGTGCGTTCTGCCGGAGGAGTTGACCCTGGATCCCGGGACCCTGGCAGTGGCGGGCTGCACAGGCTCCCCGGAAGGGGGGTGTGGAGAGTGACCTGTGCTCGCACACAGGCTTTTTGGTGGCGGCAGCAGCAGCCTCAGCGTCTCATGCCCTTCTCTGGGGTCCGCGCTTTTAGCCGCGGCTCGCACCAGTCTCTGGAGCTCCTTTAAGCAGCCCTCTCCTCGCGCACCAGGAAACAAAGAGGTAAGAAAAAGTCTCTTGCCTCTTCGGCAGGTCCAGACTTTTCCCCGGACTCCCTCCCGGCTAGCCGTGGCGCACTAACCCCCTGCAGGCTGTGTTCACGCTGCCAACCCCAGTCCTCTCCCTGCGCTCCGACCGAAGCCCGAGCCTCAGCTCCCAGCCCCGCCCGCCCCGGTGGGTGAGCAGACAAGCCTCTCGGGCTGGTGAGTGCCGGTCGGCCCTGATCCTCTGTGCGGGAATCTCTCCGCTTTGCCCTCCGCACCCCTGTGGCTGTGCTCTCCACCGCGGCCCGAAGCTTTTCCCCTCCGCCACGCGCAGTCTCCGCCCGCGAAGGGGCTTCTTAGTGTGTGGAGACCTTTGCTCCTTCACGGCTCCCTCCCACTGGTGCAGGTCCCGTCCCTATTCTTTTGTCTCTATTTATTCTTTTTTCTTTTGCCCTACCCAGGTACGTGGGGGGTTTCTTACCTTTTGGGTGGTCTGAGGTCTTCTGCCAGCGTTCAGTAGGTGTTCTGTAGGAGTTGTTCCACGTGTAGATGTATTTCTGGTGTATCCGTGGGGAGGAAGGTGATCTCCGCGTCTTACTCTTCCGCCATCTTCCCGGAAGCCTCCTTGGGCAAATTTTTAACCTATCTTTGTGTGTTAGCTTTATCCTCAGTTCAGTACAATAGGGATAATCATAGTATGTATCTCAGAGAGTTTTTGTGAAGATGACACAAATGAGAATTTTAAACAATGCACATAATCAACTTTCAGCAAATATTAGCCATCATCATTAGTATCCTTATTGTTACTGATGTTCTAGACATTATCTCCTTCAAGAAATTTCTGTTCAATTTCCAGGTTTCATTCATTCATTCAGTAATACTTTTTATTTTATTATATTTTAACTTTTTATTGTATATTGGAGTATAGTTGATTAACAATGTTGTGAGAGTATCTAGTGTACAACAAAGTGATTCAGTTATACATATATATGTATCTATTCTTTTTCAAATTCTTTTCCCATTAGGTTGTTACATAATATTGAGCAGAGTTCCCTGTGTTATACATTAGGTCCTTGTTGGCTATCCATTTTAAATATAGCAGTGTGCACATGTCAATCCCACACTCCCTAACTATATTCAGTAATACTTTTTAAACCCATACAGCCTTCCAGAGACTCTCTAGACACTAAGAAATAAAGATGAATCAGGTGGTCCCTGCTTTCAAGAATACCATAGTCTAATTCTTCTCCCAGATCCCTTGTGGTAATTTCACCGTAATGTCCCAACATCATCTGTTCATATATGGTACCTTCTCCATGAGGTTGTTGACTCTATGGTCCTCAGAGTCAGAAATGGATGTATTCACTCTTGATCCCCCAGGGCCTAGTACACTTCCTGGCACAGAGTAGGTTCTCAGCTAATATTTGTCTGACTGAACAAATACACATTTCATCATTCTAGTCTTAACACAACTCTTATCAAATATTATGCAAGCAAGTCTCAAATTTATAAAAACCAGTTTATACCAGTTCTAAAAATTGTCCTTGTTTCTGCTGTGCTGGAGAAAATAAAAGTGCTACTGTACTCTTTGTCTATTACTGCCAATGATTTCAGAAGTCTGCAAACCTTAGAGACAAAATATGCAATAGCCTGTTATAAGTTATGGATGGAAGTGAAACAATATCTATGTTGGTTAACTTTTCTTAGTAAGCTCCATAACAATAATCATTGTATATTTCTCTGAAGCAGTCCTGAAATTTGTACTGCGGTCAAATTTCAGCAAGGAGCATCCAAACTTCAAGCCATCTGTCTGTCCCTCTTTCCATCCATCCATCCATCCACCTATCCACCTATCCACCCATCCATTCACCAGTTAATGTCAGTTAAGCTTAAACTCTATCACAAAATGTTGTCAAGACACTAAAGTCTTATGCGTTTCAGTATTTCTTTCTTTCTTTTTTTTTTTTTTTGTTGCTGTACGCGGGCCCCTCACCGCCGTGGTCTCTCCCACCGCGGAGCACAGGCTCCGGATGCGCAGGCCCAGCGGCCATGGCCCACGGGCCCAGCCGCTCCGCGGCACGCGTGATCCTCCTGGACCGGGGCACGAACCCGCGTCCCCTTGATCGGCAGGCCGACTCTCAACCACTGCGCCACCAGGGAAGCCCTTTCTTTCTTTTTTAATATTTTAATTTTATTGGAGTATAGCTGGTTTACAATGTTGTGTTAGTTTCAGGTGTACAGCAAAGTGTTTCAGTCATACATGTACATATATTCATTTTTTAAAGATCCTTTTCTCATATAGGTTATCACAGAATATTGGGTAGAGTTCCCTGTGCTGTCCAACAGGTCCTTGTTGGTTACGTATCTTATATATAGTAGTGTGCATGTGTTCATCCCAAGCTCCTGATTTATCCCCCTCTCCACGTTTCCCCTTTGGCAACCATCAGTTTGTTTTCGATATCTGTAAGTCTGCTTCTATTTTGTAAATATGTTCATTTGTATCTTTTAAAAATTAGATTCCACATATAAGTGATATCATATGATATTTGTAGTATTTCTTATAGAATTTTCAGCACTAAAAGTAGGAGAAAAGACTATATGGATGTGTCATTTCTCCTTAACACATTTATTATCGGTATTTTTATCTAATCATAATCACTTTTATCAGCGTTGATGATAAATATGCCATGTTTTGGGAAAAGTTACCTTTTTAAAAAAGATTTATTTATTATTTATTTATTTATATTCTTTTTTATTTTTGGCTGTGTCATCTTAGTTGCTGCATGCGGGATCTTAGTTGAGGCCTGCGAGATCTTTCGTTGAGGTGCGTGGGCTCTTCATCGTGGCACGCGGACTTCTCTCTAGCTATGGCGTGTGGGTTTTTTCTCTCTGGATGTGGTGCGCAGGCTCCAGAGCGCGTGGGCTCTGTAGTTTGTGGCACGTGGGTTCTCTCGTTGAGGCACGTGAACCCAGTAGTTGTGGCGCCCGGGTTTAGTTGTCCCACAGCATGTGGGATCTTAGTTCCCTGACCAGGGATCAAACCTGCGTCCCCTGCATTGTAAGGCGGATTCTTTATCACTGGACCACCAGGGAAGTCCAGAAAGTTACCTTTTGAAGAAAGCAAAATAATTTTTTTACACTGCTTTGGGAAAGCAAACCTGAGTAAATAGGTAAAAGTCCTGAGGATTTAGTAGAGCTGGGACTTCAAGGTCTAATGAGCAAATGGAGAGAGATGATCATATGGTTCTAAGTTAAACAGTAAACCCCCCAACGCGCACTTGGCAAACTGTAATCCTTACCAGTGCTGAGTGTGCTAATAACACAAATAAATCTAATCCTCCAAACCAAACTTAATTGACCTGGAATAATTACAAAGAATACCAGTCATAGTAGAAGAGAACATGCTTATCATGAACTCTATAGCTGCACACTCTCAGAAGCAATGCATCAAGAAGCACTTTCTTTGAAGAAAATCCCACAAGAACAAATGTGTCACCATAGTCCATGGTATTCCACCCTCTCCAAAAAGTCTGATCTCTATTGAATCAAAGAAGAAAAATCTCCAGGCTTAGAAACGTCATTCCCTGCATAGTTATAGAGCTCCACCTGCTGCACGAGGCATGGAGAGCACACCCTAAAGCCAGGAAATCTCAGAGGTGATAAAAAGATGGGCTCAAACCTGTGCTGACAAGGAAACAATCACGTACGTAGTCTCACGAGGGCTCCTTTTCAGAATCCCTGAACATGCCACCCTTCAGCCAAGCTCAGTTAACTTCATTAAACATCAACAAGCAAAGGTTGTATTGTTACTCGGTAGAGTCTATCCCTAAGGGATACTCAGGAAGTTGGGGGAATGTAGGACAATTTCCAAGCTCACCTATCTTCCTTCTGATGAACGTGGGGGAACTTTAGCTCCTAATCCTATACAGAACCAAGACAAATATATCCAGCTGTGAATAGCTGATGATAACATCACAGAAGAGTTGCTTTCTCTCTGTTCTGAAACCACTGCCACATTTTCCAGGTGTTTCCCTCGAGAACGGACCATCAGCACCTCATAGTGTGTGCTGCCCACCTGCTGTTCCGGAAGCAGCAACCCATGAGCTCAGAGGAAATATCTGAGTCATTTTCTTCTTTGGAGTGCTTTTTTATAGCATGCCTCTTGTCTCGGAATCTGAAGAGGCTGGCAGGTAGGACTTCCTCCATGGAGGACCTTGGGTAGACATTCCACCAAAGAACAACTCTCAAGCCTTCTGGTCTCTCTCATCTGAAAGATCCTAATTCCTCATTAGTAATTAGTCACTGTTTTCTAGGATTCCCAAAGGCTTTCTGGTTACCCCAAAAACCATAAATACTGTCTTTTATGTTTAACCTGTGGATTTTGCTCTGTCTCTTTGAATTCTATTTTGCTGGTTACTTACTTATTCTAGAATCATCTAATGGAATCATCAGCTCAATAGTTGGATGCTTCTTGTCCTCTCCTGCTGTCCAGAAGCAGCTCTCTGCCTGTTGGCAATCATCTACAAGGGGACAGCCTCACAGACAGGGACCACAGGAGCCTCTGAGAGACCATGCAAATTAGGCCAGCCTTTCCAAGGGCTGAAATGAACTTGCAGGAGCCTTGCAGGCAAAGGTATATTTTGGGACGTCAGCACTGCATATTGAAAGTTAAATCCCCCGTTTCACATTAGTATTTCTCTCTCTCTCTCTCTCTCTCTCTCTATCACACACACACACAGACAGACAGACAGACACACACACACACACACACACACACTGAGACACACAGATACAATCTTTTATTTCTCATTGTGTCTGATTGTGTCTTTCTGTATCAGTCTGTCTTTTTCATGACTTTCCACTCTTTCTGTTTCAATCTCTGTGACTCTGTGTCTATCTTTATCTGTCTAGTTCTCCCATGTTACTTTTCCCAGTGTAGTCCTTTCATTAAAATAAGAAAACCCTATTGTTAAATGGCTGCCAGTAGTTGGTCACATGAGCCAGTGTGACCTACCCCATTTATAGTCTATTCTTGTACTATAGAGACCTGATTGGATAAGGGTTTTCCAGGGAAGAAGAAACTGATGTTTTTGTATTCCCAAGATTTGGATGCTTAAGAATGGACTAGCATGGGAATTCCCTGGCAGTCCAGTGGTTAGGACTCTGAGCTTTCACTGCCAAGGTTTCAATCCCTGGTTGGGAAAGTAAGATCAAAAAAAAAAAAAGAATGGTCTAGCAGTCTGCCAAAAGACATATAGAGAAGAGGAAGACGCATGCCATGCCTCTGGGAATATGGAGTGCCCCGTCTTCTAACCACACCCAGGCAATAATCAGGAATTCGATAACTTCACGAGGAGTGTCATGGAGCTGAAGCCCAAGTCACATGATGCCATCAGAATTCAGATGAAGGCTCTTCTGAAGATTTTAGAAAATTGATTATATTCAATCCTTGCTATAAGAATGTTTCAAACCAGCCTTCCACGAGTTTCTGATGACTAGAAATAAAGGCAATCTCTAGTATCCATCCCTCCCCCACATTCCTATCCAGCGGCCACATCAACATCTGGTGGACATTCTGAGTGAAATCTTAACCAATTTTCATAATTGGGAGGAGGAAAGTGGAGCGTAAGAAAGAATAGGAACGATGATCAGAGTGTACAAAAACACTGGAGGAAAGTGCTTTTTTAAAACTTGGAATAAATATATTCCAAGTTGGGAAAGGGTGACTAAAATAAGTGAAAATTAACTAAAGTTACTCATTTCTAAAGTAGATTCAAAGAGAGTGTTTTTCACATACTAAATTGGCACAGATTCTAAACTGAGAATAACTAGTGCTGTTAAAGATACAGTGGAAAAGGGACTTTTAGGGACTCATAAAAGGACACAGAGGTTTTGGAAATCAGTCTGATGGAACATTAAGATCCTTAACATTTTTTTTCATATCCATTGACATAGTAACATAGAATTCCGGGTAGGATTCTAAGCATATATTCTGAAATGATTTTAAAAATAATAAAGAGATGTTCATTACAGTATTATTCATCATTGCATAAAGAAAGAAAAATTGGAAAGAATTTGAATATCTACCATTAGGGAAATAGTTAAGGAAAATGATTTGCAGATAATTTTAAATATAGAGAAATGTTTATAATACAGTGTTAGGAGAAAAGGAGAAAGATATTATCTAAACTATGATGATAGGAGTAAGAAAAACTGAATGTGGATTTATAAGTACTTTTTTCCTTTTGAGTTTCTGAGGTCTTGCAGAGTCTCTACAATATACCAATATTACTTTAACAATCATCCTCAGAAAACTGTAGACTCAAAGACAGAAATTCGAACACTTATATAAACCTTGTGACTCGACCCACCAACCAATTCTCTGATGTCTGACTCCCTGAGAAAATAAACTGTATAAATGTTTCCTTCTGAGATTCTTAGACTCTCTGATAACTTTCTATATTTATCCTTTATTGAATTAAAATTACCACAGCCCTGATTACCAAACCACATGCAAGATTTTCAGAAATATTTTGGAGCAGCTTCCCATATCCTCCAGGGTTTTTCTGTAGTTGCAAACTTCAGAGGGTTTAGGTAAACTTTAGGAATATTACATGAAAATATAGTGTTATAAGTTGACTTACAAAAGTTCTTTGGTAAGATTTTAGTAACCATATTTTCGTGAATAAATGGAACTAGGAGAGTGAATCATGTCCTGAGATGTCTTTGTCTGGGAAAGCCTTTCTTAATTAGAAATCTCTCCCCTGGGGCCTTAGGGCCAGGTCCAGGGTGCCACAGGACTGTCAACCGTACCTACTTCCGTTTAAATTTAGTAGGCTCTCACAGAAGCTGTTGGTCTGATAATTCAACCTTGTTCTTAATTTGTATATTCTGGATAGTTGTAGTTGTCAGATATACGTACAGGGAATATTTTCTTAACAATGACATTTTTTATAGGTAATCTTTTTTTTAACTTTTTATTGTATATTGGAGTACAGTTGATTAACAGTGTTGTGTTAGTTTCAGGTGTACAGCAAAGTGATTCAGTTATACATACACAAGACTTTAAAATTTTTTCATGAAATACAAGTTGTTGGCTTTTTTCCTGTTAGTTTTAGTGTTTTTATGTCCTTTCTGAGAAACATTTGCCTACCCCAAGTCACAAAGATAGTCTTCTATGTTTTCTTCTAGAATCTTTATAGTTTTAGCTTTTAAGTACAGGTCTATGATTTAGCCTGAATTAAGTTTTATGAGGCATAAGGTAGGGTTCAAAGTTTTATGAGGCATAAGGTAGGGTTCAAAGTTGATTTTCCTCATGCATTTGTTCAACTGTTCCAGAACTATTTTGTTAATAAAACTTTCCTTTCCTTATTGAATTCTCTTGACACACTTGTTGAAAATCGACTGACCATATATATGTGAGCTTATGACTAGACTCTGTTGTATTCCACTGCTCCGTTTGTATATTCTAACACCAATTATCACACTGTTTTGTTTACTGAAATGTATACTGAGTCTTTAAATCATACACTGTAGGCCTCCCAACTTGGTTCTTTCTTCCCTTCCTCCCTCCCTCTCTTTCTTTCCTTTCTCTTCCTTCCTTCCTTCCTTCTTTTCTTTCTTTCCCTCCCTTCCTTCCTTCCTCCCTTCCTTCCTCTCTCTCTCTCTTTCTCTCTTTCTTTTCCAAGATTGTGTGCTATTCTAGGTCTTTTACATTTCCAGATACATTTTAGAATGAACTCTTCAGTTGTGATTTTGACTGAGAGTACAGTTGGCCCTTGAACAACATGGGAGTTAGAGGCACTGACCCTCTTCAGAGTTGAAAATCCACATATGACTTATAGCTGACCCTTAGTATATGTGGTTCCTCTAGATTTGCAGTTCCGCACCAATGGATTCAACCAACTGCTGACAGTGTAGTGCTGTAGTGTTTACCACTGGAAGAAAGCCATGTAAGTGGACCCATGCAGTTCAAACCCATGTTCTTCAAGGGTCAACTGTATATTAAATCTACAGATAAATATGTGGACAATTGACGTATTGAGAATATTGAATTGCCTTATCCATGAAGATGGTATTTTCTTCCATTTATTTGCATTTTCTTTAATTTTTCTGAGGAATATTTTATAGTTCTCAACATGTCTTGTGTGTTCTTTCATTAAATTCATTCCTTAGTATTTTATTATTTTTTTAAATTCTGTTTTAAAGGAATTAAAAATTTACTCTCCTATTCTTTACTGTTTGTTTATAGAAATGTAAATGATTTATGCATATTGATCATGCATCCTGTGACTTTGCTAAATTTACTTATTCTAGTAGTTACTCTTTAAAATATTTAGTATTCTCTATAAAACATCACATTATCTGCAAGACCACTTTACTTCTTAATTTCCAATCTGTATGCCTTCTTTTCTTATAGCTTTAAGATAAAAATCATCATAGAAGAAACTGAACATACTTAATTATTAAAATTTGATACGTTTTGACACAGGTATAGCCCCATAAAACCATCACTGTAATTAAGATAGTGAATATATCCAGTACACTCAAGTTTTTTTGTGCCTTTATGTACTCCCTCTTTTCTACCCCTCCCCATCTAAATTTCTTTATTTCTTTTACTCGTCTTACTGCCTTGACTAGAGCTCCAAATTACAAATATCAAAAATGAAAAAGGGAACGTCACTGCAGATTTCACAGATATTAAAAGGATAATAAGAAAATATTATGACTGCCAATACTTGACAACTTAGATGAAATGGACAAATTTCTTGATAAATATAACTTAGACTGAAACTAAAAGAAATGGAAAATCTAAATTATTCTATATCTATTAAAGAAGTTGACTGCATTTTGTTCCCTCATTTCCAAAAAATTCTCCCAGACATTCCCAGTCGTTCCTTTTGTTTCAATTATTGTCTCTACCCTGATGAATTCCAAATCTCTATTTCCAGACCAAACTTTTCTCTTGAGCCCCAGATCTTATATCCAACTGTCTACTTAACTTTTCCACTTGAGTGTCCAGACTCCCCTCAAGCTGAACTCACTACATTGTCTCCCCACCTCCACCCCACCTCGTCCTTCAGTGTTCCTAATCTCACAGGAATGGGATGTCCAGGTGCTCCCATCAGAATCCTGGGTGTCATCCTTGACTCCTCTTTTTCCTCAGTCCTTCACATGCAGTCAGTCATTATTTTGCCAGTTGAACCTCCTCAAAATCTCACAAGCCCATCCAATCCCTTCCAACCCCACTGTATTATACTAGTGCAATCTACCTTCAATTCTCACTTCGATTCTACGTTTGTATTTTAACTGTTCTCCTCTCACTCAATCTTTTCTCCCTATAGTCTGTTCTCCAAATTGCCGCCAAACTGGTATTCTAAAACTGAGATTTAATCGTGACATCCCCCTGCTTAAGATCATTATTGGCTCTGCAATGAAGTCCAACTCTCTTAACATTCTTATGGACCCTGTGTAATCTGATTGGTGGTTGGCTCGTCAGCATTCTGAACTTTCCCTGCCATAACACTAATTACATGATAATATCTTGAAACGTCTGTCTTTGTGCTTTTATTTTCCCAGCATCCATATACTTGCATGACTTTTCTGTTTGTCAGAGGCATTTACTTTGCTTGGAGGAAAAGTAGGAGAGTTAAATTAGGAATTTAAAAAGCAGGAAACAGTCAATGTTCAGAATTTCTTTCTTTTTTTTTTTTTTTTAACCTCTAAACAGACTTTTGAATATCTGAAGAGAAGTCCTGAGGGAATCAGAGAACAGAGTTTAGACCATAAAAATAGAAGTAGGAAGAGGATAAAAGGAAAGTGGAGCATTGCCTCCCCACGACTACGTATAAATAGAGGGTCTGTTGGGCTGAGAATTGGGAGCGTGGAGTAGAAGATGGGCGTGACCTTAGAAAAGGTGGGGGCTGGGAATGAGAGGCCTGACTGGGCAGGACAGATACAGAGAATACAGGGTCAGCAACAGAAGAATCGCTAACCAGACTGAACAGCACTAGGAATTCCTGTTGAAGCTGAACCAGTGCCTGCAGACCATCTGTTGCCATTCTAGGGCATATGACACTCTACCCAAATGGTGAAGTGTTAGCTATTCATCTTGTCCTTGGCTGCTTCCATTATAACAGTTCAGTTGTTTGTTGCTTTCCACCTGAAATGTATGGGTAGTCACTGCTCTCCTCCATTTTTAAAAAGCTTAGGATACTCATAAATTCTTCTCCCAACAGAGAGGGTTGGGGCCCTGACACCCAGAGATGAGATAGTAGACAGTCCCTGCACTAAGACTTAGGTGTAACTGGACAATAGTGAAAAACATTTCTATCACACACTTACTATATAGTATTAAAATCACTTCTTTACTTTTCCTATCCTCCATTAGACTGTAGGCTTAGGAAGGCAAAGACCTTGTCAATCTTGGTCAACATTAGGCCCCAGTGCCCAGTGCAGAGCCTGGTATGTTGCAGGTGCTGAGTAAGCACTGTTTGGTTAAATCAATGATTTAATAAAGAATGAGTGATTTTAAATATGTTGACTTTAACTAGGGAGAATATCAAGATGGCAATGCTTTTTTATCCTACACATGTAAGGTTGAACACTTTTAGAAATTAAGTTAGGGAACTAAATTATTAATAATTTTAAAGTATTTCCTGTTTTGTTTTTAAGACTTCCCAACCTTGGAGGCCTGTTTGCAGTCTCCTATATTCATTCTTTGGAGTCCTGTATATATTTGGCGTTTCAAATGATAAAGCCGTTGAAAGCATGGCACCAAGAGGGTTGGAGCAGGCATATGTGTCCTCATGAGGAAACTCCATTCCTTCCTTTTGCAAGAAATAGTTTGACGGACATAAAATTATTACATTAAACTTTTTCTTTTCTACGTGTGGTAGAGTGAATAAGAGTCCTCCAAAAATGTCCATGTCCTAATCCTCGGAACCTGTTATCTTACAGAGCAAGAGGGATTTTGCAAATGTGATTAATTTCAGGATTTTGAAATGAAGAGATTACCCTGGATTCTCCAAGTGGGCCCAGTGTAATCACAGGGGTCCTTATAAGAGAGGCAGGAAGGTCAAAAGTCAGAGGAGATGTGATGATGGAAACAAAGTCAGAGGGAGATTTGAAGTTACTCTATTGCTGGTTTTGAAGATGGAAGAAGCAGCCATGGACAAAAGAATGCAGGCAGCTGCTAGAAGCTGGAAAAATCAAGGAAACAGATTCTCCCCTAAAGCTTCCAGAAGGAACATAGTCCTGCTGACATTTTGATTTTTAAGGCTTCTGATCTCCAGTATTGAAAGATAGTAAATTTGCATTGTCTGAAGCTACTAAGTTTTGGGTCAATTATTATACAACCATAGAAAACTAATGCAGTTCTATAAACTTTATCAGTTGCATTAGGCATATTCAGAATGCTAGCTGAGAGGGGTTTGGAAAGAGCTTAATGAGGTGACACTCAACTGGGACAGAACAGGAATTCTATAAACAGATCAGGTGATGCTAAGGAATTTAAATTATTCAGTTATGTATAAATTGCCTACTGAATATTTATAAGCATATGTCTGAATATTATAAACATATCCAGATTATATATATATACACACACACACATATCACACCAAATACACACATATACACTATCTTGAGAGAGGTGTAAACAAAAGAGTGTGATAAGACTCTTTTGGGATAAGAGTACCTAATCCATTTTTAATTACACATGACTTACTCAGATTTTCCACATATAGTACTTTACTTGAAAAACTATTGTCAGAGTTAGTCTGACCAGTGTTTCATGGCAAACCAGTGATTGATTTCACTGGGTTTTTCCTAAGAATATGAAAAATCCTGATCTTTGAGCAAAACTGAAAAAATGTTTTGTCTGCTTTATATAATACTAGGGTCAAGGTTAAATGTATAAATAGAAGCCATGAGTGGTGCCAACTTCTAAACCTGAACTCTACCCCAATTACAATGTTTTGAGAGATACCAATGAGACCCTCTCAGCCAAAATGTACTCTCCACTTTCATCTTAATGCCTGAAATTCCATTAGTAGCAATTTGTTCAATTATGTTAGTAAGAGCTTTTGCGTTAGTCTTCTCTTAAAATGCCAACATCCATAGGATAGGGAAACTCTCCACGTCGTTACCACCAGCTACTTTAGCAGGAATAATTCATATAGATTCCTTTTTAGGAGAGTAGGAGATGGGGAAGGAGGGGAATATTAAAAAAAGAAGAAAAGAGGACACCAGAATCTGCCGAAGGCTGGCCATAGCGAAGTTTAAGAACTCTGTACTCAAGCTGTTATCAAACTCAGCTGCAAGCAAAATCACAAAATAATAATTGCTAAATGCACTAACTGCTATCTCATCTATGCCTACAACAGCCTGGTTTATTAGGTGGTAATATCATTCCAAATTTAAGGAGGTACAAAGTGAGGTATAGAGCTGGAGGTGAACAAGCCACTAAATAAGTGCCTGGTCTGTGGGACTCATTACGCTGCCCCAATTCCTCTCGCGAACCTTGTCCTTGGTACCAGCCTCTTCCTCCACTGCCTCCCTGACTTTCCGTCTCAGATGCTCTGTGCTTTCCTGTCACCCTGTCACCCAAAGCCTCTCATTCTAGAGCCCCCATTTGATTGGCTTCAGACTTCTATTTCTTCCCTTAGCGGCAGAGCTGGGGTTCATTTAACTCAAGGAGGGTTGCAGAGGGCACAGAGATGCTCCTGAGAGGACTCCCATGGGCTTAGCCAGAAGTTCAAGGGGGCAAAAAGTTAGCACCCTATTGATTCAGTAAGAAGCAGCAAACAATGACCATACCTGTATTTATTCAATGGCCAATGAAGGCCACTTTTGCAGGGTGCTATGGTAGCTGCTAGACAATTGAAGTCTGTGTTGGGGAAATCTGAGAGCGTGCAGTGGAAACACAACCACATGAGCGAGAAGACTTCAGTGTAAGAAGAATAAATCACAAAGAGGGTCTTGTGCTGGAGCCCCAAACAGTGATCCTGGATTGGAATTGGAGCACAAGAAACAAAGCAAGAGCCTGATTGCTAGAATAGGTGAAAGTCAGCTGAGCAGCAAGTGTGCCTCGACCTTGATCTACTCAGCTGAGAAAGTTTCTGCTGACTTACTAGAGCTCAGCCTGCAGCTGACGGTTGTATAGGCTGAGCCAGTGTTTTTCAAGCTGCAGGTCATGACCCATCCATGGTCATGAAATTGGTTTAGTGGGTAGTAAAGAACACTCTTGAAAATAAATAAAATAGACTGGAATGGAAGAGAAAAGAAGGTAATGAAGGGCACTGCACATAGTAATGGTTTCAGTTGAGGTACAGGTATCTAGTGATGTAAAATACATTTCTCAGTGTCACAGCCAAAAGAAGTTTGAAAACTTCTGACTTGAAACTAGAAGATACAGGCCAGGAAGCCAGACTAATGATTATGTTTAAAATTTTTTCTGCTTTTTCCAAATGACTGTGAGCTAAAATAATATACCAATCCAGATAGTGGTGTGGCTACATATGAAGGAATGAAATAATACAGCCTTCTTCATGG
This sequence comes from Monodon monoceros, assembly GCF_005190385.1. NCBI lineage: Eukaryota > Metazoa > Chordata > Mammalia > Artiodactyla > Monodontidae > Monodon > Monodon monoceros. Next base: position 14,087,283 of record NW_021703780.1, read on the forward strand.
AGATATTCCACATATAGCCCCACTTGAGAAAGAAAATTGGGAAATAAGGACGGAGAGTTTTTAAAGCTCAATGAACTATTAGTTGTTTCCATACCTGCCGAGTTACTTTACACGTTGACGAAGGTATCACATGGATCCTTAGCTCAGGCGTCGTTGAGCTGCTCTGCCTTCATGAGACCATGAACTAGGACCAGCTTTGAGGAACTCCCTCTAGCCAGCATGGCAGTGCCCTTATGCGGTTCAGCCATGAGGTCGTTGACAGCTAATGTCAATGAATCCAAAATCTGGATCTGAAACCTCCCTTCGACTTTGTTCCACATCTTCAATTACTCACTAGATATTTTCACTTCAGATCTCCTTCCACATCCAATCCTTTCCAAAAATTGTATCTTCTTTCTCTAAATACACTTCAGCTGCTATCTTTTCTGTCTTTGTTAATGGTACCAACACCCTTTCAATCACTCATGATTTAAAGTTTGGAATCATGTTTAATTTTCCTCTTTTCTTCATTCCCCATAGGCATGTACATATACTCCCAGAACAGAATAAATATGTATTGAGGTGTGGTCTTTTTGGTCCCAGGTTCCCCATTTCCAATGTCTGCCTCTTATCACTGCCAAAAAACAAAAAACAAAAAACTCTTCTAAAGTAATCTCTAATCACACTATTTCTCCTCACTGAACAAGTGGCTCTCATTTCCTGCTATGAGGCATTTCATTTTCTGACTGTTTCCACTTTTTAACCTCAAACTCCTTCCCTCTGCCTCCTCAAATATAGACTCATCTCCACCAATCTATTTAACAAACCCTTAAATTGTATTTTCCCCAGAACTTTTCTAAATGCCTTATACATATTAAAACTTTAACTGACAGAAAAGCCCTGTGCACAGTAGGTAATATCACCTCGCATTTTTACACAGGAGAAAACAGAAGCACAGAGAGGTGTATGAACCCAAGGGATACCCCATGTTCATGTATCTCATCTCCCTGTATCCCGGGAAGGTCGTATTTCTTTTACCTGCAGTGTTTCCCTCTCCTGAAATGCCACTGATCTACCTGTTAGTTATAAAGATCCTACTTATCCTTCAAAGCCCAATTGCCAGCATTATCCTTTCTCCTTGACAACTTATCTTTCTTGAAAACTCCAGGTCTCAATATTTATCGCCGTTGATTCCTACAATACTCACCCTCTTCCACATGTAAGTTGGCGCTTGATGACATAGCTATCTTATATCCCCCTAACATTTCATGTGCAGGAGTCTTACCCTGGGGGCAAGGACCATGGCTTATCATGGTTCTGCGTCCCTACCCCTCATTCTTTCCTTCTTTGCCATTTTTATGCCTCCTTCCCCTGCCCCCAGCCAGGCCTTGCAAATATTGAGTACATGAAAGATACTCCCCAAATAATGAATTGACATTGAACTCCTTTCATAGGTAGAGTGGGGTAGCCTGGCATGTTCATTCAGGTCCTCTGAGAAGTAAATAACGAGACAGAATGAGACTTACTGGGAGTCTCACTTATGTAAGAGATTTCTTGGGCTAAAAAGGCTGTGAGGGAAAAAGAGGAGAGAGTCAGTGGAGGTGGGAACAGTCTTTAGAACATGATGCCGGGCTAACCCCTATGAAAGAGAAGGAAAGGAAGGAGGGTTGGCTAGGCAGACTCTCAGACTGCAGCACAGTTCTAAGACAATCTTGGTCTAGCAGCTATGGAGTCCCTAAGCTAAAGTCCCCGGTGGGAGGAGTCTCACAGCAATAGGCTGCATTAGGACTCTGCCAAGCCAGATCCTTGCCTGGAGCAGACTCCGGGTAAGCACGGCCTGTGCGTGGACACAGAGGTGGATTTGGAGCACAGCAGTTTTGACCGTCATTCAATTTTGCTTCCTGCAGCAGAAGATCTGAATGGCGTGTTTTCATGGCCATTACTCCTGGGATACTACAAAGAACACTGGATTCAAAATCAGAAATCTTACCTTTGCATCTCAAACGTATCCATCACTAACTGTACACCTTCATTAAAACTCATCTTTGTCCCTTCATTTGTAAAATGGAAACGGTCAGTAACTCAGAGACCTATTGTGAAGACCACACATTGGCAAGAATACACAGCACTCTGTCTACACTGCGTGTGATTTCACCAGCTCTGTCTAATTGTAGTAACACCTGACATTTGTGAAACATCTCATGGGTCACAGCCAGTTTTGTTCCAGCCAGTGATCCTGTGAGGAAGGCAAGACCAGCATTCCTTCCTACCTCCACTGCCTCCTGGCTCTCTGAGAGATAGAATGGCTCTGGAGAGGAAGCTGGGGTGCTGAATTCAGATGGGGACAGGACGCAGAGCCCACTTGCACATAGGGCCTGGTTAAAACCATGGCAGGTGAGGAATCAAACTACTGAGGGAAGGGCTTCCCTGGTGGCGCAGTGGTTGAGAGTCCGCCTGCCGATGCAGGGGACGCGGGTTCGTGCCCCGGTCCGGGAGGCTCCCACATGCCGCGGAGCGGCTGGGCGCGTGAGCCATGGCCGCTGAGCCTGCGCGTCCGGAGCCCGTGCTCCGCAGCGGGAGAGGCCACAGCGGCGAGAGGCCCGCGTACCGCAAAAAAAAAAAAAAAAAAAATTACTGAGGGAAAAACATATGTAAAGGATCACATGGGCCTTGGTGATCCAGGTAGATGTGAGCTGGTCCAGAGCATCCTCTCAACCTGAAGGCAGCCTGGCTAGGTCCAGAGTCTAGCAGGTCACAGCAAGTGAGTTCTGATCCTGGCATAGACACTGACTGGCTGACTGACTCCCCCATCCTCCTCATGTGCAGGTGGAAAGGGGCACACAGGTGTATCTGGCAGATCTGGGGAGAACTTACCTCTGTCTATGTAGGAGCAGAGGGCTCATCCCCTTCCCTTAATGGTCCTGGCCCTCAAGAGTAGTATCAAGTAAACAGTCGTAGAACTGGCTCTTCTCTGCCTGGAGAAGCATGGGAAAGTCAAAAACCACGGGCAAGGAAAACTTCTTACTCTTCTATGTAATATCAAGTTCAAAGAATGCCAAAAGCATCCGCAAAATCCCTGCAGGAACAGCAGTAGCAAATTTGGAAGGAGCTGGCCCATGCGCTAGAGGTTGCACGTACACAGGGAGTAGAATTAGAAAAGAAAGTAAACAGGGTTTCTGCTATGGGTTGAAATATGTCCCCCAGAAAGATATGTTGAGGTCCTAACCTCTAGGACCTCAGAATGTGACCTTATTTGGAAAGGGGGTCTTTACAGAGGTAATCAAGTAAAAATGAGGTCATTTGGGTGGGCTATCATCCAATGACTGGTATCCTTATAAAAATGGGAAATTTGGGCACAGACACACACACATAGGGAGAATACCACGTGAAGATGAACGCAGAGATTGGGTTGATGCTTCTGTAAGCCAAGGAAGGCCAAAGATAGCCAGCAAAACACCAGAAGCTAGAAGAGGGGAATGGAACAGAATCTTCCTCAAGCCCTCACAAGGAAGCAACCCTACTGGCACCTCATCGTGGACTTCCAGCCTCCAGAACCGTGAGGCAATACGTTTCTGCTGTTTAAGGCACCCACTCTGTGGTACTTTGTTACACACCAAGCAAACTAAGGTTCTCCAAGAGCTCACCCAAAGTGTCATTTGTGCTGAAGGAGAATGGAACTTGTCCTAAGGCCACTTCTTTCCTTCTAGATGAGGTCAAGTTCACCTCCTCTTCCTCTGCCACCACACCACTGCCCCCCACCCGTCAGCTCCTAAGGTTTATCCTGGAGGCGTCTGGGGGATGTGGTGACATTGTGGGGGGATCAGTGTAGGTAAGTTGGGGGAGGGGGAGGGATGGTTAGTGCGGGTCCCTTTTTCCTACTTCACCTCTTGCCGGGTGTTTGAACAGAACAAAATAAGACCAAACGCCATCAATCAAACTTACCTCTGGGTCAGAAGACCAGCTAGCTCTAAGACTAGGCAGAGCATCGGGGCTCACGCGGCTTGGCATCTCTGAGGAGCAGAGTCCCTGGGCAGCACCCTCTCACTCTTTCATCACCCAGTGAGTTTCACCTGTTTTCGCACAAACGCAAGGCCCCTTTAGGTAATCAGAGAAGGAAAAAGCAGATCTGTGGAAGGCAAGGTAAGGAAATCCATGCTGGGCTGTCCAAAATTAGACCGGAATCCTCACCACCTAGGAAAACAAAGTACTACCCTTCTCTGCGAGTCTGGATCATACGCATGTGTTGGGAGTGGGATTTGCGGTGTAGACCTGAATTGTTCCAGCCTCCAACACTGCACCCAGACCTTAAACGGAATCTCTGTCTGTGGGAACTTTTGACAAGAGCTGGCAAGCTGAGGTTTTCTTTGAAATGTGGACGAGCGCGTAGCACTTGCTCTCACATGAGGGCCAGGGCTCTCCAGCCTGTGTGAGCTGCAGGGTTTGCGCGTCATCAGCAGGAGGGGAAATTGCCCTGGTAAATTACCAAGTGGGGGAGATAGGAGTCAGGACCTCCATAGCGGAGTTTACTGTGAAGTTCCAAGATTCTGTGAGAAGAAACCATTCTGATGTGTCATGTCAGGCATGCTATGGCTCTGTTAAACAAGAAAAGCTTTAATTTTAAATCATGAGAAAGCCATGACACATGATTTGAAAATATTCTGCCCTGCTTTGCCTTCCCTTATGGCAAATAAAAGTCTTGAAATAAAAATGTTTCCACTGGGGCTTCCCTGGTGGTGCAGTGGTTGAGGGTCCTCCTGCCAATGCAGGGGACGCGGGTTCGTGCCCCGGTCCGGAGGGATCCCACATGCCGCGGAGCGGCTCGGCCCGTGAGCCATGGCCGCTGAGCCTGCGCGTCCGGAGCCTGTGCTCCGCAAAGCGAGAGGCCACAACAGTGAGAGGCCTGCGTATAGCAAAAACAAAAACAAAACAAAAAATGTTTCCACTGATTTTCAAATCTTTGCACCTTTGCATGGGTTGCACCGTTAGTCACACATTCTCTCTGATATTACGCACCGGCAGCTTTAACGGAAGTTATTAGCATGAATGAACACTCTTTCTTAATGGCTGAATCCTGGGTGAAATCGTTTGTAAAGCCCAAACAGTCAGACAGAGAAAAGCAATTAATAGAATTTGCCTTCATCTAAAAGAAACTTGGATTGTTCGTGCAGTTATGTGCTGAGGGAAATGAATATGGTAGTTGATTATCAGGAAAAGTAGACTGAATCTTGCCCTCGGGTCAATTCACAAATGTGCTCCAAGTGGAAAACCCAAGTCTGCGACCTCGAGGAATTGCACAAATGTATCACAAGACAAGATTTGGCCCAATGCCAGAAGCTGATGAGGTCAAACTCATTACTCAGGAAATATGCAGTGGACCAGGCTCTCATGCTATTGCTTTCCACTGTTCAACGGAGATCTCTTCCACTTTTCTCCTGCCCCCATCTCCTGTTATTAGAAGTAAAAATGGGATTCCCAGGTGTTTAACTTATGTAATCTTGCAAAGATGCGACATGTACTCTCTCATCCCATATCCTGATTTTCGTTGTGGCCCTTCTTGCTCTGTCTGGAGGCATTTCAGCAGTTAATGGGAGTGATTCAAATGATCCTACTCCAATTCTGGCTATTTTAAGATCCTTAGCTTTTCTTAGCCATGGATTTCTTCTGTCTAAATCTGCCCGACTGAATTGGAAGCTGCCCAGAATCATCTTCTTTGGAAATTACATTTGTGCATCTAGGGTATATTTGTCGTTCCACCCACGCTCAAGCCACTTTTTGAGAAGTGCAGAGCAAGTCATGTGACAGTCATCAGTGTATTTGCACCCTTTTTTGTTTAAAAACATAATCTGCATTACAAATTGCACCAATTCCTGTATGTAGTAAGTCATCATTCAATAAAAAGCCCAAATGTATGCCTGTCACATCCAACATAATAAACTGCAAGTAAATACATCTTTTCTTAGTCCAAATCAGTCAGTAAATGATGTCTTTATTTTCTCTGTTATGCACCAAGTTTGCAATCAGCTTTATTCTTGATTCTCTCAGGCCAAGCCCGCACAGCTTAAGAGCAGTGGAAAGAGCGTGCTTTTGTCAGAAGCATTTGGACAGCTGAGGACAGGAACGTGGCCAAAGCCATCCATTTCTCCAATTCACTTTGTTTTACCTCATCTTCGTCCGTCCAACATTATCATCATCTTCATCATAACTTCCATCTAAAAAAGATTTATTACGTCTGTATCTGAGACGACGCTATAATACAGCAAGACATTGCTCCCTGCCTGCTGTAGATGAGATTGCTGTTTACAAAGGAGTATGGTGTAGAAGAAACACTTGTGATTTGAAGTAAGACAAAACTGGGTTAGGACTGCAGTCTTATCACATACATTAGATACTTGTTTTTGGAAATATTATTTAACCTCTGAGATCCTCTGTTTTCTCATCTACAAGATGAAGATAACAGGTACTTCCCAAAATAGATGTGATGACTTTAAAATACATGTGTGTTGTGCTAGGTACACAGGACCTGCTCAATTAAGCTTTAACAAGTAACACAGATGTGATTTTACAGAAAAAGGCAAGCTACCCTGGCTATATTTACTGTGGACATATTATTAGTAACAGTGATTTATCATACTGGCTACCATGATCTCCTTTAATTCTGTAACAAGTAAGGTCGACTCGTCATTTCCTTTTTATAAATGAAGAAAGACTCAAATAGTAAGCCAGATTTTTCTGCCTTAAATCTGGATTCCCTTTTCACGAAGATCATAACCACTTCAGTGCCCTCTCTTTGTCCTTCAAACAATTCAAGCTTGTTTCTGCCTTTGGATCCTTATATTAGCTGATTTCTCTGCCTAGAAAGTCCTTCCTTCAGTATTTTACATATCTGACTACTTCTCATTATTTAGATTTCAACTCAAATGCCGCCTCCTCAGAGAAGTCTTCCTTGACTACCCTATTTAATGCAGGCTCCTCACCCAGCCATAGCTTTAAGTCTCCCTTTGCACTTTATACCCTTCCACTGACCCATGGCCCTCCTAGCAGTAGAGGAGTCACGTGACATAATGGCTAAGACTGTGGGCTCAAGAATTAGGTGGTCTGAATTTAAATTTTACTTTCACCACTTACTGGCAGGGTGACCTTGGAAAGTGGCTTAATCTTGCTTTCTATGCCTCAGTTTCCTCCTCTATAAAATGGGGATGATAATAATGTCAGTGACAGCGTAGAAGCGTTGGTGGGATTAAATGAATTAACACATGTGAATCAGTGTCTGATGGAGAGTAAACACTCAATAAATATTGATTAAGCTTTTAGGGTTATGTGACACACCTCATTCTCTGACATTATCTCAACTGTTTGTGTTTGTTTATTGTCGTCCTCACCACGACAAAGGCATGGAGTCCCCTGTCTTGTTCACCACTCTGTCCCCAGCATTCTAGAATGGTGCTTAGTAGGGACCCAATAAATATGTGTTGTTAATGAATGAAAGAACATTAGATGTATGTATATTAGAGACCAACGAGCAAAGGTGTGATGAAAAAGAGGTGAGGACACAGTAGCTGCATATTTAGGTCAGATGGTTTCTGGGGAATTCCTGCTTCTGTTTCACTATATATCAAGGATTTATTCTCTCAGTGCATTCCAAAGCCCTCTGTCCCCTCTGATCTTGTCTCTGGGCACTCAAGCAAAGATCTCATCTAACCAGCACCTCCACACATGTGCTCATGACCCACGGGTGTAACTTCATAAGCTGTTACGACTCAGGAAGAAAAAGGCACGCTGAACCCTCTAGAAATAATAGCAGATTTTATGGCTACTCAAGTAAGGCAAGGCGTGGGCCGACTCTATAAAAGATCAGTATCCTTATAAAAATAGAGCAGGATCCAGAAAGTGAGCAAAAGGTGGGGGGAGAGGGAAGGACCTTGACAAAAGCCACTTCTGCCACACACACTTCACACACATACACACTCTCACACCATGAAACACTCTCCCATGCAACACACACTCACAGCCTTGATGCTTCTGTGCTTTTCCTTCTGTGATAGGAATCTGTACAGACGCATAGAGGTTGTCCAATTCAATTACTCATCCAAAGCATGAAGCCAGGCCAGGTGGTCATCGCACCTTTGCCTCCATCTCTTTACCTGGCCAAACATCCACAGTGCCTCATCCGTCACCGTTTCAGTTACCAGTGCCCTCCTGGCCGCTCTCTTCTGTACCTTACAGCTTGGGTACACCCAGGGTGCCCTATGTCCCTGTTTGTCCAGGACAGTCCTAGTTTACACACATTATCCTCAAGTAATTACCAGTGGACATTAAATTATATGGTCCCCTAGTCATGCTCAGCTTCATGTGTGAGGCTCAGAAGAAGATGCCGAAATCCCAATGGGAGTCACTTCTAGTACTTCCCCCAAAAGAGCTCCCGAGAACAGCGATCCACTGACTTCTAAGTCAACAGTAAGCTAATAATCTTAGGCTGTCCCATTTCTAAAAGGATGGCAAAGAGAGAGAAGAATGTTAAGGTATCAAGGTTATGGGGGATAGTCGGAATGCGGGTGAACGATAATAAAGTGTAATGAATTACAACAAAATAGAAAAATCAAAATCTTACTTCTTCCTTCAGCTTCCTAATGCTAAATGTGTAAGTAGGTGTATTTTGCCATTTGGAATAAGTACCGCTCTGCCTGTAAGAAAAGCTGCCTGTAAAATAAATTTCTGTTTATGATAGCTTATGTTCCTGCTGAATTTCAACTTAAAATATGTCGTTCAGTGTTTGTACATTCTCCTGGAACAAGTGGACTTAAAAGTCTAATAAACTTTCACTTCAGTATGACTGGAATGAATACCCATGCAGGTTGAGATTCAACTGCTTGCCCCAATTCTTCCCCAAAATGCACATCCTCGACACACTGTATACTCATTTACACAGTCACCACTCATAGCAGGAGGTCCAGAGGATCGGTCTGACAATTCTCCAAGACTATCATTCGTGTTCTCATCTCCTGAATAAGATTCTAATTCTTTGAAGCAGGAAATAAGCTTTGTAGTTTTCTTACTTTTAATTCTACTTATCTTTTTACAGGAATAAAACATGAATACATTCTCCATGTAAAATAATTCAAGTAATGCTCTGTACTTTTGTTGTCTACCTGAAAAGATCTTGCACATACTAGGCATAAAATAAGTGTTTAGGAAAATGTCAGCTTTATAAATAGAATACTGTCATTTGGCATATTTGAAAATGCTCCAAGTGTTGTTCAGTTAAAAGGATTTTACTGTGAAATAGATCACACACACAAAAGAGTGTATAAAACATATGTGTACGGCGTAAACTATACTAATAATATGTGTAATGCTTAAACTATACTAATGATATGAATGCTCAAAAATTTATCATCCCGCTTCAGAGACAGAACATTATCAGTACTTAAGAATTGCTCTTCTTGACAAGTTCCATATAAAACCATACTGGAATTTTTGTTAAAATTTTATTGATTCAATAGCTATATACCTTTCTATTGTTAAATAAAATAGAGATAGAGAAGACCACACGAGGGTATAGCCTAATGAATAATTATAAGGTAAAGAAACAGAAATTTGCCAACCATTCTAAAATCTCCTCCGTGTTCTCTATCCCGAAAAAAGTCAACCACCATCTTAAATTTTATAGTAACCAATTTCTTGAAATTCTTTATGATACAAGTATAGTCTTATCCATCTTTTCAATATTTATATACTGTAAAATTAACTTTGGGGCTGTACAGTTCATTGACTTTTAGCACATGCATAAATTTATGTAACCACCATCACAACTGGGACACAGAACAGTTCCATTGGCCCCCAGATTCCTTCATGCTATGCCTTTGTATTCAAATCTTCCTCCACCCCTAACCTCTATCAACCACTGATCTCTATCTCTAGAATTTTGCCTTTTCCAGCATGTAATATAAATGGAACAATATGGCATGTAACCATGAGACTGGCTTCTTTTATTCAGCATAATGCATTTGAGATTCATCCATGTAATTGGTATCTTTTTATTGCTTTGTATTCCACTGAATGGGCTACCACAGTTTTGTTCATCCATTCACCCACTGAAGGACCTTTGGGTTGTTTCCTGGTTTGAGTGATTATGAAGAATGCTTCCATAAACATTAATGTGCAGGTTTTTTGATGAACTTAAGTTTTCATTTGTCTAGGTTAAATACGTAAGAGTGAGATTGTTGGGTCAGACTATAAGGGCATGTTTTACTTTGTAAGAAACTGTCAAACTCTTTCCTAGAATGGCGGCACCATTTCACAGTCCCACCAGCCTTGCTTCTTTGCCATCACAAGAATTGCAAGTTTTATACTTCTATTTTTGTTTTAGCCATTCTAACAGATGTATAGTAGTATATCATTGTTGTTTTAATTCGCATTTCCTTAATGAGTGATGGTGTTGAGTATCTTTTTATGCACCTGTTTGACATCCCTATATCCTACTTAGAGAAGTGTCTACTCAGATCCCAGTCCCACTTTTAAATTGGGTTATTTATTGAATTTTGAGAGTTCTTTATATATTCTGGATACAAGTCCTTTGATGCATATGAGATTTGCAAATAGTTTATCTCTGTGGCTTCTTTTCATTCTCTTAACCTTGCCTTTCATATTTTAATTTTTAAATTTTGATGATGTCCACTTTATCATTTTTTCTTTTATGGATCACAGTTTTGGTGTCATATCAAAGAACTCTGCCTTACCTAATAAGATTATAAAGATTTTTTTCCCATTTTCTTCTAAAAGTTTTGTAATTTAAAAAAATTCTTGACTTAAATATAAAGTCTATTTTAAGTTGAATTTTGTATACAATGTGAGGTATATAGATGTCCAATTGTTCCAGGACCATTTGTTGAAAAGACTATCTTTTCTCCATTGAATGACCTTTGTTAAATAAATTGGCCATATTTGTGTTGGTCTACTTCTAGATTTATTTTCTATGTGATTCTTATGCAAGAATCACACTACCCTTAATAAGTGTAAGTCATACAAATCCAGTAATGTGATTTCTCTATTCTTTCATGAAATTGTTTTGGTTATTTTAATTCTTTTGATGTCTGTGCAAATTTTAGAATCAATTTGTCTATTTCTACAAAAAATTCTGCTATTTTCTTATTAAAATTACATTGAATCTGCAGATTAATTTGGGAGGTATTAACATCTTAACTATACTGAGTCTTCTAATATATTAGCAAAGCATGTCCATTTATTTGCATCTTTGACTTCTTTAAATTATGTTTTGTGTTTTTAGCATATAGATCCTACAAGTCTTTTGTCATATTTATACTTAAATATTTAATTTTTGGAGCTATTATAAATGGTAATTTTTTTAAATTACAGTTTCCAATTGTTTATTGCTAGTATCTAGAAATAAGATTGATTTTTGTACGGTGACCTTGTATCCTGCAACCTTGCTAAATTGACCTATTAGTTCTAGAGGCTTGTTTTGTAAACCCCTTGGTATTTTCTATACAGATAATCATACTGTCTCTGAAGGGAGATAGTTTTATTTCTTCCTCTCCCGTATGTATGCCTCTTTTTTTCTTGCCTAATTGCGCGAACTAAGTCTTCCATTGTGATGTGGAATAGAAGCGATAAAAATGGATATCCTTGTCTTGCTCCTGATCTCAAGGGGGAAGCATTCATTTTCCCATTAACTCTGGTGTTAGCTGCAGGTTGTTGATGCTCATCAGGTTGAGGACGTTCCTTATTGTTACTGGTTTGCTGAGTGTTTTTATCATGAAGTTGTTTTGGATTTTGTCAAATGCTTTTTCTTTGCTTCTTTGGAGATAATCATGTGGTTTTTGTTTTGTAGTCTGCTAATATGGTGAAGTACACTGATTCTCAAATGGTGAGCCAGACTTGCATCCTGAGATAAAATCCATGTAGATGTGATTTATTTTGTACATATTGTGGGATTTCATTTGCTAATATTTTGTTGAGAATTTTGGCATCTACTTTCATGGAGGATATTGTTTTTTGTTGTACTGTCATTGTCCCATTTTAAGATCAAGGTAATGCTGATCTTCTACATGAGTTGGGAAGTGTTCTCTCCTTTATTTTCTGTTTCAGATCAGCCACACGCATGTACAGGTTGGGGCTTCACGGAGAGTTTTATGGGATTCTTTCCTCAAGCTCCTTCTCGTCATGACTTCCTCCATTCTCTTCAGCTCCCAGAGTCCCATTTTCCTAGTTCCTGGGTCCAAAATACAGGATTTTATCTTTCACCTTCTGTTTCACACTTCCCATGGTTGGTTCCACTTCCAGAGCGAAGCAGTAAAAGAAAAGAAACCATGGCAGGACTTCCCCTCCACTATCAAGTAAAGTAACTCCCTTTACCCCCATTTCTTTTCACAGAGGGAAGGAATTTTTTTCTCTCCAGGAGTTTTAGGTGCCTGTGCACTGCTGCAGCAGTGTTAGCAGCAGTGACTCACTTTCAGGACTAGGTCTTGCCTCATGGAATGGCCAGGAGAGAAGAAAACAGGTGGTTTTTCCTACTCTCCATCCTCCTTCCCATCCCCCCCATCTTCCTCCTCTGCTTAGAAAGAAGGATTTTCTCCTGGACCTTGTTCTGACCATTGCCTATAGCACAGTTCCCGAGTTCAGGCTACAGTGGGACTAATCCAGGAGATATAGGAAGAGAAAAAAAGAGGAAAGTTGTTACCCTATGCACCATTCTTCAACTTTTTAATTCCTTCTCCAGTCTACCTCCTATTATTTATTTTCAGGGTCCTCAAATAGTTGCTTTGTATATTCTGTCCAGGGTTTTTAGTGCTAAGCTGTAGGAGAGATAGCGTATAGTGTGCTTACTCCATCAACTGAAATTGGAAGTCTGGTCTTTCCTATTTAAAGAAAATTTAATATCTATATTAGGCCTCTTTTAATGTTCCCATCCATCCTTTTCTTTTCCTTATGATTCATTTGTTAAAGGACTTGGGCCATTTGAGCTGTAATACATTTCCCATACTCTAGATTTTGTGGATTAAGACTCAGGTTTGATCACTTTTGCAAAACTATAGGTGATAGGGTATTCTTTCAATGGGAGGCAAATAATGTCTTGCCTATTTTTCTATAATCTTTACAGCCATTATATTCAACCTCTAGATCCATTAATTCATTAGTGGGTGCAATGAATGGTAAAAATGACATTATTAACTTCCATAATTTCTTTTTTATTGATTTATTGGAATACGTATAAAGAGAGACACATCCCTCTCTCTGTTATTTGGTTACTTAAGGGTATAGTTATAATAGGGAGGTCAGGATAATGTTTCTCTTTCCTTGCAATTATTATCTTTACCAAAGATCAGATTCTTCCATCTTTGATGAGTGTGATCCTCTTCAAGTTGGCTACTGAATTTTTTTTGATATGACTCTAGTCATCTTTGATAACTTCCTTGCTACCTGATATAGCAAGATATTCCAGGGACTTTTTGTGTATTTCCTACTCCAAATCTAGAATCAGCCATTTCCCCAAGAATCATTGATTTCATTCAGTGGGAAGTCAAGTTGTGTTTCAATACCATCATCTAAATGCTAGGGGTGATTATTGCTACTGCGTTGGTCATTGTTTTTAAGGAAGTTTTAGTGTATAGACCTAGAAAAAATATATATGAGATAAAATATCTAATGAGCTCAACTGACATTTTCTATTTAAATTCAAGATTACAGATTTTTTACTCGAACTTTTCTGTATTACATTCGTATCTCCTTTCTTCCACACTAAGAATCCTAGTTCCAAAGAATGCTGAGGACAATAGACTTAGAATACACCATAATTATTTGTTTAAACCACAAAGCATATGCAACAGTCTCATAAAAGCAAGCTAATTCTACCACCACCCATGTAATTACTGAAAATATTTTTTAAAGTTTTCACACTCTCCCCATTTTTCACAATTGTCCAGTATCTACACTGTCAGAGCATATATCCATTACATACTATATCCTCTTCCTTTTGAGCCTCTTTTAGTCTTAGTTCTAAAAGTAACAGCACACTTAATGTTTGCCAGTATTAACAAATGTCAGTATCTCTCTAGTTATTTTGGTTGTCTGAAGAGCATTTTTCAGTAGATGCTTCAGGAGGAAGTCATATGAATAATATTCCGTGCATTTATGCATGTTTACTAGTTTGTCCTAGTTATGTTTGAAAGTCAGTTTTGCTGGATATAAAATCCTTAGCTCACATTTTTCTTTCTTTAATATTATATATATATATATATAATTTATTTTCTGTTGTTATTAGAAGGTCTGACAATAATCCAATTTAATTTCCTGTATAAATTGAGTGTTCTTTTTAGCTAGATGCCCAATGGATTTTTTCCCCTTTTCTTTAAGGTCCAGTAATTTTATTGGAGTAAGCCTGGGTGTTAGTCATTCTAGGTTGATGTTCTCAGGTGTATGGGGTGGCTTTTCCATATATAGTTTCAAAACATTACTATTTCAGCCCTGGCTAACAGCTTGGCTGCAGCCTTGCAGTGGACCCAGCTAAGCTGTGCCTAGACTCCTGACCCAAAGAAAACCTTGAAATTCTTTAAGCAGTATAGTTTGTGGTTATTTGTTATAACCACAATTCAGTTATCCCGAACTATAGGATATGAGAGAATTAATGAAATCATGTAAAGTGCTTAACACATTGCCTTACATATATGAGAACTTAATTAATATTAGCTATAATGTAAGTAACAAAATTCAGAATCCCCCCCTCAAATAAGATGAAGGAACATTTTTAGCTTCAGATTTCTAAGAATCTGAATACAATGTTTGATAGAAGAATGATATTGCAGAGGCTCTCGTAAGCTAATGTCCCCACGCAGACACTGTGTAGCAAGCAGGACTCTGTAAAGATGTGATATGATTTTTTAGCTTGAGGAGCCAGAAACTGCCTTTTTTTTTTTTTTTTTTTTTTTTTTTTTTTGCGGTATGCGGGCCTCTCATTGTTGTGGCGTCTCCCGTTGCGGAGCACAGGCTCCGGACGCGCAGGCTCAGCGGCCATGGCTCACGGGCCCAGCCGCTCCGCGGCACGTGGGATCCTCCCGGACCGGGGCACGAACTCGCGTCCCCTGCATCGGCAGGTGGACTCTCAACCACTGCGCCACCAGGGAAGCCCCCAGAAACCGCTTTTAAGTTAGCCATAGTCCTTAGAAACCTGGAGCAAAGTAGATCTTCACGAGTACCATGTATTGCCTCCTTACCCCCTGATGGACTGGCCCTATTTTTATATAGTTGGAAGTTGGGATTGATTATGTCTATATGAAGTGCTGAGCATTTAGTCTGCCCCATTGAATCTATCTCACCAGACTGATCCAAGGTCCGAAATCTCCCCCGTGACCTTGCCAAAGATAGCTCAGGTAGCAAACACAGAGTATAGTTTGAACCTTTCTCACTCTGATGACAAAATCCTCAGCATTCTGCTCTACTTGCTTTCACATAGTTTAAGGCAGAAATCAGAACTGTAGTATCATGATGGGGCATATTCTCCCAGCCTATCTTGGAGAAAAACCATACATTTGTTTCAAGCATTTTGCCTGCAGGTCCCCATTGCCAGTCTTAATAGTCCATCCTAGTGATGCTTGACTTCACAACCACATGTGCTCAATTAACTTGAGCTATATTAAACCTGTAGGAATCAATCCCACAGATGCCAGCAAGCTTTGGCCTGTGTTACCTCTTTTGCCCTTAGTCCTATCCTGCTTCTTTGCTCCAACACAAAGAGCCCTCTTGAATGTTTTCCCTGACAGGCTGGCTGGGCTGCAAAGTTGCTACCCACATTCCATAGTCAGGCTGCATTGTCTGGTGCTACGCTCCACTGTTTTCTTAGAACAAGGGTGGGGACATTTTTCTGTAGAACGTCACTGACCATGAGAGAAAGTTTTTCAGTGGCTATATAAGTAAAAAGCAGGTAAATATCAAATATAAGGCTCAGCCACTTTGTGTATTTAAAATTGTTAACAAGAAAACAAATGAGAAGAAAACAAATAATAAAAATTATTGTTTCATATCTTGGCTCTTTTTAAAGGAGAGAATGGGAGACAAGTAGAAGGAAGAAAAAAAATAGTGTTGAAAATTTTAAAAATAAGTACTGATGGATGGAGTAAAACTCCAAAGATTTAAGGAGAGCAATTGAATACATACATACACACACATATGTATGCATATATATTTAATTGAATACTGTGATGGTTGATTTTTTTTCTATTTATGTGCTATTTATAAGAAACACATTCAAAATATAAGGATCCAGAAAGGTTGAAATTAAAGGATAGAAAAAGTTACTCTGTAGAAATATCAACTGTATGTTTTCTACGGTGTATAACAAATAACCACAAACTATACTGCTTAAAGAATTTCAGGGTTTTCTTTGGGTCAGGAGTCCAGGCACAGCTTAGCTGGGTCCACTGCAAGGCTACAATCAAGCTGTTAGCCAGGGCTGAGTTCTCATCTGGAGACTTGGGCTGGGGAGGACCTACTTCCAAGCTCCCTCAGGTTGTTAGAAGAATTTATTTCCTTGCAACTAACTGTAGGATTCATGGCAGCCTGTTTCTTCAAAGCTAACAAGAAAGAGACACAGAGAGACAGGAATGGAGAGGCTAGAACAACATCTGAACGGCCTGTGCTAAACATGGACCTCCTAAGAAGGAGGAAGATAAAATCTTGTAAAATTTACCATAACCACAGGAGTGACATCACATGTGCTGGTTAATTTTATGTGTTGACTTGGCTAAGGAATGCCCGAACAGCTGGTAAAACATTATTTCTGGGGGTGTCTCCAGAAGAGATTAGCATTTGAATCAGTAGACTGAAAAAAGGTCAACCCTACTAATGCAGATGGGAATCGTCCAATCCATTGAAGGCCTGAAAAGAACAAAAAAATGGGGAAACGGTGAATTCATTCTCTCTACTTGAGCCAAGACATCTATCTTCTCCTACCCTCAGACACTGGTGCTCTTGCTTCCCAGGTGTTTGGACTTATACCGGGACTTGTACCATAGTCCCCCCGATTCCCAGGCCTTCAGACTCAGACTGAATTACAGCACTGGCTTTCCTGGTCCTCTAGCCTGCAGACAGCAGATCGTGGGACTTCTTGGCCTCCTTAACCATGTAAGCCAATTTCTACAATAAATCTCCCCATATACATATATATCTTATTGACTCTGTTTCTCTGGAGAACTCAAACACAAATATTCAATTATATATATTCAATACATATATTCAAATATATATTCAATTGACTACATATTCATATTTGCATGGCTATAATCTCCCAGATGTCTTGCCTTCTCTGTGATCCTATCACATTTGAATGGAAAACAAATCAAGAGAAACTAAAATCGTCCAGGTCCCCGTTAAAGAAGTTGCCAGTGGTCACTTTTGTATGATATAATTGTGTTTGGGTAACCATGGGATAAGGGAAAATACAGGCTCTTGTTATTTGTCTTGTGCTGAGGATTAAATTGAAGTTGAAGAATCAGTTTAGCTCCAAGTCCAAAGTTTCCCCAATCTGGTCCAAAATCATTCCCTCTCTTAACTCCATGTGTACACAGCTGGCCTCAGCATAACCTGAGCAACTACTATCTTGTGCTATTTTGTTCCTTCACTTGTTTGTCTTCTGAATCATCATCACAGCTCTTCCACAGTCCCTGTTCAAAGTAAATATCAGTTACTGAAAGAAATTAATAGGCCACAGAAGCTTCCTTCGACAACAAAGAACATATTATGGTCACGTTTCAGTACCAGGAGGCTGCTAATTCAGACACAGGATGTTTAAACAGCCATTAAAGATGGACCTTGAAGCACTTTTCTTTGAGAAGAAACCATAACACAAAAATATAGGTTTTAAAGTGAATTCACGTAAGACTCAATATATACCATATTTTCTCATGAATGAACCCTTTCATTTTACATTCATTTCTGAACCATTCATATCATCTTTTTATTTTAACATCTTTTTTGGGGTATAATTGCTTTACAATGGTGTGTTAGTTTCTGCTTTATAACAAAGTGAATCAGTTATACATATACATATGTTCCCATATCTCTTCCCTCTTGCGTCTCCCTCCCTCCCACCCTCCCATCCCACCCCTCCAGGCGGTCACAAAGCACCAAGCTGATCTCCCTGTGCTATGGGCTGCTTCCCGCTAGCTATCTACCTTACGTTTGTTAGTGTATATATGTCCATGCCTCTCTCTCGCCCTGTCACAGCTCACCCTTCCCCCTCCCCATATCCTCAAGTCCGTTCTCCAGTAGGTCTGTGTCTTTATTCCTGTCTTACCGCTAGGTTCTTCATGACATTTTTTTTTCTTAAATTCCATATATATGTGTTAGCATACGGTATTTGTCCTTCTCTTTCTGACTTACTTCACTCTGTGTGACAGACTCTAGGTCTATCCACCTCATTACAGATAGCTCAATTTCGTTCCTTTTTATGGCTGAGTAATATTCCATTGTGTATATGTGCCACATCTTCTTTATCCATATCATCTTGACCTGCAATAATTTCATGAGATTCTAGCAGATATACCACTTATTATGGCACTTATATTTGCTGTGGGGGGTAAGGGTGGTTAACTGTATTAAAACTATGACGATATTTTACACATATCAAGCAGCTTTAGAATGAGAAGAAAAGCACTCCAGTCACCTGGACCGCAGCCCTGTTCCCTGCATCTGAAGCAGAGTATCATCTGGTCATTTGTCTTTGTGCGGTGGGTTTTTCTGAGATTTAAATTCATATAGTATTTGTGTGGCTATAACCTCTCAGATGTCTTGCCCTCTCATATTGTGATTCTATCACATTTAAATGGAAAGCAAATCAAGGGAAACTAAAATTATCCAGGTCCCCATTACTCGGACATCTATTAGTGCCTCGTCTGGATGTTATATGGAGTGATGCAAATATCCTCTGTGTTTAGGAGGTCCATGTTTAGCACAGGCCATTTGGATGTTGGCTAACAAGAAAATGGCCTTTATGCCACAGGAACAAACTTAAAATAGTTTATTTAACTGGTGCATAGGAATTTTCCACCTAAACCACATTCCCATGGAGAAAGTCTCCCTGGTTACAGTTTTTATTGGTTGGTTTGTTTATATCTGCCCTGTCCCCAAAAGAATTTTAGACAGCTAGTCCCTGCTGTCAGTCTGATATCGTGTCCCATGTATTATAAATAAAAATCCTCCCAGTGATTACTTGAGGATGGAGATAAAGCAAACATTTTGGAGTTTTCTTAGTGCACCATTAAGATATTGCTAAAACCTCATTCTGGCCCTTGCTGTCAGTTTTTTTTTTTTTTTTTTTCTTGCGGTACGTGGGCCTCTCACTGTTGTGGCCTCTCCCGCTGCGGAGCACAGGCTCTGGACGCGCAGGCTCAGCGGCCATGGCTCACGGGCCCAGCCGCTCCGCGGCATGTGGGATCTTCCCAGACCCGGGCACGAACCCGTGTCCCCTGCATCGGCAGGCGGACTCTCAACCACCGCGCCACCAGGGAAGCCCTGCTGTCACTTTTAATACTTTAACCTATGACATAGATTTTTAAATATAGATGCTATTGTTTTCATTTAAATGGCTAGGATTTTATTTTATGTTCACAAGTAATACAAAGCAAAATGATAACACCTGATCTTAATCTGAAAATGGGAAAGTATTGATGGAGGCATTCTAGGTAATTCTGTCTTCTGGGAAGATTCACCCTCAGGGAGACTAAGGAAGCTGAGAAATAAGGAAGACTTATTTACCCAATTAATCAAGACCAGGAAGTGATGACTTAAGTTGTATACACTTTTGTGATAATAGTAGCAGTTTCCACTGATCAAATACATATTCCATACCAGGCACTGTAATAGGCAGGGGCTTTACAAACATTTGTCCTTTACCACGATCCTACTATTATCACCAACCTACAGAAGAGGAAATGGAGGTGAGGGAAGGTGTGGATGCTGCTCAAAGTGATTCAGCAGTGTCAGGCTTCAAACGCAGGTCAGTCTGGCTCCAGGCCTCACCCTTCAGCACGGTGATTCTGCCTCCCATGTGATGCTATGATAACACACACGTGACATCAGGAAGTCCTTGTCTGCTCTTAAGATGGCTGAAAGAAGCTTCATAGATTTCATGTGCACCCACATCATAGCTAACTTTGGCCTTTCTTTGGGATAAGTCTGGAGTAACTGTAACCCTCTGCATAGCCCTGGTTCTAATTTGGATTATCAAATATTTCAAGGCTCTTAGATAAAGAGACTAGATCACAGACGTTGTCATGCAGGATATGGTTGTCAAACATTTCCCTTGCAGTCATCATTCATTAGCAGAATTAGCAAGATTAGGATGGAAGAGACCAACACTTGGAGGATTTGGTAGAGAAGAGATTTCAGGAACAACAGGGATGAGTGCCGTCTGCCACAGTCCACCCTTTTGGCTCACCGATATTTTTATATACTCACAGTGCGTATTTGTCCCATCTCCATAAAGATGATCCCAAAGTCCGTCAAGTTATGGCAACAAGCTCAAAGCTCAGTTTCTGAAGCAAATTGAAACCTTAGTTCTTCCTGTCCTGATGCAACGAAGGGAGGTGTGTCAGGGAAGCCACGAAATTCCCTTGGAAAGTAAAACTGCAGGAAGAAAGAAGAGAGAAGTGTTGTAGTAAACTCATACAATTTTAGCAGAGCAAAGAGAAAAAAGAGAGGGGAGAGAGAGTGGAAGGAAGATGACACCTGGAGCAGAATATGCTGAAGAGGGGTCTTCAGGCGCCATAGACCCTCATCAGGAGGAACTCTACATCCGCAGACAA
This sequence comes from Monodon monoceros, assembly GCF_005190385.1. Taxonomy (NCBI): domain Eukaryota; kingdom Metazoa; phylum Chordata; class Mammalia; order Artiodactyla; family Monodontidae; genus Monodon; species Monodon monoceros. The sequence goes on from NW_021703780.1 coordinate 14,108,075, forward strand.
AATTGGAAAATAAGGGACGTTGTTGTTCCAGAAAATGTGTTTTGATATATTAACCCAGAAATAGTAACTCTTTATTCTATACTTAAGTTCTTAGACTCCTTCCTATGCAAATGAGAATCTCCTTAAGATTAAAGGATAGATCAGCATGGAAGTGTATTGTAGCAACTGCTGGTTCCATCCAAACTTCTCCGTTATTGGCAGGACCCTTACTTTTTTGTTTGGGTATCCTTCCCTCCTCTTTGTGACGAATGAATAAATATTTATGAGCCTCAGACAATCATGGTGGTCCATTCCCCCTTGCCAATGATTATTTAAGGTGTGCATGTCACTCAGTTCTGGCTAAATGAGACATGGGATAAATCTGCTGGGAGGGGCCTATGGAAAAAAAATGTTTCCTTAAATAGAAGAAATGGTCCCTCTTCCACTCCATTTTGTAGTAGTATCTGGATGTAATACTTCGAACAGAAGCAACGATCTTCTGACCCAGAGGAGGCTAGCCAAAGTCAAGGTTGACCCTCTGAGGAAGACAGGGCAGAAAGGCAGAAGGAATGACATAATCTAACCACTGAGTTAACTGGACCTTAGATCTTCCCTGTCCAAGAACTTCTTGCTATGTGAAGTACTGTATCTCATTAATGTTTAAGCCATTTGAGTTGGCATTCAGTTGGTAGCAGGATTTGTTTTAGGCAGTTGTGGTTAAGACACACAGACATGGAAATGGTCACCAGAGAGGAGGAAGTTTTCATTATACTCACAGTCTCCTAGAAACAGGAGGCACAGCGTGCCAGGAAGAGCCACACAGGAAGCACTGAGGTAAGACGAGTGGGCAGAGAGAAAGAGAGAGAGGGAAACAGTTGGCAGGAGCCTTTATTGTGGTTTCTGAGGGAAATAATGGGCTTGGTAAGGAAGCAGGCTTAGGACTGGCTAGATTGAATAATTTCTGTGGGCTCTGGGGCATAGGGGCTGTCCCTACTCATCTGGTATCTGGCCCTGGGGTGATTAGGACAGGGTGAGAGTGGCCCAGAGTACAGTCCCCAGCCTTAGGAAGTTTCCAGCATCCTTGATGAAACATAACTAATATGCATGAAACAGAGAACAACAAAATAATGTCTAATTGAGCAAGGAGCAAATTATAGGCTTTAGAAAAAGGAAAAATTAATGTGGACTACCATTATTCATGAAGCTGTGACAGGAAACCTTGCACCTAAAAGGGTTTTAAATAAGTTTACGCCAAAGTATATCCATCAGTTTCTATTTTATCTTTTAGTGCCTTCGTTTTCACATTTGAAAAACTGGAGGTAACACTTATCCTTTCTCATAGAGGGAAGGGATGATTACCAAGGGAGATCCTTGGGATAAAGGTGCCAGGATGCAGAGATACCTGAAGGAAGAACATTATCTTGTTAACCAAATAGAAAAGGCAAGAAAATAAGAGATAGGCGTCAAAACCTGAAGAAACTGCATCCATTAACATAACCTGGACTTGCCCAAAGGCACAATATTGAATGCTTCTGGTATGGTGTTTCTCCAGCATCGTGTTGGCCAGAACTTACCATGTAGATCCCTTTTACCACATTTCTAATTATTTGGCAAACTTTGGAATCTTCAACGAGAGAAAGCAGTTATCTAGTGCCAGGGACTATTTCAAGAGCTTTTGGGACATATCAATACACTTAATCCTCTTGAAACAATTCTGTGTGGTAAGCATTATTATTATCACCCTGTTTTACTGATAAGGAAACTTACGCACAGAGAAATAGCTTGCCCAAAGTGTCACAGCTTGCAAATGGAGTAGTGGTTTTGAATCAAGATAGTCTAACTGGAGCTCATGCACTTAACCTCCAAGTGGTAAAAAATCTCCCAGCACAACATTGTGAGGCTTTGTAACTGGTTGGTACTGCAAAGCAAAGGAAGAGCCAGCATAAAGCTCCTATTATTATTATTAATATTAATTAATATTGTACAGGAGGTGTCCACAGATTGCAATTTCACTGGCAGACCAGGGAGGGTAATGGGGCCACCTTTACCATCTAGGCACCCTATTAATGATTCTGCATACCGCCTAGTGTGGAGGCCATGGTGGAGAGGGGTGGGCAACAGAGAAACAAAAGATGATGGCAGGAGGAGGGATGTGGAAGTGGGACAACTGGAATGGATGCAAAGTGGGGAAAAGGTTGGAAAGCAGGGCAGCATCTTAGGCAGTCAGGGGTTATTCTGTTATTGAAATAAAATTTCCTGGCAATAAATTATCTGAGTATCTCAGGTCTTTTGTCTATGTTGAAATGTTAATGCAATGAACCACATGAGTGTGATTTCAAAATTGGTGGGCCAGCAGCACAAACTGGGAAGTCTTTTGCTTAATTTAAACCTCTAAGACAATGAGATTTGACCAGGGTGAGTTTGTGATCGTTGGCATGTTTACAAAGTCACAGTCTGGGTATTTTTCTTCTGGACACAGTTTATCCAGTTGGCAGGTACTACTATTGTAAACACTGGGGTAGACACTCTGGTAGATGCTGGGGAAATAGATGGAGATGTTCAGCCCCTGCCCTCAAGGATCTCACAGTCTAGTGAACAGTCATACCGATCGTTGATCGATGACGATGCAGCACATGTGACAAGAGATGGCACAAGCTGCCAAAGAGGCACAGGGGGGAAAAGCCTGACTATTCAAGGAAGTTTCTGGGAAGAAATGTCATGGCTGACTATCGCAAAAAGACTTGGAGTCTTCCAAATGGAAGGGAAGGATGAGGAAGGACGTTCCTGGCAGAAGGGATAGGTGGGCAAAGGATGCAAGTATGAGAGAGCATGATGAATTCCTGCCCTTAGAAGATGGTATTTTTTTTCCAACTTAGCATACATTTATTATCTCACAGTTAGGACTCCATGGTCAGGAGTCTGAGCATGGTGTAACTGGGTTATCTGTTTCAGAGTCTCTCACTGGGCTGCCTTCAAGGTGTTGGCCAGTGGTGGGGTCTGATTTTAAGGCTTGACCTGGGAAGGATCCACTTCCAAGCTCATGGGGTTTTGGGCAGGATTCAGTTCCTTGCAGGCTGTTGGTCTGGCAGCCTCAGTTCCTTGCTGACTGTTGGCCAAGGGCTGTCTTGAGTTCCTGAGGCCACGAGAGCTTCCCCAGCCCAGCAGCTTGCTTCATCAAAGACAGTAGCGGAGAGTCCGCCAGCAACTTGGAGCATCTTATGTTGCTCAGTCCAGAAGGGTCACCCATCATCTTGCTGGATGTCATTGATTAGAGGCCGGTTACTAGACCAGCTCACACTCGAGGAGAGAAGATTACACAAAAGCAAGTGTACTGGAAGGTGGGGATTTGAGGCAGGAGCAGCTTAGGAGTCTCCCTGCCACAGAGAGGCCATTCCATGTCTAGAAGGAGACTGGTAACTTTCTATCCATATGCCCTGCATTGTAAAATACCCTCCCAATTGAAAAACATGATAGAAAATTCTGGCTGGATCTATAACAACCTCCTAATTTGCTTTTTTTCCCCCCCACCTATCTTCTCAGTCACTGCAGGGAATTTGTGCACCTCTCTTGTACCCCTGAAACCAAGCCCCTTCCTGGGATGACAATGTCACTGGCTCCCAGTCTCCTATCTCCTAAATTGTTCCCTAATCTGATTACTACTATATTATTAGACTCCATTATCATATTACCCTTTTTAGCATATAGATAGAATTTTGGGTTTCCCTAAATGCTTAAAATAATTTTTACCCTTTTAAACACTCTTTAAATGCTTTTTCAGTGTTACTCATTACCGGTGAGATTTAGTCACCTCTGGCTCTTTTCAAAGGGCATAGCATTAAGGAGATAACAGGTTTTGACAAGTTATTAAAGAAGGGTTAAGTCCACAGATTTCATCATCATTCCTGGCACAGAGTTTGAGGTAATATTTCCTTTTTATTTTGTTACATGGGCTTTAGCACTAATCCCCCACCTGCCACCATCACCCAAGGACCTTACTATGTGAGAGCTTCAGTGACAATACATGGCTTGTGAGTTGCCTGAAAGAGATCAGAGAGTATCTTAGAAACAAAGTAGAATGTGTCTCTCTCTGATCACTCTAACCAGAAATGGAAAAGAACACCGAACCAAAAATAGTAGCACCATTTACTCTGACAGAATAGGAAACTAGCAGCTTCTGCTTGTGAGTTTTAGCCTTTCAAGCAAGCAACACCTCTGTGACTCCTTCTACTCATCTGTCAAACAGCAAGGATGATATAAATGCAAATGTATTTCCCTAAACAGCGTCCAGAATTAGTACAATGTCGAGCCCAGTTTGCACAGCTCTGAATTTTACCACAAGAAAGGCCCCAAATAGCTGAGCAATCCACCAGCCAAATGGCAGGCCAGGGTTGCCACGGGTTTTAATAAAATTCTATTTATAGCCAGCCTCTGGAGCCACATTCACAATTGCCTCTTAAATAAAAGAAATACAGGATTGTTGTATGCATCATTTAGAACACAGTTTAACAGAACATTCTAACACAGAAATGAACAATCTTGAAGAACAATCTTTAGATGTATGTGGGAAGGTAGAAAAATCACATGCTTTGGAGTCCAAAAATATGGTTCCTAATCTCCACTTGGCTTCTATGGGACTCCCACACCCACTATAGCCTAAGTCATTAGTTCTCAAACTTTTTCACACGGGAACCCTTATCTGCAAAGGGGAGCAAGCAAGTCACTTAGGAATTTGAGGGAGGGCCTGGAGAAACTTCTTGAAATCATAATATCCTGTTTAAAATACTCCGATTTACATGGACATAGAGAACCATTGCCGGGGGGAGGGTGTTGGGGAAGGGATGGAGTGAGAGATTGGGGTTTGCAGATGTAAGCTTTTATATATAGACTGGATAAACATCAAGGCCCTACTGTATAGCACAGAGAACTATATTCAATATCCTATGATAAACCATAATGGAAAAGAATATTTTAAAAAGGATGTATATATGTATAACTGAATCAGTTTGCTGTACAGCAGAAATTAGCACAATATTGTAAATCACCTATACTTCAATTAAAAAAAATTTTTTTAAATACTCCGATTTTCTATAAAAATCTATTTGAACTTTGTGTTCGAATCCATTTTATATGTGTTCTTGGTTTTAAATAAAAATGCTTTAAATTAATTATTGTCATGTAAATTTACCTTCCGAAAGTTGGGCCATGTTTATCATGCGGCTTTGAGTGGCCACTGTGGCACATTGCTATGTATGTCGGGGAAGGTGGGGAGGGGTGTGTACTCCCTGATTTTGAACATTTCAGTCAAAGTGATTATACAAATGAGAGAATTGATATCACTATAAACTCATGGTTTCCAACCTCAAGTGGACACCTGACATAGCCCATCTGTACAGTGACTGACTCATTGTGTCCCCACTTTCACAGCTCTGATTCCCCCCCCCCCCCCCCCCCGCAACCATCCTCCTCCAATTCTCCTTTCAGGCTTTACCTTAGGTAGTAATCACTCAGAAGCATTTGACACAGTGGATTACTCCCTCCTTCTTGAAAGATCCTCTTTTCTTGGCTTCCATGATACCACTTTCTCCTAGCTTTTCTTAAACACATCTGGCAGCTCCTTCAGAGTCACTTTTGCATGAATCCATTTCCTGCCTGTCTTCTGAATACTGGGGTCTTCCTGGGATCACTTTTCGGCCCTCTTCTCTTTCAACCCTGTTTTGCTAGGCAACCTCATCTACTCTCGGGGTTTGTGCAGATGATCCCCAAAATTGAATATGCTCCCACCTTCCTTCTGAGCTCTAACCTTATATCCCCTTTGGATGGTTTCCTGACCTCCCAAATTATCGTGTCTAAAATCGAACACTTTATCTCTGTCCCTCTTCCTGCCTCCTCCAACTCAGTAAATGTCACCCATCCACCCTGTCACGTGCCCAGTATTTGGGGAGGTCATCACTGATGCCTCATTCTCCCTTAACCCTAACATCGAAGGCAACGGTAGATCTAGTCTCACTCAAACTACAGAGGGAATCTGTTTACTTCTCTCCATCTTCACTACTAGGCATTCATTGTTTATCACCGGCGGACCATAACAGCCTCCTAATAATTCTCCCTGCTTTAACTCTTGTTCCCTTTCAATTTTTTCTCGAAATAGAAACCAGACTGATCTTACAAAAATATAATTGCATTCATGTCAATCCTCTGTACAAAACCCTTCAACACTTACTATTGCACTTAGAATGAAATCCCAAACCCTTGACATGGCCTAGAGGGCACTTTGCACTCAATGGCACCAGCCTCTCTCTCTCTAATCCAGTATAACTTGGTGTCAGCCTGGAATGTTCTTCTCCAGGTTTTTGTTTGTTTGTTTGTCTCTCCCCTCAAGCCTCAGGTTAAGTGTCTAACCCCCACTCCCATCTCATTATATGATCTCACACTAACTTGTACTTTCCTTTATATCGTTGTGATTAGATGTTGGTCTGATCATTAACTCATTATCTGTATCCTCACCAGACCCTGAGTTCCTGGGGGCAGGGGTCATGTCTGTATTATTATTGTTGTTATATTATTATTATTCTCTCCAGCATACCTCAATGCCTTGACCCTATTAGGAACTCACTACGCCCGTGTTACATACTGTGGGCACACAAAGAATATGATTGGTGACCCCGTTCCTCACTGAGAAGGCTGCACAGTCCTGTGGGGTTCCTAGTAGATGGGACTCAGGATCTCTGGGGTCCGAGCCTGTTTCTAGGAGAATGGTGCTGGATGATCCACTTTTCATGTCGCTGGGCTTCATTTTTCTTATCTGGAAGTTTCCCTGCTCCTGTCTATGCCCACCCCCAACCCACCCCATGATTCCTATCACAATCCCTTTTAAGGCTAAGATTTCTTTCTGTGGGGGAAGGTAGCAGAGGGGAATAAAGTTTTCCCCGCAGAGCCTGCCCAGCTGTACTGCCCAGCTGCATAGGCTGATTACTATTGTTACTTTAAAGTAGAAATGTAATTAGTGTATTCGTTCTTAATTGCATCGTTGACCATGAGTAGCACAAAATCCATTCACCTAAGATTATCCTTGGAGATGTTTTGGACACAATAAAGGCAAGCTTATTATTTCTCCAGCATCGCTGTGGTTTTACTGCCCCCTGGTGGCGACGTTAATTACTTAGCCCTGCACGTTTGAAGATGCTGCTGTTTAAACCAGGGTCCACAGATTTTCCCCTGCAGATCATGGTATTCGCTTCTCTTCGCGTAAAACTAGAGACAAAGGGCGTGAGGGCATTCTCTTGATGAAAACTTCTGTGTCGGCTCCACATGCATTTTTTTCCTTAAGGGCGATTGCTCCCTCCCTTTTATGTCCCTTCCCCCAGGAGACGTTTTTGTCCCCTCTGAGTCGCCGTCCAGGAAGGCAACCACCAGAGCGATTAGCCATTTGGTCTCAAAGAACAACTGCTTGGGGACCCCCATTTTAGAGAACAATATTCAATCCGATAGGAGCTCGCTTTCACGCGGGACTTAGATGTTCAGGCAGCAAATTGTTTCAAATGTATAGAATAATAGAAGAACTACCAACAATCAGACATCTGAGGTTATGTATAACAACTGCATACAATAGTTGCATTCTAGGGAAGTGTCACCTGTACACGTTTTCATGATTCCAAATGCATTTTCACTCTTCAAATCAGAAGCTTACCCAAGAGACACAAGTCAGCTACTCACAATTGTACATCCCTTTTTTAGCCTTTGAGATGAAGTAGGGAAAAGGTCGATACGGGGAATGTTTCTAATTGATAGAAAATGCTTTAACAGAGTTAAAAAATATATATATATATCTTCAGAGATGACTGCATTTATCGTTAAAGGAAACAATTCAATAAGAAGTGACTGACTGTTCAAAAAGGAGAGCTAGCAGTGGAAACGCAGTTTTCCCTGCTATCTGCATTCCCATTATTTTCTCTGTAGCACTGGATTTAGAATCAGACAGTTCTGGGTCTGAATCTTGACTCCTTCCTTACCAGTTGTGCTACTTTAGGTAAGTGACTTAAGATTTCTAAGCCTCGGGATCTTCTCATCATCTACAAGATGGGTATAATGATACCCACCTCATACACTTGTTGTGAAGTTCGAATGTAATATTATATGTAAAGTACTATGCAAAATGCCAGGCATATATTAGGCATCCAAGAAACAGTAGCTACTACCATAACTGTAATTATTCTTAAGGTTATTCAGAAGGGTATGAATGATCTTGAGGGGAAAAAAATAACATAAAGCCAATCAAAGCTAATCGTTTGCATTCAGGAGCAATAGTTAATCTCTTTTAAGAAGAGAATCTCTTTTAGGAGATATTATGAATAACAAATACTTGACAAATAATATTCATTTTCTACACTTATTTCTTCCTGTCTCCCTGGGGCAGGCAGAACTCTAAGATGGCCCCTAATATCCCAGGACCCTAGTGTATACCCCCTGTATAATCCCATCTCCTTGAATGTAGGTAGACCCTGTAATTATGATGGGGTGTCACAGTCATGGTCAGGTTAAATTATATGGCAAAGGTGAAGGCGTTTCACCTAAGGTTCCACACTAGTTTATTTTGAGTTAGTCAGAAGGAGATTATCCTGGATGGGCCTAACCAAATCAGGTGAGCCTTGTTTTGTTAAGCAATTGATTTTATTTTTTTAATTTATTTTTTATTGAAGTAAAGTTGAATTACAATGTTGTGTTAATTACTGCTGTACAGCAAAGTGACTCAGTTATACATATATATACATTCTTTTTCCATTATGGTTTATCACAGGATATTGAATATAGTTCCCTGTGCTATACAGTAGGACCTTGTTTATGCATCCTATATATACCAGTTTGCATCTGCTAATCCCAAATTCCCAATCCATCCCTTTCCCACCCCTCTCTCCCTTGGCAACCAGGTGAGCCCTTTAAAGGAGAGTCTGCAGGTCAAAGATAAAAAGAAATAGAGAATCTCTCCTGTTTGTCTTGAAGAAGCAATCCTCAATGAGTTCCACAGATGCAAGAAAATAAATTCTGCCAATAACTACGTGAGTTTGGAAAAGGATCCTGAGTCCCAGCTGAGACCCCAGCCAACACCTTTATTGCAGCTTGTGAAATCCTGAACAGAAGGCCTGGACTCCTGACCTATGGAAACTCTGAGATAATAAATGCGTGCTGGGCTTCCCTGGTGGCGCAGTGGTTGAGAGTCCATCTGCCGATGCAGGGGACACAGGTTCATGCCCCGGTCCGGGAAGATCCCATATGCTGCGGAGCGGCTGGGCCTGTGAGCCCTGGCCGCTGAGCCTGCGCGTCCGGAGCCTGTGCTCTGCAATGGGAGAGGCCACAACAGTGGCAACTAAATTTGTGAAGATTTGTTACGCAGCTATAGAAAACTAATACACTCCCCAATTACTGTTACAAGTAATTACTAGTACTTATTACTCCCCCCAAATCCTACCATAATATTTACTGGTGTTTTAATTTCCCAAAGAATTGGGAAAAGAGACTAGATGTCAAGACTCTTTCTTTCAGTTATTTGATTGCTTCTTTGACTCATGGGTTATTTAGAAGAAAGCTTTTTAGTTTCCAAATATTTAGGAGTTTATTCAGAGATCGTGTCATTGGTTTTTTAATAATATTTGCAGTATATTTTTCCATTTCTCCCCTCCTGGGCTTTGTGCTATTATCATTGTCATACATTGTATCACATAGGTCATAAACCCCATACTATGTTGTTATTATTTTTGTTTAAACAATCAATTATCTTTTAAAAAGATTTAAATCGTAGGAAACATTCCTTTCTATTCATGCATAGTAGTTACTGTTTCCAGTGCTCTTCATTCCTTTGTGTAGATCCATATCTCCATCTTCTATCATTTTTCTTCTGCCTGTAGGACTTCCTTTTCCATTTCTGTATATAAGTCTGCTGGTGATAAATTCTTTCAATTTTTGTATATCTGGACAAGTATGTTTTGCCTTTGTTTTTGAAAGATATGTTCACAGGTTATAAACTTATAACTTGCCCCCCCTTTTTCTTTCAGTATTTTAAGATGCTATTTTATAGTTCCTCTGTACATGGCAAGTTTTCTTTGTCTGCTATTAAGATATTCCCTTCATCACTGGTTTTGATTGGCTGATTATGATGTACTTTGGTGTAGTTTTCTTTATGTTTCTTGTGCAGCAGATTTCTTGAGCATCTTGGATCTATGGATTTATAGTTTTTATCAAATTTGGAATTTTTTTGTTCATTATTTTTTCAAATACTTTTCCTATCCCTCCACTCCTCTTCAATGGGAACTCCAACTACAGATATTTTAGGCTGTATGAAGTTGGCCTTCAGTTCACTGATATTCTGTTCATTTTTGGTTTTAGTCTTTTTTCTCTGTGTGTTTCACCTGGGATAGCTTCTACTGCTATGTCTTCAAGTTCACTAGTCTTTTCTTCTGCAATGTCTAACTGCTCATTGCAATGGACTAAATGTTTGTGTCCCTTCAAAAATTCATATGTTGAAATCCTAACCCCCAATATGATTGTATTGGAGGTGGAGCCCTCACAAGTTGGATTAGTGCCCTTATAAAAGGGACCCCAGAGAGCTCTCTCATCCTCTTTCCACTATGTGAGAATACAGTGAGAAGTCTGCCACCGGAAGAGGGCTCTTCTCAGAACTCAACCATGCTGGCACCCTGGTCTCAGACTTCTAGCCTCCAGAACTGGGAGAAATAAACATCTTGGTTATAAGACATCCAGTCTATAGTACTTTGTTATAGCATCCTGACTGGATTAAGACTGTCATTAATCCCATTCAGGTTATTTTTTTTAAATCTCAGACATTGAAGTTTTCATCTCCAAAAGTTCAGTTTGAGTCTTTTAAAAAATATTTCCTGGCTCTAATCTTAACATGCTTAATCTTTCCTTTAGCTCTTTGAACATATAGAACACAGTAATCATAAGTTTTAATGCCCTTGTCTGCTAATTCCAACATCTGTTTTAGTTCTGGGTCTGTTTTGGTTGGCTTATTTTTCTCCTAATTGTGGATCGTATCTTCCTGTTTCTTTGTATGCCTGGTCCATTTTTTTAATTAGAATTCTGATATTATCAATTTTATCTTGTTGGGTCCTGGATAGCTTTGAGTCTCTATAAATATTCCTAAACTCTGGGGTGCAGTTCCATTACTTGCACGCAGTTTCAGATTTTGCTTTTATGATTTGTTAGGTGGGGCCATAGTGATGCTTAGTGAAGGGCTAATTTTTTTCCCACTACTAAGGACAAGTATTTAGTACCTTCTGAGTACTCCAACCTATGCCTACTGAGGTTTTCTAGTCTGACTGGTGAGAACAGGCACTGTAAGAGCTCAGAGTTCCATTCCCTCTAATCCTTTTGGGTGGTTCTTTCCCCAGCCTTGAGTAGTTTTCTCACATGCCTGTGTTGATCAGTCCTCCGCTGAGTACTCAAGGGGACACTCTGCAGTCCCCAGAGTTCTCTCTGTCTCCTCTCAGGTACTTTGCCCTGCAAACTCTTGCCACCTTCTCCCCCCCTGGACTCCCAGCATCTTCTCCTCAATTCAAGGTCTCTGCTGGCTGTTTGGGGTTTTCCTTCCCTGTACCATCATCTGGAATCTTTCTCAAGGCAGTTAGATAAAGGTAATCATAGGCTCACTCTATTTGCTTTTCATCTCTCAGGGACCACTGTCCTTCATTGCCTGGTGTCCACTGTCTTAAAAGCCATTGTTTCACATATTTTGTTTTTAATTTTTTCTAGTGGGAGGGTAAGTCTGCTTCTTATTACTCAATCTTGATTGGAAGTCTACCTGAATCATGTTACATCAGGGGAAAGGGAAGAAGGTTGGAGGCATCACTTAACCAAATTTTTGATGCTGTCAAGATATATAATAATCATAAAACAGATAATTTTTAAAAAATATATAACAGATTGAGGAAAGAGGACAGGGGAGATGTCTCTTTTTTTCCTCTTGTGGCAACTTTGAAGCATTCTTTGCTTTTTTTCCCTAACAGAATGGGAAATAAAAGAATTTTTATATTGTTGCTAAATTGAATTCAACCCAAGCTAAATGTATTGTATAAGAGGATAACAAGCGGAATATTCCCCTCTAGCAGTTTGAAGGGATATCACATGTGCTCTGAACAACTGAAAGTACAATTTTACTGCATCGTGTGGTGTACTTTGAAAGTAAGATTCTCCCTCCTAGGTGAGCATCACTGCTAATATTACTGCAAATATCTGTTACTGTCGCCCTTTCTGCACTTAGCTGGTAAATAGTCAGCCTAATTAATAGTCAGCTGGGATTCACTCCGGAGGGGGAATAAGAATAAACTCAGCAGGAAAGTTGTAGGCTTGCCCACTACGGACAGTTCTTCAGTTCTTTTAATTCTTCAGATACTGCACTGAAAGAGATTGATGGATCCATTAGTGATAAATCCTGTCAGGAGAGAAGGATGTTCCCTGCTGCAGTGCTTCTGGAGCACATCACTGTCCGGGCATAATCTTGGGGTCCCCGTCAGAGTCCCCACTGCCTGTTGGTAAAGTAAAAATACATTTGGAAAAAAAAGGAGGATTTTTGTCATGAAATACAGTATGATCCTCTGCTGAGTGCTGTAGAAACTCTGCTAAGGGAAGAAGAAACAGTGGGATTCATGCAGGCGACGTGGACTTAGGATCACTGGGTGTAACCATATCGTGGGCCCATAGGTTGATAAATGAGCCCCTTTCTGACCCTCACACACCTTATACAATGAGTATAATAATACACAACCTCCCCAAGAACAAGAAGAAGATGGTACTACTTCTCTTGGGGTTCCACCCAGTCCTATGAGCAATGATTCTGACATTAGTTGCCTCACTGACCTGGACCCTATATTCTCCTAACTCCCGGGCAGCCACACTGGCCTCCACCCTCTCCCTTGCACGGTCTAAGCATGCTCTGGCGCAGGACATTCTTGCTTGCTGTTCTCTCTGCTTAGAAAACGCCGTCTCCCTCCATCCACAAAGCTTATTCCCTCTCTACCTCTCCTGACCCCTAATCTAAAATTATAGCTCCCGCCCACATCCCAGTTACTTTCTATCCTTTTCTGAGCTTTATTCTCCTGCACAGCACTTTTCACCACCTCCCAGGGTATCCGTCTACTCTTTTGTTTATTCTGTTGCCGCTCTAGACTCTAAGCTGTTTGAAGGCAGGGACTTTGTTTTGGCCCCTCCTGTACCCTCAGCACCTGGAACGGTGCCTGGTGCACAGTAGGAGCTCACTAAATATTTGTTGAGTGAATAAATAAGCAAACATGTAGAACAAATGGCAGGCTACAAAAGTATGTGTGGATGACAAGAAGATTGGCTTGGTTAGGTGGAAGTAACAAATGATGCTTGGCCATAAATTAAAATTGAATACATCAGACAATCAGAGATTTCATGGCGCCTATAGGTATGGTGTCAGCTGGGGTGCCTGAGGGGCAATCTAGGAAGGTGATGAAGGATTTATGAGAAAAATGAGGCAGGTTGGGTCTGAAACACTTCCCCAAGAATTAGTAAGAAGAGCCTCTGGAAGGACAGGGGCGGCCGTCATCCTGTAGCTGGCTGATGTACACTCCATGGAGAGTGGAACAGCACAGGCTTTTTTTGACCCACACAGTTACTTTACTAGCACCTGAAAGTGTGGTGGCAGGTACCTCACCACGTGCAAAAAGTGACCATCAGCTGCCACTCAAGAGCATTCACAAAACTGAGCTGGAGTTTAGCATTAGCCCTCGAGCTGGCATTCTGAACACGGACCTTTTTTTTTTAAGAATCAATGACATTTTTTCATTCTAGGTCCACAGTCTCTGCATGACCCTTCTACTCTTAATAGTTGTCCCTACAAGAATTCCCCCTGCTGACACCTGGCTGAAAGGTAGGGCTAAAACAGATGTTATCACACACCAACTCTGAGCTCAGCAGAGCACCTGACACTTAGTAGGTGCTCAATCCATGTTTGGGGAATTAAATGGAAGGGAGCTATTTCTGCAAACAAGGACACTGGTGCCACCTGGTATGGGGATGAAGCCCATTCAGGCACAGGGAATTGAAGAACTGAGTTCCTCTTTCCCACCGGAGGCTGGTCCAGAGCATACTCAAGACACATACACTTCTCTGTTTGGGAAAGTTGTCCTAACCTTTCCCCTTCATAAAACATCTTTGTCTCTCTCTGTTTCCTTATTGTCTCTCTCTCTCTGTCTCCCTCCGCCATCCCTGACTCTCAAAAAGAGTCCTTGTACCTGAATTTCAGTCTTCACAGAGAGAGAGAAATCAGTAACAGCCTCCCTGTGATGAATCTCCTGGAGAGACTCAATAGACTTTTGAGGGGAGAAGAGCTGTAATTTCCCTCCAAGTAATTCGGACTATCAGGCCCTCACCACAGCTTGTTCCGAAAGAGAGCACGGAGCAGGCAGCTCGCTGGGGCTGCTATAATTGTAGAGCCTGATCAAAGACAAGACAGAGGGAAGGAGAGCGAAGCAGGGAATCATGGGGCTTGTGTGAACCCCACCCGCTCAGAAGGGGGCTTCTCCAGAAGACAGAAAATTGGCAGCGTCCACTGTGAAAAGGGCAATGCTTGCTTTCGGTTGGTGGTAAATGACAAGTGATATTTGCACTCCTTTTTAAAAATTATTATTTTCCTAGAGCTCTGGGTCCTGATGCATGAGGGCTAGAGGGCAGTTGAACTGTCCTTGTGGGTCTAAAAATGAGATGTAAGCAAGCTTGTGGTTAAAAAAAAAACCTAAAAAACTAATCTTGTTCAAAAGCTAGATTATCCAACAAAAATTGTTTTCTTCACTTGCAGTGATGTTAGTTTGATAAAGCTGTGGACTTTCAGTTAGAGTTTAGAATTTTACAACTTTACAATAAAAAAAAATAGGTCAACCCTAAATGTCAAAATATAGTCTAAATCGTCTTAGCTGCCTTGAATTTTGTAATTACTGTGGGTGAGTGAAGCATTTTCCATGCCTATATATATATTTAGTTACTTATATATTAAATATATATATTAGGACGATTAAATATATAACCCAATAACCCTAGGAGGTAGGTATTATTGCTATCTCCTATTTTAAAGATGAGTGCACTGAGATTTAGGAAGGTGAAATAATTTCCCAAGGTCAAAGGTTGATCTTCTCTGAAGCCCTGATTCTTCTCCCCTCTGCTCTTTGCAATGTGGCAAGCATTCCTATGCATATGAATAACTCCAAATGCTTCTTTAAAATGCAGATTCTGGGGCACCCATCTCAGAGATTCTGATCCAATGCGTTTGTTCGTATTGCTGGGAATCTGCATTTATGACAACATGCAGAGGTTATTCTGAAACAGGTGCTACAGTACCTCACTTTGAGAATAGGTGCTCCAGGGGCTATTAAATATTCAGCATCCTCCTAGTCAAGTCCTTTTATTACAAGAGTGAGGCGCTGACCCCCAGAGGTTAAACAACTTCCTGGAGGCCAGTCCACTACCGAGCCAGCTGGCCCAGCATTCTTTCCACCACATTCCAGTGGAGAAAAAATTCAAGTCTCTTAGAAAGCTTTGTTCTCCCCCTAGTCTTTCAGTTCTGCAAGCAGCCAAACTCCCCTAGAGTATCAAACAATATGTTCAAGGCCAGAGCGGAAAAATCACACCACTCATTCTAAAAGGCTCAGTGCTGCGTGCCCACGTACTGCCAAAATTAGAAGCGGTGAAAATCACTTAAATATTACTTTTCTTTAATTGTGAGAATATCAGTGTGTGAAAATTGCCATGTGTAACCTTAAGAGTTGTTGCAGCTTTCTAAAAAGCGAGTTTGCCTTTCCAACTGCCATTCAGGGAGGACTGGTTCCCCTCTTACACACCCCCATTAAGCCCTCAGCGCAGTCTTAGACCCACGTAAGACCTAAAGGTGGCTCAGAACTGGTTCTTAAGGGTCGATGTAAATGGAAGGCTTATAATTCTATGAGATTATCATGGCTACACTTCCTGTGAAGCTGCCATTCACTGAGGTATTCCTCTGAGATTGGCATTTTCTCTCTGTATTTACCCAGTTTGTGTTGAATGAGCCGACATCCAGATTGGTGGCTTAATGCCAAGGTTTGGTAAACAATTGTTCCCCTGTTTGTGGGCTTATTCATTTATTTCTGGGTGTTCTCTGCCAGAATCTGTCCTATCAAGTCCCTTAGAGGGAGGCCTAAAATACGCTTGCACTCTGCATTTTAGGCAACTCCATTAATTCATCGCTGGTGTCACGGCAAGCTTTCGCACAGGGATTGCAAAAATCTTGATTATGCAATTGTGTTGTTGTGTATTTCTTAACAATACGCTGGTACAACTTGCCTTGACTCATAGTAGTTTTATCACACAACCGTTCACAGACAGATCCATGAGGTTTCTAAGTGTGCTTGGTTCTGTTACTGTGGCAACCTGCCCCATTGGATTCCTCAGCTATAAACTTCACATCTGAGCGACACAATGTGTGCGTGAAGGGGAGGACTGTTTTCAAGAAATACAATGTTTGGGTTGAAGCGTCTGACAAAGGGACGTGAAGAACCAGAACAATATGGGGTTTTTAAATTAGGTCTTTAAATTCAAGATGACACTTGAAATACCACCCTCTTTCTTGCAATCTGGTGCTCTTTTTTCTTTTTCCAGAAACGACAAGCGTCCCTGCGCTAAGTCTCAGGATGCAAAACAGCTGAGCGGCACAGGGAAGTTTTGTTCGCTACTCCATAGCCATCCTGTTGAACAGGGCGCTCCATCGAAGCAGGGGAGGGTTTTAGCAGTTGAATGAAGCCACTTAACAAAATGTTTCATGGGCCTGGGAGTTGTTAGTTAATGAGATAAATTCCCCTCGTATGGCAGCTCTTTCCTGGGAGTTTTTGGCCCTTCTGGAAGCAGTACAAACTCTTTCAGGCTGTTGGGGTTCCGCAGAATTATTTCATGCCCTTGTGGGAATTACTTTATCATTTTAAATCAGAGATCAGCAAACATTTTCCATAAAAGGCCAGATAATAAATATCTTCAGCTACGTAAGCCATATGGTCTCTGTCACAACTATTCAACCCTGCCATTGTAGCAAAAATTAGTCAGAGATAATGTGTAAACGAATGGGAGTGTCTCTGTTCCAATAAAACTTTATTTACAGACAATGGAACTAGGATGCCATGTAATTTTCAGGAATTACTAATTAATGTTCTTTTTTTCCTATATTTTTTCAATCATTTAAAATCTATTCTTCGCTCATGTGTCAGATAAAGACAGGCAGTGGGCCATAGTTTTCCCATCCTTGCTTTAAGCCAATTGACTGATAAAACAGAAATACCAACATAGTCATCAGCTTCCCTCATTTACCTAATCCTTAGCAAGCCCTCAAAAATGTCAGCTATTACTGAAATAATTAGTCAGTTGGGACACGTTTGGGAATGAAGGTCAGCACGTAATTTTTCTATGCATAGGAAGAATGCTGGTAAACTCAGTGGATTTGGTGGTGGGATCAGAATTGATTTCTCTGACGTCCCACTTTCTAGAAAAGCTTAGGGTCTGAACTAAAACTGTAGAGTTTTCAATGTGAACTCTGAAACCCCTTGGCTGCGTGGTACCGACCGCTGCCCCCGCCAACCCCCGCCGCCCTGATATACTAACCTTCCCAGTGCTGCGGGGAGACACGTCTGCTCTCTGGTTTGCCCGTCATCCCTGGAAGGGTAACTTTCAGAACAGACAGAAGAGGAAAAGCTACCTCCAGAGCTTGGGTGATGGCAAGTAAGGATTTTCTTTTCTTCTTCACTCTGATCCACTAACTTGCAAAGATCCTTTCTCTACCAGGGAAGAGGATGAGAAGCTGGTGTGGCACTCAGGCTCCTAGTTGTAATTTTATGTGATAAAGGTACTTCCTAGACAGAGGATACCTTGATAAAACGAGGCCAGGGTTTCTTTTCCCCTATGCTTGTCTAATAAACTTCATTTTATTCTTCCCTGTCATTTTCCTCCTCGATTCTTTCTCCTTCCTCCCATTTTTCCTTTCTCCTTTCTGCCTTTTGAAGTCATGATTTGATATTCTGATGAGTTCTGCACCCTTCCCACTCCAAGTGTGACCCTGTGCAAAAAGCGACAGAAGCACTGGGAGCTTTTCAGAAATGTGGGATTTGGGGCCGCACCCTAAACCTACTGAACCATAATCTGCATTTTAACGAGATCTCCAGGGTGTGCACTGTAAAGTGTGAGAGGCCCAAGTCCTTACAATACCCTCATCGCTCCAGAGGAAAAAAAGCTCAAGACAAACCTCAGGCGTAAATAGATTCCGGAGGGAAGTAAAAACTTGACCTTCCAGAGATTATTCATATCTGAGGAGAAAAATGGAGAGTAGTAGTCAAACTTTAAAGTGAGCAAGTGACAGCCCTGCTTGGGTGAGCCTCGAAGGCTTTTTCCCTCTAGCAGTCATCCAGGTGGAAACCGGTTATCCAAGACCAGAACAGGATAGTTAAGGACACAGAGCCTGGAGCCTTAGAATAGCGCCCCAGCTCCAGTGAAGGGAGATGTGGAAATGATACCAGCACACATTCTGTGGCTCAGGCTGGGAGTAACAGAGGCCACTTCACTGCAGAGAGATGTCAGAGGACGGTGTAGAGGGCAGAGGCATTCCTTGGCATTCTGGAATAAACAGTCAGTGTTGTGCTCTCTGGGGGAGGGGGAGGAGGGCTGGGGAGAAAGCCTTTGATTTGGAGCATTTACCAGTTTTCATGGTGTACATAGTCCTACCCTGGCTGATTTTAAACTATCAACGTGATATCACCGAAGGTGGAGTTGGGAAGAGACACACAGTAGCACACCATACAGATACGAGAGGCGCCAATAAACTCAGAAACGTAGTTAGTTGTAATAATCAGGAACTGATTAAAATAATTTCCTCTTCCTCAATTAGAAACTGAGGAGTTGTACTTATTACCTTTGTTTTTAATATAACTAATTTAATTGTGAGTTTATATAATTTAATTTTTAGTAATGGCTGTGTTGAACAACTACGTCCAAATATTCCCGAGAATTGGCTCTCATGAGACAGTACAAGCAGGCTCCAGCACATACCTTTAAAAAGGGCATTTTTCTACCTAGAGGGGTGGGATAGGGAGGGTGGGAGGGAGATGCAAGAGGGAGGAGATATGGGGATCTATGTATATGTATAGCTGATTCACTTTGTTATACAGCAGAAACTAACACACCATTGTAAAGCAATTATACTCCAATAAAGATGTTAAAAAAAAAAACAGGGGCATTTTTCACAACTTTGGACTGTAAATGATAGGATGCCTCAAAAGATAGCTGCACAATACATTTGGGTATCATTCATTCACACTGATGTCCTAGCAAGCCTCTGTTCACAGATTGCCTTCAAAGGAAAAAAAAAAGATCTGTAGTATTTCACTCTTACAGTTCATCCTACAAACTTCCGTTAAACTTTCTCAAGAACGTTTTATAGGTGTCCTCTGTATTGAGTTCTAGTTGAGAATTTTTCAGTTTCCAATTGGAACATTTCATGTGACTTATTACACCCATGAGTTAACACAGAAATGTTCCCAAAACACCATTTTAGCCTGGCTTCAACTCTTCATTCACAAATTTTTAATGCCTATCGCTCAACAATCATAATGCCTTGGCTTGAGTTTCATCTCATCTTTCCTCTTCTTCAATTTTAGCCAAAGGAAAATTGACAGGCAGCACCCTCACAGCAGTAAGGAGAGTGAAATGAGCTTAAATGGTATAAAGCAAATAATCAGCTTCCTATAACACAAATGACCATTAATTTCCTTAGCAGGATCCAGAACTTTTACGACATTTCCAAGAATCCTTTCTCGTATTTGCCTCGTGTTACGGATACACGGGACAGAGTGAGGCCACCTGGTGCCTCATTCCAGCTCCCTCATTAACTGCCCCCCCACCCCCACCCCACCCCCACCCCACCCCCACCCCCGTCTACGTCACTCAACCTCACTGAGCCTAAGTTTGCAGCCTGTAAAATAAGGGGCTGGTAGATAACGTCTAGATCCCTTTCAACTCTTTTAAAAATAATTTATTCTGGAAAATAAAAATTAATTGGAAATAAGATAAAAAGAAAAAAAAATCCAGGAAGGAACAACTTGTTGCTCATTTGGGCAGTCCGCCTGGTCTGCCTTTCTTTGATGGATGCCACCATTTTAATTCTCTGAGAGAAATATGCACACCCATCCACCCTCTTTCCTTACAAGGTAACAGCTCATAAAATGCACCTTCCATAAAAATGATTTGCATGACCCATTTCGTGGCTGCTGAGCTGTTTATGATCCTAAAAGTCTGGTTTTCTTCACTGAGTGGGCTTCTGTTTGCGTGCCCGTCCCCTCCAGGGTCTCCCTGCGCCACTGCAGTCTGCTGCCAGCCGGGCCGCCTCCACCGTCCACCTGTCCTCAAGCGCTGCTTCCGCCGGCGGGACTCCTACGGTCGCCTTCCTCGCAAACTCCTTCTACACAGTCCCCACGGGGTCTGTAGCCCCAAAGCCAACAGCTTGAGCGCCCGGCTCAGGCAGCAGAGGTGGGGACGTTCCCCACGATGCCTTGGAAAGGAAAAAAAAAAAGAGGTCCCCGCAGGATGCTGGCGCCTAGGGTACTTTTAAAACCAGCGTGGCCAGGCATTAGTCTCTCCCCTCACTAGGCTCGGGAGAGGGCAACCCAGGTGTCCTTTAAACGCCTCCGATCTTGCAGGTCCCGGTTACAAAAGTTCCATTGCCGCCCAGGTCCTAGGTCCGCGTGATGGGGTTTACCGTGGCGACGTTTCCGGGCCACGGCCCTGGTGTCGAGCGCCTCCTGCCGAGCCTTTAAGTGCGCGAGGCGGGAGAGTCTGGAGTCACTGAGGGCGGCGGGGGGAGGCGCAGCGCGTGGGGCCGAAACGCACGTGCGCAAAGAGCGCGGCGAGGAGCGCTCGAGGGCGAGCAGGGGGCGGCCCGGCCCGAGGAAAGGCGCGCGGCGCGCACCGTGGGCTGCGGACCTTCCCAGGCCGCTGCAGAACAGAGACGTGTGCCCGCGCCTCAGAAGGGCTGGAAAGAGGGATTCAAGGTAAAAACAGAGACAAACGGGAACAAAGTCTTTTACCCGGCAGGCCTGGCGATTCCCACGCTTGGAGGCGGCTTGGACGACGGGCAGTGGGTGGGCGGGGAGGAAGCGACTTTCTTCTGGGGCCGCTTAACTGCTGTCTTAACCAGGTCTCGTGCTGCTACAGGACTAGCTTTTGTGTTTCAAGAGCCCGCGAAGGTGGTCGCACCCCAGGGCAGAGGTAGGAATAACGGGATGAGCGGGGCGTTCGGCACAGAGCTGGTTTGGTGGTGATTCGCAGGGGAAACTGAGAGTTCCTGGGAGCCGCCATATAGGCTTCCGGAAAGTGGGCCCCTTGGGAGTTCCTTAGCGCTGGAAGAGATCTTAGCAGCCGTCTGGCTGAGCCCTCGTGCTGCTCACAAGAGGATCTAGAAGCCCAGAGAGGTGGACAACTTGCCCGAGGCTCCACAGCTCGTTTGGGGGCAGAGCTGGAGATAGAACCAGTTGTCAAGAGTCTCGTCCTAGGACTTTGCCCACTCTCCCTCAAGGTTGCATCTCCCGTAATTCTTCTGGAGAAAAGAATAGGCGCTTTTTTTCTAGGGTAGTGCATGGAGGGATGGGCTGGGGGAGGCGGAAATGCGGTCCGTGATTCTTTACATCCTCACCACCAGGGCGAGATTCCACAAACAGAACTAGGAACCCACAAAGGTTCCTTCCGGAGCGGTTACCCAAAGACAGCGTTACCATATAATTTATCATTAAAAGCAGAATAGTCTTAAGAATGGAAGGGAACCCTATTAATAACTTTGCCCAGACAGTCTGATATAAGCCCATACTGCCTGCCACAAACCAAGACTTAAGGTCACCCCTCCTGAAGCGCATTTTTGGAACTCCAGTTTAAAGAGCACACCCTTTCTCTCAGCAGATGATGGGCAAGACCTTCTTCAGTATCAGTTACAGCACCTACTGTGTGTGCGTCCATCTAAAACAAACCAGAGGCAGCTAAAGGCTGGGACTCAGGCTTAGTCCCTGGTGCCCTGGGGGATGCCTGTCCCCAGATGCCCACCCATCTCAACATTGTTTTCTGCTTTCCATCCCAACCGCCACTGTCTGCCTTTAGGGCCCCATTACCTATTATTGGGTCTTTCTGCCTCTCCCATCACCACCCTAACCAGGCTATCTTGCTAAGAAAAAAATTCCCTGCAGTGTGCAAAAGTTTACGTTTGGTCCTACCTGTCTCTCTAATGTCATCCTCTGCTCCCCAGACGCTCTCATTCGTGGACCCTCAGGTCTGCCAAGCCAAGAACCTGCAGTGCTCAGTTCCTCCAGGCTTCCTCACCCTCCGTGCCTTTCCCCATGCCATTCCCTCTTCCTGAAATGCCTCCCTGGGCCCCATTTCCCGTCTGCCTCGTGAAATCCTACTTCTCCTGTCAGTGCTGAGCCCAAGCACCACTGCCCAAATACTCTGGTGCTCCCTTATCACGTGGTAAATGTTTGTTTAAAGCTGCTTCTCCCTAATAGATTTATGGGCTTCTTGGGAGCAATTTGGTCATCTTTGTTATTATTCATCACTGCTGTGGAGTAACATTAAGAATGCTGTTTTTCCCTCTCCTTCTCCAAAAAATAATGTGATTTTAAAGTACTAATCCATTTGGCTTTTCCTTGTTTGTGCAAAAATCTTTTAAAATTTATTTTACTGGCATGATTACATATAAGACTTCAGTAGAAGAAAATTTTCACTATTTGAGTTTGTTTTCTGGCCATTTATCATTTGTCCCATTTCATGGTTATTACTGAAAATAATTTTGTTGTATAGAGAAGGAGTGCTGAAAAGCAATCCTCTCCAAGTGTCAAATGCACTAGGTCCCTTTGGGCCAAGCATCTCAAGGCCTGGGAGGGGTTTGGGTTTCTTCCTGAATTTCCTTGCTTGGATTTTGGTACAAGACTCCTCATTAGTCTCCCTGGGTGCTTCCTTCATGACCAGCCTCCACCTGCCCTGCAGCTCCAATCTTCCACATGACCTCCAGAGGGATCGTTCTAAAATAAAATCTGATTATGTCAGTTCTCTGCTGAAAAAAAGTCAGTGACCCACTAGGTAGACACACCAACCAATGGTCAAGAATGTGACTACCTAGGTTTGATTTCTGGATTCACCACTTGTTAGTTGTGTGACTTTGGTTAAGTCATTTGACCTCTCTGTGCCCTAGCTTCCTTATCTGTAAAATGAGCGTAATAATAGTTATTTTATAGAGTTGTGAGGATTAAATGAATTGAGTTCACATTAAGTGCTCATACCAAAGCTTGGCACAGAATAAGCACTTGATATTAATTATTACAATCACTATTATTACCATTATTTATGTGAGATAAAATCCTAAGTTCTTAGTGTGCCTTACTAGCGACTTTCGAGCTGACGCCTGTCAAATTCTCCAGTTTCATCTCTCCTTTCCCTCCGATTCTGGTCAGACCTCACCACGTGTTCCGCAACCCCATTCTGTTCCTACCTCTGTGCCTTTGCACCTGTTCTCTTTCCTTCAGACCTTTCCTTCTTTGTCTTCCTGGACCACAGGCAAATATGCCCCCAGGTTTCAATATGACTCAAGACCACTCTTTGCAGTCCCCCTGCCCCTGCCCCCCTGCTGGTGGAGTGGACCTTACACCTTCTCCTATCATATTTCAGAATTTTTCATTGTACTTATTTGTTTCCATGCTTGCCTCCCATCCTAAGCTATTACTGAGGAAAAGAACTGCTTTTTTTTTTTTTTTTTTTTTTTTGGCGGTACACGGGCCTCTCACTGTTGTGGCCTCTCCCGTTGCGGAGCACAGGCTCCGGACGCGCAGGCTCAGCGGCTATGGCTCACGGGCCCAGCCGCTCCGCGGCATGTGGGATCTTCCCGGACCGGGGCACGAACCCGTGTCCCCTGCATCGGCAGGCGGACTCTCAACCACTGCGCCACCAGGGAAGCCCAAGAACTGCTTTTTGTCTTTGTGTCTCCAGTGCTCGCTAGAGTGCTTGGTGCAGAGCAGACATTAACGAATGTTTCTTGGGTGACTGCATGTCCCTCCCGGCTCCTTCAATTCCTTAGCATCTTCCTGTTTCCTAGTAGCATAACTATAGACTAATGACACTCAGCAAGGAGGAAGTTTAATATTAAAATCACCTGAAAATAGACTCAGACTTGACTCACGTCTGTACCTCTCTTTCCCTACCCCAAGCATTTGACTTTGGAAATCTGATCTGGGAAAAGTATGATTATTAATTAAACACTGTCAGGCTGTCAGAACAGTACTTTTTGCTACCTTCATAAATGCGTAGGGCTGAGAGTTTACTAGTTCGGCAATGTCTTTTAAATGAGATCAACATATTTGCTTGCATGAAATATTTATGTTTCTTAGCGGCACAAAATATTCTGAATCAAACTTCTTGAGATCTGCCTGCAGAGTTTCTGTTCACTCTCCCTTAAAGTGGAAAGAGGACATGGTAATAAAATAATGCATAAGAAGGAAAGCATGGGAAACTTTTTTATTTGGAGAATTGCTCTTCTATGTGATTAACTCAAAGTTTCTTGCTTAATATAAAAGGGGAGAGACTAGATTGGAATAGATGATCTCTAAGTATCCTTCACAGTTTTCCCCTAAACTTTGACAAGAAAATTCTTGTTGTCAGTAAAAGGAGCTAACTTTTAAAGTGCAATTAAAAAAAAAAATATATATATATACATTGTAAAGCAATTATATTCCAATAAAGATGTTAAAATATGAATATATATTTCTGTTTGGTTTTTGGAGGGTTGCTATTGATTATTACATTTGTTTGAAGTACACTAGAAAAAAATCAAAATTTGATGAGAAAATTCTTCCTATATGTCTACGGACAAATATATTTATAAAATGCACCTACCAATAATTTGATTTAAGAAGGTTTCAGCTCCAGGGAGCCTTGACAGATGACTCCCTCCCTCCAAGCTGTTTGGCAAATTTGTTTCCCCAAAGCTTTAGAACACAACATATAATACTGCCAGACCAACCAACCAACCAACAAACAAAATACCTTTCTGTAGTTAAAAGTAATACCTTTTTCGGAATGGTGTTAATTCCCATGCATAGCTGTTACCTTGGAATTCACAGTTTTTCAATTCTGTCTAAAATTTATCAATTTTTATTAAGACAAGGAAGCATAAAATGAAATTGATACAAAATGTGGAAACGTTGAATCTGTACTTCTGCTACAACTTCATCTCAAGGAAAAAATAAAACCTTCGACCCACCTCCCCACCCCCTTCCCCCAGTACCATTGCAGACAGACTTCTTATTGGTGTGAAAATATAAGTGCACGCATAGGTAGACCAGGAAAACTGTCTATGCCGTATCCCTGTGAGGCATAGATCTAATTAGTTTGTAAGTATCTCTCATCTTTGGACTATGTCTATTCTCAAGTCTAGATTATGAAATTGGGTGTTAAAATTTCCAGAATGTGTTGCACATAGATAAGATGTTTGAAAGACTTCTTAGTTTGCAAAAGAGAAAAACCTTAAATTTCTGCTCTGGAAACTGAAGGCTGGTGCATGTTCTTTTATGCTGGAAGCTTGTGTTTCATTGGCTACAATTTAAGTTTTGGTCACTGACAGAGCTTGAAGGCAGACCATACCTAAATAAGCATAAATGGGAAAGTTCCTTGCTAAGGCCTGGATGAATTGCTTTGTGGGAACAATTGGGAGGTTGTTCAGGGTTGTGGCATTTAAATCTATTCTGACTTGTATTTGACAGATGATCTTTGTGAAAAGCCACGTGTTAGACTGAAAACATTCAAGTTTGCTCTCAGTTCCAATATGGGCATTTTGTTTATTGTTGTTGTTAAATCAGTTCCCTGTTTCAGGATCTCCACTGGGAAATCTTAAATGGCAAAATTAGTCCCTGTGTGTAACTCAGTGCTTTACTAGGTTCAAAAAACGATGGATCTGTGAAACGAAGTGAACTTGTCAAAATAACTGTCTTACTATCACTGTAGATATTGGTTTTTAATAGTTCATTTGGAAAGAGGGACAGTATAATCTTTACCTTCAGTGTGAACTGTGAGCCCCTAAAAGATAAATATCAGACATGGCCTCCTTTTCCTTTGTTATATAAAATATGTGTGTGTGTGTGTGTGTGTATGTGTGTGTGTGTGTGTGTATTTCATATTATATATATATTTCGTATAACAAAGGAAAAGGAGGCCCTGTCTGATATGATTGTTATTATATAATAACATAGCATGTAATATGTAAAGACTCTTTTCCTGGGTCAGCTTACCATTCAGGGGCTACATGGGCAGCAACTGAGTCTGTGAAGAAAGAGATGGAGAGAGAA
The DNA here is from genome assembly GCF_005190385.1 of Monodon monoceros. Lineage (NCBI taxonomy): Eukaryota > Metazoa > Chordata > Mammalia > Artiodactyla > Monodontidae > Monodon > Monodon monoceros. The sequence continues at coordinate 14,134,462 of NW_021703780.1, forward strand.
AGAGAAAAGCATGTAGGTCCTCTCCCACTTTCTCCTTGCGCTGAGTCATAGTACAGATCTGTTGAGTTTTTATTTGCTTACTTGTTTGTTCAGTTGGTTGTTTTTTCATATTTTCCCGTGTAGTTCTGAGCCACAGAACTAATTAACCATCAACACAATGAACTGATGTTGGTTTAGCTGGAGTGATCATGTTCTGTAAACAGGGTGGTAAGCAATGCGAGTCTCCCTTCGAACACGTGAGAATCGCTAATTGAATTCTGAGAGCCCGAGGGTGACGGGCCCACCACCTAGCTATGATGATTTCTCCTTAGCCTCTGAGGGAGCTTTGGAATGCTTCCAGAAGGTGGTCAAACGTGCTTAGATTTTTAAATTCGTATGATTTTTATTGTGCAAGTCCCGAGAGTTTCATGCTGGTGTCCTGGCTTTTTATTGTTTTCCTAAAGGGAATGTTTTCTGTTTAGTTCCTAGAGTCATAATTTAGAGCCAGAAGGGACCTCTCTCCTTTAAACTGAAGCTCTGAGAGGTCCGTTATCCACCTTTCTGATATTTCGGGGCCCACCTCTTTCCCCCATTTTCACTACCACGGTCCTAGTTCATGCGTAATCCAATCTCACCTGGCCACCTGTAGGCATCGTAACTGGTTGCTCTGTGCTGTCCCATCCTTCCGTGCTGTCCCATCCTTCCTTCTACTCCTGCCATTTGCACTAACCCCAAAGTGATTTTTCTAAAAATCATACCTGATGCTTTTACACATCCATGTGTAAAAATCCTACAAAAGATTCCTGTTGCCTTCAAAATAAAATGACACGTCTTTACCTGTGGCAAAAGACTTTCCCACCTCAGCACCGACCACTTTCTACCTCAGTCTATTTCTGCTAAACTGGAGTAATTCAAGTTCCTCGGCACACCATGTTGTTTCACACCCTATCTTTGTGTGTACTTTTTCCTGTGTCTAGAATGACCTTTTCTCCTTCCCCACTGGAAGCTCATTCATCAAGACCCAATCCAGGCATTTTCTCGTTGATACCATTCGTGACCCCCAACAAGACACACACGTGTATCCGTGTGACAGGGCTGTGCTGAAAAGAGTGGGAGTTGGAGGGTGGAGGCTTGAGGCCCTTTGAAGTTTCAGAGGAGAAGAAGCTCACCCCTTGGGCCGAAATAGTAAAATCAGTAAAGATTTTAAAAATGGCTAGAAGGGTGTGGACGCAGCTTTGTTGCCTGAGGCGGGTGGCGGTGGAAATTAAGGGAGTCGGGGGCAGCGCTTTTCGGGACCCGCAGTCGCGGCCGTTGCAGTCACTTCGCCTTGTGGCCTTTAGCGTAGGAGTCGCATCGATAGCAGCCATGAGCAGTGGGGTGTACGGGGGAGATGAAGTTGGAGCCCTTGTTTGTTTTTTGGTTTTTTTTTTGTGGTACACGGGCCTCTCACCGTTGTGGCCTCTCCCGCTGCAGAGCACAGGCTCCGGACGCGCAGGCTCAGCGGCCATGGCTCACAGGCCCAGCCGCTCCACGGCATGTGGGATCTTCCCGGACCGGGGCACGAACCCGTGTCCCCTGCATCGGCAGGCGGACTCTCAACCACTGCACCACCAGGGAAGCCCGGAACCCTTGTTTTTGACATTGGATCCTATACTGTGAAAGCTGGTTATGCTGGTGAGGACTCTCCCAAGATGGATTTCCCTATGGCTATTGGTATGGTGTAGAAAGAGGTGATGGAAGTACATTGATGGAAATAGATGGTGATAAAGGCAAACAAGGCGGTCCCACCTATTACATAGATACTAATGCCCTGCGTGTTCTGAGGGAGAGTACAGAGGCCATATTCCACCACTGAAAACTGGCATGGTTGAAGATTGGGGTAGTTTCCAGGCTATTTTGGCTCATACCTCCAAAATGAGTCAAATCAGAAGCCAACCTGCATCCTGTTCTCATGTCAGAAGCCCCGTGGAATACCAGAGCAAAGAGAGAGAAACTGACAGAGTTAATGTTTGAACACTACAACATCCCTGCATTCTTCCTTTGCAAAACTGCTGTTTTGACAGCATTTGCTAATGGTCATTCTACTGGGCTTATCTTAGCCAGTGGAGCCGCTCATACCACTGCAGTTCCAGTTCACGATGGCTATGTCCTTCAGCAAGGCATTGTAAAATCCCCTCTGGCTGGCGACTGTATTACTATGCAGTGCAGAGAACTCTCCCAAGAAATGAATGTAGAACTGATTGCTCCATATATGATCGCATCAGAAGAAACTGTTTGTGAAGGATCTCCAGCAAACTGGAAAAGAGAGAAGTGGCCACAGGTTACAAGGTCTTGGCACAGTTACATGTATAACTGTGTTATCCAGGATTTTCAAGGCTCAGTACTTCAAGTATCAGATTCAACTTACGATGAACAAGTAGCCGCACAGATGCCAACTGTTCATTATGAATTCCCCGACGACTACAACTGTGATTTTGGAGCAGAACGGTTAAAGGTTCCTGAAGGATTATTTGACTCTTCCAATGTAAAGGGGTTATCAGGAAATACAATGCTGGGCGTCAGTCACGTTGTCACTACAAGTGTTGGAATGTGCGATATTGATATCAGACCAGGTCTCTATGGCAGCGTTATAGTGGCAGGAGGAAACACGCTAATACAGAGCTTTACTGACAGGTTGAATAGAGAACTCTCTCAGAAAACACCCCCAAGTATGCGGTTGAAACTGATTGCAAATAATACAACAGTGGAACAGAGGTTTAGTTCATGGATCGGTGGCTCCATTCTAGCTTCTTTGGGCACATTTCAGCAGATGTTAATTTCCAAACAAGAATATGAAGAAGGAGGGAAGCAGTGTGTAGAAAGGAAATGCCCTTGAGAAGAGTTCCCGAACCTCTACCTTCTATGTCACCTTATGTTTCATAGCTTTAGTATACTCAGGAAAAGAACAACCATCTTTTGTAGAATGTTTATACATTTTTGCATATTTCAGTTTCCACTTAAATTTTTTTTTTTTTTTTTTTTGCGGTACGCGGGCCTCTCACTGTTGTGGCCTCGCCCGTTGCGGAGCACAGGCTCCGGACGCGCAGGCTTAGCGGCCATGGCTCATGGGCCCAGCCTCTCCGCGGCATGTGGGATCTTCCCGGACCAGGGCACGAACCCGTGTCCCCTGCATCGGCAGGCGGACTCTCAACCACTGCACCACCAGCGAAGCCCTCCACTTAAATTTTTTAAGGCTTTAACTGGCTCTGTAGATTAAAATAAGTTTGTGCTTTCCTTGAAATGCACTTATTCTTATTACAAGCATTTTATAATTTTGTATAAATGTCTATTTTCTCTAAATATTTTGCTTTCAGTAAAATGCTTTCCAACTCCGTTTAGTATATTACCACTGGGTTGGTAGAATTGCTTTTTACTGACTAGTAAAACTTACTGCCTATATTTTTTACCTTAAGCTTTTAAAATTGAATAAAAATTACTAGCCAAAAAAAAAGAAATAGCTAGAAGACAATAGTCTGTAGGAGAGGCTTATGTTCTTGCCTCTTCTAGGGATACTATAGAGGATTCCTCTGGTAAGTGTGTCTTGGAGAAGGAGCTGGCTGATAACATCTACTAGAGGCCTTGACTTCCATTGAATGAGGAGTGGGAGAGAAAAGTTTTTCTGAACATATTAATTTACTTCCTTTCAAAATAAATGACAGTTCTTTAAATCAAATTGATTTAGCTTTATGAAAGACTCCTTATATTTTCCCTCTTTTACTGTGGAATTATGAAAAATTTGACATGGACCAGCATTTTGGAGTTGGTGGTTTACTAAATCACCTATCAGCCCCTTTTATGCCATGTTTCAGCCTATTTACAAGCAGTGAAACTGTGGTATGAAGAAATAGACATCCTTAAAAGGAGAAGGTGGGATTGTAAGTCAGTGCAGGATTTATAGAAGGCCCTCTGGAAACACATATTAATATAAAGTATGTATATCCTCTGACTCAGCAGGTCCACATCTAGGAATTTATTCTCATGGAAGGATTGGGTGAGTTCACACTGATGTATATGCACAGATATTATACCAGTTCTCTTTATTATATTGAGAAGTTAGAAACCTAGATGTCCTTCAGTAGGTGGTTTAGTTACATAATGGACTGCAATGCAGTCGTCAAATAAACAACTACTCTCACCATTAAATAGAATGAGATAGACCTATATGTATTGACATAGGTAAGTGTCTCTGATATATAATAGTTACTAGAAAACAAGGGTTACAGAAATACAATATATCACTTAATATATAATCTGGTTTTTTTTGTTTCTTAAACAGCTTTATTGAAATGTAAACCACATATATTGATACAATTCATCTATTAAAATGCACAATTCACAACCATCACCACAAGCTAATTTTGGGACACTTTTGTCCCCCTAAAAGGAACCACTATCCATTGGCAGCCAACAGGCATTTCCTGAGAAACCACTAAATCCGCCTTCTGTTTCTATTAATCTGCCTCTTCTGAACATGTCATGTAAGTGGAATGATCTTTGTTACTGGCTTCTTTCACTTAGTATAATGTTGTCAGGTGTCACCTGTATTGTAGCGTGTATCTACTGATACACGTAAGTCAATAAAAAGCTTCATTGCTTTTTATTGCCAAATAATCTTCCTTGGTATGGATAGGCCACATTTAATTTATCTAGTCATCAGTTGCTGGACATTTGGGTTGTTTCCACTTTTTAGATATTTGAATAATAACTATGAAGATTTGTGCAAGATTTGTGTGCAAGATTTTGTATGAACAGACGTTTTCATTTTGCTTGGGTATATACTTAGGGGTGGAATTTCTGGGTCATCTGGTAACACTATGTTAAGAGGAAATTTTTGAGGAACTCTCAAATCATTTCCCAAAGTGGCTGCACCATTTTACATTCCCACGGCAATGTGCAAGGGTTCCAATTCTTCCACATCCGTGACAACACTTCTTATGATGTGTCTTTTTCATGATAGTCATCTTAGTGTGTGTGAAGTGATATCTCTTTGTGGTTTTGATTTACATCTCCCTAATGACCAGTGATACTGAACATCTTTTCATATGCTTACTGGCCAATTCCAATTTATTTTTAAAGATTATAGTTATATAATCAAGCATATTTGGGAAGTTATATACTAAGATGTCAATAATGCTTCTGTCTAGGGAATGGTCTTTCTTATTTTCTACTGTGTTTCTGTATCAGTCAGGGTTTTACCAAAGAATCAGAACCAGCAGGATGGATGAACAGATAGATAAATAGATGTGTTATAAGGAATTGGCTTATGCAATTATAAGGGCTGGCAAAGCAAGTCCAAAACCCATACAATAGAATAGGTGGTCCAGAAAGCTAGGCTGGAGCTGAAGCTGCATCTACAGAATTCCTTCTCCCTCAGAGAAACCTCGGTTCTACTCTTAAGGCCTTCAACTGATTGGATGAGGCCCACCCAGATTATTTGAGGATCATTTCCTTTACTTAAAGTCAACTAATTTTAGATGTTAACCACATCTACCAAATACCATAACAGCAAAGCCTAGATTAGTGTTTGATTGAAACAAAAACAATTATGGTAGTTTCATTTTTAAAAAGGCTTTTACGAAATTGAGTTATTTGTAGTGAGGTGGATGGACCTAGAGTCTGTCATACAGAGTGAAGTAAGTCAGAGAGAGAAAAATACCGTATGCTGACACATATATATGAAACCTAGGGGGAAAAAAATGGTTCTGAAGAACCTACGGGCAGGACAGGAATAAAGACACAGATGTAGAGAATAGACTTGAGGACACGGGGAGGGGGAAGGATAAGCTGGGACCAAGTGAGAGAGTGGCATGGACATATATACACTACCAGATGTAAAACAGATAGCTAGTGGGAAGCAGCTGCGTAGCACAGGGAGATCAGCTCGGTGCTTTGTGACCACCTAGAGGGGTGGGATAGGGAGGGTGGGACGGAGATGCAAGAGGGAGGAGATACGAAGACATATGTATATGTATAGCTGATTCACTGTTATAAATCAGAAACTGACACACCATTGTAAAGCAGTTATACTCCAATAAAAATGTTAAAACAATAAATAAAAAGGCTTTATACATAGCAGTGTCTTTACTTTTCACATTTGATAATTAAACTTGTTCATCTTGGTGTCCTCCAGAATACTCAGCATGATAGCTTGTACCTGGTAGATTCCTATTAGTCACTGCGTTAGATTCCTACTGCCGCTATAACAAATTAATGTAAGTTTAGTGGCTTCAAACAACACAATTTTATTCCCTCACAGTTCTGGAGGTCAGAAGTTCAAAATTGGCTCCACTGGGCGAAAGTCAAGATGTTTGCAGGGCTGGTTCCTTTCAAAGGCTCTGAGGAGAGAATCTTTTTCCTCGATGTTTCCAGCTTCTAGAGCTGCATTCCTGCGTTCCTCGGCTGGTGGCCCTTCCTGCATCTTCATTGCTGGTACTGCAGCATCTCCAACTGTGTCCGTGCTTCTGACGTCGCATCACCATCTTCTCTGTGATCAAATATTCCTCTGCCTCCTTCTTCTAAGGACACCTGTGATTACATTCAGAGCCCACCTAGATAACCTGGGATACTCCTGCTATCACAAGGTCCTTAATTTAATCCCACCTGCAAAGAAAGTCCCTTTGCCACATAAGGTCACGTTGACAGGGTGCTGGGTACTACTCAGCTATTCACAAAGCAGACCGTGTGGCATTTTCATTTTTTAAGAAATCTTGACTCTTACAGAGCCGTTTCCTTTTCACAGGCTGATGTCGGTGTGGCTCATTCCGGGGAAAATTTCAGACCTCACATTGAAACTACGCTGCCCAAGGATAATGTGGGCAGCCCTGGAAGCCTGGACAAGCAGGCCCAGTTGGGAAGCTTACCTGGAACCATTCCAGAAAGTTCCTCATTTCCTAGTGAAAGAAACAGAAGAATAAATTCAGGTAACAGCCCCTGTTCATGTTGATCTATATAAAATACTGTTTCTCTGAATATATTCTATAATGTGTGTTTGGTGACTTATCACAGCTTTGTGAACCAGGCAGTGCTTCAAATGTCAAGGTCGCCATCTCCAAGACATAGCCTTAGGCCTTCATTAGGTGAGTAATACTAACCATTAATCTTCTTGTTGATGACATAATTAAAACTATCTTTTTTTAAACTAAGAGGCTTTATTGGTGGTTGGGATAAGGCCTTGGGAATACGAGTTGCACAGGCCTTAGTTAAATTCCTCAAAACTTGCACTATGTTAACCTCTTTCCAAGGCAAAGTTCTACATTTGAAAAATTAAGTAAAATCTACATCAAACTTTTTCTCTTGTCTCTCCCCATTCAAAGTTATAAGTACAATAAAAATATCTTTCAAAAACATAAAAGATGTGATGTAGACCTGGTGTGTTCTTTAGAAACTATTTGTGGTTTTTCCTATTGTATGTTTTCACTTTACTTGAGTTACCCTTCTGTTGTTAAGAGCTCTTGTTTCTGTTTCATCAGCCTTTGAAACAAATTGAACTTAACAGACTTCAAGGAAGACTTATTTGGGGTAGGGGGAGGCTTTCCTTCCTCATTGCTGTAGTTTCTTCCCTAGGGACCAGTTAGAGTTGGAAAATAGATTGGATAGTAAGTGAGATTCTTTTTCCTGGACTTTTGTGGCAACTCGGGTTATGACAAATTTCCTTTTTTAATACCCTTTTTATTTATTTCTTAAATTGAAGTATAGTTGATTTACAATATTATGTTAGTTTTTAGGAGTACAGCATAGGGATTCAGTATCTTTACAGATTATACTCCATTAAAAGTAATTACAAGGTAATGGCTGTAATTCCCTGGGCTATGAAACGTCCTTGTTGTTTATCTATTTTATACATAGTAGTTTGTATCTCTTCATCACCTACCCCTATCTTGCCCTTCCCCTCTTCACTCTCCCCTTCGGTAACCACTAGTGGGTTTTCTATACCTGTGAGTCTGTTTCTGTTTTGCATATGCATTCGTTTGTGTTATTTTTTAGATTCCACATATAAGTGGTATTATACAGTATATTTCTTTCTCTGTCTGACTTATTTCACGAAGCATAATATTCTCTAGGTCCATCGCAAATTTCACATTTGCCCTCCTCTTGTGCTTCTGATAGGGTGTAGCATGACCTCTGAGGATGAAGGAGGAGATGGGGGATGCAGGGCAGGGATGGCCTCTTTCTCTGCCTCTGTGTTGGGCCAGCACATGTATTTTTTCTCTCTGATGACTCTCTTGATGAGAATCCCTCCTAGACTGCAACACGAATACTCAATATCCATGTGTTAACAGACTAGGGATTGTTAGGAGGACGGGGTGCCCTCCGACAGGCAGTCCTGCCATCTGTACACCGTTGAAAGCAGTGTGGGGAGGGAGGGCCCCAGGTAAGCAGGATGGTGCTAAGAGAGACCAGCAGGGGAGGGACTGAACCACCAAAGCAGGTGTTTTCAAAATGTTGTGTAAATTCGTTTTCAGGAAAGCTCTTCCCACAGGATGAATAAGAACCGGTACCCTGAGCTTTCTACTTGTTCTCTGCCCAGTTTCCTCTCTGCATCCCTGCTCTTCATAGCTACAGAGTATACTTGTTAAAAATTTCAAGGTTCATACAACATTGTAAATCAGCTATACGTCAATAAAAAATTTTTTTAATTTCAAGTTTCACACTAACATTTCCCAAGTATTTCCTTTTAGTAAAAAAACAAAAACTAACACTTCTGTGGAAGTCCCTGGTGGTCCAGTGGTTAGGACTCTGAACTCTCACGGCCAAGGGCCCGGGTTCAATCCTTGGTCGGGGAACTGAGATCCCACAAGCTGCATGGCACGGCCAAAAACAAAAACAAAGAAAACAAAACAAACAAACAAAAAGAACTTCTGATTTTGAGAAGTTTCAGATAAGAAAAGTTGTCCAAAACAAAGAATGCCTGTATTCTTTCACCCAGATTCCTCCAAAGTTAATGTTGTACCACGTTTGTGTTATCACTGTCCCCTCTCTTCCCTCCCTCCCTCTCCCCTCTCCGCCCTTCTCCCATATACATCTATATTTTTTCTGAGAGTAAGTCACAGACATAATGATACTTTACTCTTAAATATATCAGCGTGCATTACCTAAAAACAAGAACATTCTCTGCAAAATCGCAGTACAAGGATCCAAATCAGACAATTACCACTGATGCAGTGCTGTTTTCTCACCTATTCACATTTTGTCAGTTGTCTCACAAATGTCCTTTGGAAATAAATTTCTGGTTCAAGATCTAATGCAGAATCACACGTTTAAATGTAGTTGTCGTGTGACTTCAGTTTCCTTTAATCCGGAACAATTCCTTGGCTTTTTTTTGTCTTCTAAACCCTTGATATATTTGGAGATATAAGCCACTTACTTTGTAGAACATTCCTCCGTTTGGGTTTGTCTGATATTTCCTCATGATTAGGTTCAGAATATGCATTTTGAGCGAGAATACCAAAAATGATACTGTATCCTGCTTAGTACATCAAATCAGGAGGTACGTGATACCTAGTTTTGACTTTTACTGTGGGTTTTTTTTTTTTGCCATTCTGAAGTTTTTTTGTTTGTTTGTTTTTTGTGGTTTTTTTCGCGGTACGCGGGCCTCTCACCGCTGTGGCCTCTCCCATTGCGGAGCACAGGCTCCGGATGCACAGGCCCAGCGGCCATGGCTCACGGGCCCAGCCGCTCCGCGGCACGCGGGATCCTCCCAAACCGGGGCACGAACCCACATCCCCTGCATCGGCAGGCAGACTCCCAACCACTGCACCACCAGGGAAGCCTCTGAAGGGTTTTTTTTAATGTAGTAAAAGTTATCAATCTTTCTTTCATTGAACCTGGATTTTGAGACATAGCTAGAAAGCCTTTCCCTACACCAAGATTAAAGACAAATCCACCCATGTTTTCTTGTATAATTTCACTTTTTACACTTAGGCTTATGAAATTTCTAATGGCATGAACTGATGCTACTGTAAATATTAACTACATAAGAAATAAAACTGGATGTTCAGTATGATGTCAAATTTATAAAAATTAAATTTCATATGTTAACTGGCAACCTCTGAAAGGTAAGAGTATGGACATTTTAATTTTCCTCTTTACTCTTTTTTATATATTCCAAGTTTACTCTGATAACTATGTATTTCTTTTATAATCAGAAAGAAGCACAATGTTATTTTTAAACATTCCCCCAATAGTCTTCAGTGTCCCAAGAAATCATGAATATTAGCTGAAATGACTGATGTAGTCCAGGGATTTCTGTATAAGTGAGCTGTAAATGTCAAGCCAAGTACTTTGGTAGACTCAGAAAAGAATGGATAGAAATGGTTAAAATAATTCTGTTATGGTAGTGACAGATGTCAACGATGACATTCTTTTTAAGAACATCCTGAGAGAGAAGTGGACCATGAACAGTGGGAGCCATTTATTGATACATAACCTATTTGAGAAGGAATACAGTGAGGTGGTGAAGAGCGTGGATGCTAATGTCAAATAGACTTGGATTCAAATCCTAGTTAATTCACTTACTACTTGTGTCACCTTGAGCAAGTTAATTAGCCTCTCTCATATAGTTTATGTATAAAATAGAGATACTGGGCTTCCCTGGTGGCACAGTGGTTGAGAGTCCGCCTGCCGATGCAGGGGACACAGGTTCGTGCCCCAGTCCGAGAGGATCCCACATGCCGCGGAGCGGCTGGGCCCGTGAGCCATGGCCGCTGAGCCTGTGCGTCTGGAGCCTGTGCTCCGCAACAGGAGAGGCCACAGCAGTGAGAGGCCCGCGTACCGCAAAAAAAAAAAAAAAAAAAAAAGAAGAGATACTAACACCTCTGTCACAGAATTTATGTTTGAATTAGATCTTACAAAGAACATAAAGTACTTAATATAGTGCCAGGCACATGAGTGCTCAATAAATGGTCATTATTATTATTATTTTGACCCTTGCAGATAAGCCCAGCTTCTAACAAATAATTCATTCTAATTCCTTGAAGAGGATTCACCTCTTCTTTATTGATTTTTTAATGTTCTTTTAGTTTCTAGTTTACCTCCTTGAAACCCGTGCTTTACTACTCTGTACCAAAATCTGTACAGAGCACTTTAAAATGAGAACTGACTCTATTTCAAACACGTGTATGAGTAGAAGACATAGCATTGGAAAGGTGATAAGACTATAGGAAATTCGTTGGGGTTAATTGCAGCAGGCAATTAGAGAAGTCTCTGATACCAGGAAGGTTAATATTCTGAAGTGAGAGACATCTGGTTTGTGTGTGTGTGTGTGCGCGCGTGTGTGTGTTTTTCCTGTCTTCCCATTACAAATTCATGAAAACTGTCTTTGTTAACCAGTGGGTTTAGAAATTTTCATAAAAAGATTCCATCCACTGGATGAAATGGACTTCTTAAAATAGAAGAGAGCTCATTTCTGAGGACCCCTCATTGCACCTTTATTTTATGAGGTTGTAAAAACAGATGCTTGCTTGCTTATTTATATAATTGGGTGATTTGTAATGGGAGCGGTCTCTCTCATTAGTGCTCCCCTATAAACTATTTCAGCGCCATTTTTAGAATAAAAATTTAGCTACCACTCGACTCCAATTCTGATTTGGTTCAAAGACTCTTTTCAAAAAGGCATGCTTTTACTTATGTAGATTTAGCAGATGGCGTAATTGTAAACTCAGGGTTGCAGAACTAGAAGTCTCTTGGCAACATCACGCTGTTTATCCTTTGTATACAAAGCATAGAAACCAAACTGCAACTCAGAGTCACTGAAAGACTATCTCATTTGTGGCTATGGTTTAGCTTCATAATTATTGCACAGAACCTGTATAATCGTACCCAAGTGTGTAAGTGTTGTTACAACAAAAAAGTAGTACATAGCAGCACAAAGACTTTTTGTTATGTTAATATTCGACCTGCTAAGTAAACAGTATATTATGTTGATGTGTATCCTCTGTAAGAACATTAAGGATTTGAAGTTCAAAGGATTGTAAAGATTTGTAGTAGAAACAGATATTTAGGTACAAGTGTTGAGACTAAGAGTTAATTAGCATGATTTATAAGGCATGTATTTAGCATTTGATTGATAAAATCTTCGTGCTTAAATTTCTTTTTTCTTTTCTTCTTTTTTCTTTTCCTTTGAAAGACCTAGTGATCAGTGGATTAATCCATAAACCCCAACCCTTAGAGAATCGAGAGCAACAAAAGTCATCAGACATCCTAGAGGAGTTAATTGTTCAAGGAATAATACAAAGCCACAGCAAAGTATTTAGAAATGGAGAATCATGTGATGTCACGGCAAGTAATTTTGTAATTAACAGTAGCTTATAGTTAAAATAGCAACAGAATATGACTGATCACAAGTTATTTTTTCCACCAATATGCATCTTAGTGTCACAGTACAGATTACGGCATTTATCTAAGCCAGTTTTTTCTCCCATAAACTCCCTCACCCCTCTGCACACCATCCTTCTCTACGGATTCAGGAATTGCCTGATTGTTAATGATTAATGAATCCAATGAAACATATCTTGGGTTTTACCAAATTTGAGACATGATAAGCCCCATTGAATAAAATGCCTTCATTCTTTCAGCAGTTTTTATTAAACATTGCCTATGTACTAGGCATGTGAATATAAAACTGAACCTTGACTTATCCGATAAGGAAATAGGCCTAAATGTCAAAGCTAAAATAGATACATGTATACCTTTATATACACACCCTGAGGTCAACCATGAGGTAATAAACACAATGATAAAAATTGTTATACCCTTAATTTTCTTTCTTGATTCATCTTGACTGATCTATCATTGTCTTTCTGTAGTGTGAGCATTATTTGTAGCCTGATTTTAACTTGTCGTGGCCAAAGTCTTGAGTTCTTGACTTTTTAATAACTTCTTTGTAAACCTATGAAGAAGATGGCAGATTTGCTGTTGCTTTGTTTAGTTCTCATTGGTTTGGGTTTCTTTTTAAGCCACTGCCAGCAGCACCAGTAATCCTAAAGCATAGACAGAGGAAGGAAGATAAAAAGAAGAAATAACACAGAAAAGAGGCATAAGGGAAAATGAATAGGAAAGAAAAGAAAGAAACAGAAGTGTGGAAATTGAGACCAGAAATTATATCAAAGGCACCTTAGTGGTGGCCAGTCCCCTGTGTTGTAGGGAAAACAGTTAATAGGGAATAAAAAGATTCATTAGTGAAATCAAGTTTGCACCTAGACCAGGTCACTTAGTGTTTCAATAAAGGTAATTTCCTTCTCTGTGTTTGGGACCTGCTGAGAACTCATAAATAAAATTCAAAGTGGCATTTTCTTTTGAAGAAGGAAAAATAAGTACTGCAGAAAGTACTTGGCAAGGAAAGAAGTTTGTTAAGCCTTATAAATGATATTATCAGGCTGCCAATAATAAGAGGAACTGGGGGGAAGGTAAAAATGGACCACATAATGGAAAAACTGATGCCAACATAATGGCAATTTACATTTGCACAAGGCTAGCTATCAGGATGCAAGGCATTTTCGAGTACCTTATCTTACTTCAAAGTACTAAAAAATGATGCATCTTTAATATGGAAAGGACAAGGAGAGATTTTTTTTTCTTGCTGTAGGTGAATCACTGGGGGTCAGAAAATAAAAGGTGGGTCATAAAGAAAAGACAGGAACTTCCCTGGTGGTGCAGTGGTTAAGAATCCGCCTGCCAATGCAGGGGACACGGGTTCAATCCCTGTTCTGGGAAGATCCCACATGCCTCGGAGCAACTAAGCCCGTGCGCCACAACTACTGAGCCTGCACTTTAGAGCCCGTGAGCCACAACTGCTGAGCCTGCGCATCTAGAGCCCGTGCTCCACAAGAGAAGCCACTGCAATGAGAAGTCTGCGCACCACAACAAAGAGTAGCCCCCACTCGCCACAACAAGAGAAAGCCTGCGTGCAGCAATGAAGACCCTATGCAGCCAAATAAATTAAATAAATAAATAAATTTATTAAAAAAAAAAAAAAGAAAGAAAAGACAGGAGTCTCAAGCCTCTTAGATAGCCTCATCCACCAGAGGGTAGAGAGCAGAAGCAAAAAGAACTACAGTCCTACAGCCTGTGGAATAAAAACCACATCCACAGAAAGATAGACAAGATGAAAAGGCAGAGGGGTAGGTACCAGATGAAGGAACAAGATACAACCCCAGAAAAACAACTAAATGAAGTCGAGATAGGCAGCCTTCCAGAAAAAGAATTCAGAATAATGATAGTGAAGATGATCCAGGACCTCGGAAAAAGAATGCAGGCAAAGATCAAGAAGATGCAAGAAATGTTTAACAAAGACCTAGAAGAATTAAAGAACAAACAAACAGATGAATAATACGATAACTGAAATGAAAACTACACTAGAAGGAATCAATAGCAGAATAACTGAGGCAGAAGAACAGATAAGTGACCTGGAAGACAGAATGGTGGAATTCACTGCTGCAGAACAGAATAAAGAAAAAAAGAATGAAAAGAAATGAAGACAGCCTAAGAGACCTCTGGGACAACATTAAACACAACAACATTCACATTATAGGGGTCCCAGAAGGAGAAGAGAGAGAGAAAGGACCGAGAAAATATTTGAAGAGATTATAGTCGAAAACTTCCCTCACATGGGAAAGGAAATAGCCACCCAAGTCCAGGAAGCGCAGAGAGTCCCATACAGGATAAACCCAAGGAGAAACACGCCGAGACACATAGTAATGAACTTGGCAAAAATTAAAGACAAAGAAAAATTATTGAAAGCTGCAAGGCAAAAATGACAAATAACATACAAGGGAACTCCCATAAGGTTAACAGTTGATTTCTCAGCACAAACTCTGCAAGCCAGAAGGGACTGGCATGACATATTTAAGGCGATGAAAGGGAAGAACCTACAACCAAGATCACTCTACCCGGCAAGGATCTCATTCACATTTGTGGAGAAATCAAAAGCTTTACAGACAAGCAAAAGTTAAGAGAATTCAGCAACAACAAACCAGCCCTACAACAAATGCTAAAGGAACTTCTTGAAGTGGAAAACACAAGAGAAGAAAAGGACCTACAAAAACAAACCCAAAACAATTAAGAAAATGGTCATAGGAACATACATATTGATAATCACCTTAAACGTGAATGGATTAAATGCTCCAACCAAAACACACAGGCTCACTGAGTGGATACAAAAACAAGACCCATCTGTATGCTGTCTACAAGAGACCCACTTCAGACCTAGGACACATACAGACTGAAAGTGAGGGGTTGGAAAAAGATATTCCATGCAAATGGAAATCAAAAGAAAGCTGGAGTAGGAGTACTCGTATCAGATAAAATAGACTTTAAAATAAAGAATGTTACAAGTGACAAGGAAGGACACTACATAATGATCAAGGGATCGATCCAAGAAGAAGATGTGACAATTATAAGTATATATGCACCCAATGTAGGAGCACCTCAATACATAAGGCAACTGCTAACAGCTTTAAAAGAGGAAATCGACAGTAACACAGTAATAGTGGGGGACTTTAACATCTCACTTACACCAATGGACAGATCATCCAAACAGAAAATTAATAAGGAAGCACAAGCTTTAAATGACACAATAGAGCAGATAGATTTAATAGATATATATAGGACATTCCATCCAAAAACAACAGAATACACATTCTTCTCAAGTGCTCATGGAACATTCTCCAGGATAGATCACATCTTGGGTCACAAATCAAGCCTCAGTAAATTTAAGAAAATTGAAATCATATCAAGCATATTTTCTGACCACAATGCTATGAGATTAGAAATCAATTACAGGGAAGAAAACGTAAAAAACACAAACACATGGAGGCTAAACAATACGTTACTAAATAACCAAGAGATCACTGAAGAAATCAAAGAGGAAATCAAAAATACCTAGAGACAAATGACCATGAAAACATGACAATCCAAAACCTGTGGGATGCAGCAAAAGCAGTTCTAAGAGGGAAGTTTATAGCTATAAAAGCCTACCCTCAAGAAACAAGAAAAATCTCAAATAAACAATCTAACCTTACACCTGAAGGAACTAGAGAAAGAACAACAAGCAAAACCCAAAGTTAGCAGAAGGAAAGAAATCATAAACATCAGAGCAGAAATAGATGAAATAGAAACAAAGAAAACAATAGCAAAGATCAATAAAAAAGCTGGTTCTTCGAGAAGATAAAAAAAATTAATAAACCATTAGCCAGACTCATCAAGAAAAAGAGGGAGAGGACTCAAATCAATAAAATTAGAAATGAAAAAGGAGAAGTTACAACAGACACCACAGAAATACAAAGCATCCTAAGAGACTACTACAAGCAACTCTACGCCAATAAAATGGACAACCTGGAAGAAATGGACAAATTCTTAGAAAGATATAACCTTCCAAGACTGAACCAAGAAGAAATAGAAAATACGAACAGACCAATCACAAGTAATGAAATTGAAACTGTGATTAAAAATCTTCCAACAAACAGAAGTCCAGGACCAGATGGCTTCACAGGTGAATTCTACCAAACATTTAGAGAAGAGCTAACACCCATCCTTCTCAAACTCTTCCAAAAAATTGCAGAGTCAGGAACTCTCCCAAACTCATTCTATGAGGCCGCCATCACCCTGATACCAAAACCAGACAAAGATACTACAAAAAAAGAAAATTACAGACCAATATCACTGATGAATATAGATGCAAAAATCCTCAACAAAATACTAGCAAACAGAATCCAACAACACATTAAAAGGGTTATACACCATGATCAAGTGGGATTTATCCCAGGGATGCAAGGATTCTTCAATATACGCATATCAATCAATGTGATACACCATATTAACAAACTGAAGAATAAAAACCATATGATCATCTCAATAGATACAGAAAAAGCTTTTGACAAAATTCAACACCTGTTTATGATAAAAACTCTCCGGAAAGTGGGCATGGAGGGAACCTACCACAACATAATAAAGGCCATATACGACAAACCCACAGCAAGCGTCATTCTCAATGGTGAAAAACTGAAAGCATTTCCTCTAAGATCAGGAACAAGACAAGGATGTCCACTCTCACCACTATTATTCAACATAGTTTTGGAAGTCCTAGCCACAGCAATCAGAGAAGAAAAAGAAATAAAAGGAATACAAATTGGAACAGAAGGAGTAAAACTGTTACCGTTTGCAGATAACAAGATAGTATATATAGAGAATCCTAAAGATGCCACCAGACAACTACTAGAGCTAATCAATGAATTTGGTAAAATTGCAGGATACAAAATTAATGCACAGAAATATCTTGCATTCCTATACACTAATGATGAAAAACCTGAAAGAGAAATTAAGGAAACACTCCCATTTACGATTGCAGCAAGAAGAATAAAGTACCTAACAATAAACCTACCTAGGGAGGTAAAAGACCTGTAGTCAGAAAACTGTAAGACACTGATGAAAGTAATTAAAGACGATACAAATGGATGCAGAGACATACCATGTTCTTGGATTAGAAGAATCAGTATTGTGAAAGTGACTATACTACCCAAAGCAATCTACAGATTCAGTGCAATCCCTGTCAAATTACCAATGGTATTTTTTACAGAATGAGAACAAAAAATCTTAAAATTTGTATGGAGACACAAAAGACCCCAAATAGCCAAAGCAGCCTTGAGGGAAAAAAAACGGAACTGGAAGAATCAGACTCCCTGACTTCAGACTATACTACAAAGCTACAGTAATCAAGACAATATGGTACTGGCACAAAAACAGAAATATAGGTCAATGGAACAGGATAGAAAGCCTAGAGATAAACCCACGCACCTATGGTCAACTAACCTATGACAAAGGAGGCAAGGGTATACAATGGAGAAAAGACAGTCTCTTCAATAAGTGGTGCTGGGAAAACTGGACAGCTACATGTACAAGAATGAAATTAGAACACTCCCTAACACCATACACAAAAATAAACTCAAAATAGATTAGAGACCTAAATGTAAGACTGGACACTATAAATCTCTTAGAGGAAAACATAGGAAGAACACTCTTTGACATAAATCACAGCAAGATCTTTTTTGATCCACCTCCTAGAGTAATGGAAATAAAAACAAAAATAAACAAATGGGACCTAATGAAACTTAAAAGCTTTTGCAAAGCAAAGGAAACTACGAACAAGACAAAAAGACAACCCTCAGAATGGGAGGAGATATTTGCAAACAAATCAACGGACAAAGGATTAATCTCCAAAATATATAAACAGCTCATGCAGCTCAATATTAAAAAAACTACCCAATCCAAAAATGGGCAGAAGACCTAAATAGACATTTCTCCAATGAAGACATACAAATGGCCAAGAAGCACATAAAAAGCTGCTCAACATCACTAATTATTAGAGAAATGCAAATCAAAACTACAATGAGGTATCACCTCACACCAGTTAGAATGGGCACCATCAGAAAATCTACAAACAACAAATGCTGGAGAGGGTGTGGAGAAAAGGGAACCCTCTTGCACTGTTGGTGGGAATGTAAATTGATACAGCCACTATGGAGAACAGTATGGAGGTTCCTTAAAAAACTAAAAATAGAATTACCATATGACCCAGGAACCCCACTGCTGGGCATATACCCAGAGAAAACCATAATGCAAAAAGACACATGTGGGGCTTCCCTGGTGGCACAGTGGTTGAGAGTCTGCCTGCCGATGCAGGGGACACGGGTTCGTGGCCTGGTCCAGGAAGATCCCACATGCCGCGGAGTGTCTGGGCCCGTGAGCCATGGCCACTGAGCCTGTGCGTCCAGAGCCTGTGCTCCGCAATGGGAGAGGCCACAACAGTGAGAGGCCCGCATACCGCAAAAAAAAAAAAAAAGACATATGTGCCCCAATATTCATTGCAGCACTATTTAGAATAGCCAGGTCATGGAAGCAACCTAAATGCCCATCGACAGACGAATAGATAAAGAAGATGTGATACATATATACAATGGAATATTACTCAGCCATAAAAAGGAATGAAATTGAGTTATTTGTAGAGACTTGGATGAATCTAGAGACTGTCATACAGAGTGGAGTAAGTCAGAAAGAGAAAAACAAATATCATATATTAACGCATATATGTGGAACCTAGGAAAATGGTACAGATGAACTGGTTTGCAGAGCAGAAATTGAGACATGGATGTAGAGAAAAAATGTATCGACACCAACGGGGGAAAGCGGCGGGGGGTGGGGGTGTGTGATGAATTGGGAGATTGGGCTTGACATGTATACACTGATGTGTATAAAATTGATGACTAATAAGAACCTGCTGTATAAAATAATAAATAAAATAAAATTCAAAAATTCAAAAAAAATAAACAGGAGAGCCATCTGGAGGAGGATAGATTGTGGGAACATACAGTAGCTAAGCAAGCCTTCTGAAGAGAGATGCTATGGACTCTTGATGCTCACATCAGTGGGAGTAACATTAAAACATTTTTCAGTGATTCCAGTGCCAGAGATGAATGACTTCAGACTCGGACCTTGCAAGGGCACCAGCAAGGTTAATTAATATAAGCTACATTGTGAAGGAAACGTATCTATTAAGAAATGAAAACTACAGGCTTGACTTTCAGTAACATCATTAAGAGAGCCAAAGATGAAGACTGTGATCCTATTCGTATTACGTAGAAATAGAATGGTTGTCAGGGGCGTTGGTGGAGTGTTCTCAGAAGGATTTAAATGTGACAGGACTGCAAAGGTAGGCAAGAATAACACAGTTGGGCTTCCCTGGTGGCGCTGTGGTTGAGAGTCCGCCTGCCAATGCAGGGGACACGGGTTTGTGTCCCGGTCTGGGAAGATACCACATGCCACGGAGCGGCTGGGCCCGTGAGCCATGGCCGCTGAGCCTGCGTGTCCGGAGCCTGTGCTCCGCAACGGGAGAGGCCACAGCAGTGAGTGGCCCGCGTACCGCAAAAAAAAAAAAAAAAAAAAAAAAAAAAAAGAATAACACAGTTATTATTATTATTTTTTTGCTTTGGAATTGGGCCAAGATGGCCAACAAAAGCCAGACTTGCAACATGCCGGAGCTGTAATGCACAGCTGTGCATCTTATTGCCTAGTGCAGTCCTTAACCTGTACATTTGCATCACCCAGGAAACTTTCAAAACTCCTGGGACAAATGGCTTGGGGTGGGCCCAGAATGTGGTGCTTTTGAAAGCTCCCAGGTGATTCCAGTGGGCAGCCCAGGCTGAGAACCGCTGCCATGAAGTTTCAATAAAAATGTACACCAAGCCCTCAAATCCATTATCCAGCTGGGGAGGGTTAAAGCTTTCGAAACTGAAATCCCCCATTCACTGTGAAAGAGAGTCCTAAAATATTCCTGAAAATAGAACATGTGTTCACTATAGGACTGAGATGATACCCAGGAAGCGTATGGAAATGAAGAGAGATAATTGCTCGGTGTCACAGGTAAAGTCTCTTTCAATCCAGGTGTAGCTGAGAACATGTGTGTCAGACACCAGATGTCTTGGATATTCAGGGGAAAGTTCTGAGGCCAGTACAAAAAGATGAGAATGAATATTGAAGGACTGAAAATGAAAATATTATGAGACAGTTAATACTTTTAACTAAGAAACAAAGAGCCAAAGGAAACAAAAAGGGGATAGTCAAAAAAAGGGATGTTAATGGCAGCAGATACTACAATACGATGTATCCAATCAGACATGTGAACACCATTTCTTCATTGCTTTAAAAAAAACTTAGAGTGAAATATTATGAGAAAAAAACAGAACAATGAAAGTGAGAATACTTAAAAAGAAGGCTCCTTCTGTAGACCAATATTATATATAAATACAAGGGAATTTTAGACATAGATCTGTCCCTGTCTTAGCCAGGTTGTTATCTTTAATTCAGTTATCATTTAGAGTGAAATATAATAAAGGATGCTGAAAAGGGGACTCCCCTATGAGCTAGTCTCTTCCTAGAAATCCACAGCAGTATCTGTGTCCACAGGGCCCCCTGTCGTCTTTTTTCTTAATTTTTTTCGTCATCAGCTTTTTAGCCAGTGCTACAGCCATTCTGTAGCCCCTCTGGGTAACCCGCCTGCAAGCACATTCACGCTAATAGATGTTACGCTCACTCAGAAAGAATTATAATGATATGTAAGTAATACGATGTTAAGGAGATAAATTATCAGACTAAGTGAATCTTCCAGTATATTTTAAAACATTCTACTGAGACTCCAGTGGCTGTATTATAAATGTATATTAGTTTTATATCCACATGTAAATACATGTATGGATTGGTACAGATCTCTTTAAAGAGATGGGAGTGGCTCTCATTTATCCACATAGGTATTATCCACTTTAGGTGTTTTTCATCCAAACTCATTTCTCCCGTTCTGGGTTTCCCTACACAAGACTCTCAATCCTCTATTGATCCCTTCTGTCTCTAGTCCAAGTTGATTCCCTTTTCCAGGCAACCTCTGTCCTTGATAACCTTCAGTGCAGTTAGGGAGTTTGTTGACAATGGATCAGAGTCTGTAACATTATTTGCTGAACCTCATGGGGAGTCTTTTAAGGAGGAGGAAGTTGACCAGGGTAAAGACAAAAGAATGGCAGTTAACGCTCAGAGTGACCATCTTAGGAGGTCTTGACAGTGGCAGAGCAGGAGTGACAGATCTGTTGTGAGAAACTTCGGCTTATTCTATGCACAAGAGTCCTATTAAGAGAACATAGCCAGGGTAGGTTTATCTGTCGGTCAATAATTAACTAGGAAAGCTCTGAGGAAGACACAGCAGATGCAAGAAGTAATGTACACAAGCAGGTTGGCTAGAAACGAGATCCCCTTCTTATCGCAGCATCTTTGGTTCCATCCCCTGCTGGTGTTCTTAAGGAGAATAATTGAACTAGTAACTTCTATAGGTTTTAAAGTTAATTTTTTTTTTTAGAGTTTCTATGGGTAGTACCTCTCTACGTATAATGTGATCATATAATGCTATCATTTTCTAAGTGCCAACAATTGGTAACTCCTGCCTTTATAAAATCCAGTGGTAAAGAATACAGATAGCTTTCCTCAGGTCTTTCAGTGCTTTTCTTTAAAGTGTCAAACTCAAGAAAGGACAAGGGCTACACAGGTAGGATTAACTTCCACAAGGGAAAGGAAGTACATGATTTCTTTTGCATCATTTTGGGATAAAGCCACAGGAAGAGGTCAGCCAAACCAGAAAGCCCAAGCTCTCTTGAAACTGTTGATCTCATGATTTAAATCAAGGCTGAGACTCCTGTGTAAGCCTGAGGGAGACTTGCTTTATTGGATCTTAGATGACTATTCCATTCTCTGTTAGCCATCTATGAGTGAACTTCCCCCAAAAACTGTTTCATCCTAATTTCACAGTATCTCTAGTTGAGCCTCCATAGCAAGCATGTCCCGTCTTTTTAGCAGATGGCTTTTGTCAGCAGGGAGCCTAAAAGCCAATTGTCATAAAAGATGACACAAGGATGGGGGAGGGGGAACTTGCTTTGACAAACATCTCCCAGTTTTCCTGTAGTGAAAAATTTCTCATCACATAAAAGTGTCTGAAGGCTGCAACTGAACCAGAACTTTAATAAATGTTTATCCTTTAGAAGGACTCTTTCCAAGGATCATAGGTTTTAAAGCTGGAAGGAACCCTAGCCATCCTCAGCAAGTTGCAGAGGAGCGTTATATGGTATAATTTTGAGAAAAGTGAGTCCAAAGAGAAGTGCTTTGTGTCAGGTCACACAGTGGGTATTAGCAGTAGACCCGGGGTTAAACAGAGCCCAGGCCTCCTGCCTGCTGGCCCCTGTGATTCTGAGTCTCATTTCTCCCCTTCATTACAAAAACTGTATTTGGTTGTGATTCTGTGTGCTGTCATTGAAAAAGGTCACTGCTTTCACTGAATAAGTAATTACCATTTATTGAGTGACTACTGTATACTTTCCTCTTTATTTTTTTCATTTCAAACAAGCTTTTATTTTCAATGTGAACAATACTGTTATCTCTAAAAGGTAAGAGTAAAGTCAGATGTCAGTTAATATCATTTTGGGGTGTTGAACTTTGAAGCAAAATTGGTATTTTGGGCTAATGAAGACTAGAATATCCATGAAGAGCAAATGCATCTTTCTTTTGCCGTCCATTTCTTTTATGCCTTCCAACTGTGCTCTCCAGAGCTGCCCTCTGCTGAGACCGTATCTATTTTGAGTCCTTCTTCTGGTTTTTCATTCCCATCCTCGTCATCAGCGTTTTCATATTGATATTCACTCTCTTTCTTTAGAACCATACAGACTTTGGGATCATAAGTTGGCGGAAAAAGTATCCCAATTTAAAATCAGCAGCAGAATCTAGTACCCTGCCCTCAGGAGGATCGTCCCCCTCTTCCTCTTGGTCCATCCTCTCCCTCATCTCTCCTTCTCCTTGTCCAACTCTCTCCTCCTCTTCTTCTGCCTCTTCCCACTCTCCTACCGGCTGTACATCCCAGTACTCCTTGACTATGGGCTGGGCGCCCTCCTGCCCACCCTCCTTTGCCCGAAGAGTTCGCACTACCACCTGGAAATCCCTAGGGGCTGCGTCTCGGCCGACCCTGGTACGCCATTCGGCAGGCACCACTCCTCCCCTGACTGATCCAGGGTCGTGGCCCATCCCACTACCTGCTCTGTTCTGACCACTGGTGGCTGGGCCTCGCTTCTCTGTGCCAGACGTGGCAGGAGAGATGCACCAGTCAGTGCCTCAACCAGAGAAGTGATCTGCCTGCTAGACCAAGTTGGCAAAGATTTTCCTCTTTTTTTTCTAAAAAGAATCCTGTGAAATAAAACCTATTTTATAAATGAGGAAGGGAAGGCTTACGGAGTTTAAGAATTCATGCAAAGCCACACCGTGACCAAGCCAGGATTCAAACCCAGGGCTGTATGTGTCTGGATCTGGTACCCTTTCCTGCTATGCTGACCTGTCTGTCTTTGTGTGATTTACTTTCTCAGTAACTACAGTATTGCAATCTGAAGAGACCGTCTTTTCGATATGACAATGGATATCAATAGCTCCTTTGTCTTTAAAAGTCTTTAGAGAAATTATCTAGAATAATACAGGAGTACCTAGTTGGAGATATTGTGGGTTCGGTTCCAGGCCACTGCAATAAAGCAAATATCACAATAAATCGAGTCACACGAATTTTTTGGTTTCCCAGCGCATATAGAAGGTATGTTTACACTATAGTGTAGCTGTTAAGTGTCCAATAGTATTATGTCTAATAAAACAATGTTCAGATCTTAATTTAAAAATACTTATTTTGCTAAAAAATGCTAACCATCATCTGAGCCTTCATCGAGTCATTATCGGTTTGCAGTAGTAGCATCAAAGATCACTGATCACCATAACAAATATAATAATAATGAAAAAATTTGAAATACTGCAGGAATTACCAAAATGTGACACAGAGACATAAAGTGAGCAAACACTGTTGGAAAAATGGCGCCAACCTGCAACTTGGTCGACGCAGGGTTGCCACAGATCTTTAATTTGTAAAAAAAAAGAAAACCAAACTATCTGTGAAGCACAATAAAATGAGGTCTGCCTGTTTTGGTTCATTTTATAATGAAGGCTTGGTGTTCATTAAGTCAGTTTAATAACTCTTTATATATACTTTATATACTGACCTGGAAAGATGTCCATATTAAATGAAGAAAGTAAATTGCAAAACAGTGTATATGGTATAATCCCATTGATTGGTTGAACATGACAGATGCACTGTTAATATATGTGTATGTAGATATATGTGCACAGAGAATGTCTGGAAGGACACACACCAAACTCTTGAAAACGGTTCGTGCTGATGAGTGGGATTGGGGGCCAGCTGGTTAAACAGAGAATTAGGGGACTATTTCTGTATCATTTGAATTTTTTTATAACCAAGGTATATTATTTTTAAAAACCAATTTAAAAAAATTAAACTTTATAAACCCTTTACAACAGTTTAACCTTTTTTAATAACTAGAAATTATAATCAAAGTCATTAGCACTGCTCTAAACATATAAACGGTAGTCAGTCAGGAAATAGTATGGGTTTTTTTCTATTGTCATGAAAACATTTGTAAAGTACTGACAGCAAAGGCCAGTGTTAATTCTCTCTTTCACCAGACCAAAAGTCCTAAAACTAATTTCGACCCCAAATGAAAGTCATTTGTAGCTTATGGAATATTATAAAATCATGGGGTTTAACTTTTTACCTTGAACTACAAATGCATCATTCATTCGCCACCTTTTCCCATCTTTTATTTGTTCTCCAGGGTTTTTTTTTACTTCTCAAGAGCCCTCCTCCATCACTGCATGTTTCTTTCATGTTTTTTGATAATAGCCTGTTTTTTCCTAGACATCTAATAGATATTTTTTCTTTAGGAATTAGTTCTGTTGTTACCAGGCATAAAGTCTTTAGGGATGAGTTCAGCTGTTACCAGTTTTCACGTAATTATTTTTACAAATCTATCCAAAAATCTGTTTAGATTTTTAGGACTAAAACCTTAAACAATGTTTATTCTCTCTCTCTTATCTTTCTCCTCTGCTAATAAATACATTTGTTTCTGCATTTTAAAAAGTGTCTTTCTGCACGTAAACATGACTGAGAAGCTGCTGAGAAAGCCACCAGCCAGGCTGAAAAAACTTAAAAAGGAAATAAAAGATTTCCTGATGAAGGACATAGAAGAGAAGATGCAGGCAGTGGAGGAGTGCAGGAAGGTAGCCCAGGTCTCGCGTGAGGGGCGCTGCCTCTGAAACGCGCGCATCCTCTCCAGTCGCCAGCTTAAAGACCGATTGCGTGGATTGTATTAATTCTTTTAGTGATCTCTATGCTTCCTATGCTGTATGTTTAGTTTTTTTAAGTTCTCTTTGTGTGGTGAAGAAATGCAGCACTATCTTGAAGTTGGTTGAATTACAGTTTCATCCCTGTAGCCTAAGGAAGCAATATCCACTTCTGAGAATTAAGTATGGTGTTTTTTTCCTATTAAAAAAAAGAGAAACTTCAGTTGGGGCCAGGGGTGGCAGGAGGTCCCAGGTGGAGGATGGGAGATGAGAGGAGGCCGTGCAGACCCTCAGACAACTTCTGCAACATTGACACACACGTGGTGCCCATAAACCCTCTGTCTGCCCTTCTGCCGGAACCAGCCTTCACTGCTCTGGTCTGACACCCTTTACTTCGGTGTCCCTACTTGGCCTCTCAGAGAGCAAGGACAGACCATAGCCCTGTGAGGGTATGTCTGGAGGGTGTCTGGAGGGTATGGGGTGGGGGCTGGCGGCTGGCTCTGTCTTCTTCAACAGTAATTCCTCAACCTCTGCTTGTCGAATGATTGCATAATGAAATAGGGAAGCCAGGAATGTTCATTACAGGCAGTTATGAGAACTTGGAGAAAGTCACTCGGACTCGTTTTCACTCTTTAATACTGCTTTTCAGACTAAAGAAGAAGAAATAAGAAAAAGGCTGCGGAGTGACCGACTTCTGCCCCCAGCCCATCATTCAGATTCAGCTGAAGCAGGTGGGAAGGAGGCTCCGTTTGCAGAAGGACTTAAAACTGTGAGTTGTGCCGCGTTTGAACCCTCTGACCTGCCGGAAGGAAAGCTGTTGAAATGATAAAATTATAGAAACTACAGGTACGAAGGTATCGGGGTCGTGGAGTCAGACATGTCTTACAACCAAGCAGATGACGTATTCTAATGAGCCGTTTTATGTGAATTTCGTGAAAAGGCATCCTTTCCCCCAGGTGTGACTTTCTTAGTATGTCTCATGTTTTCTTTGTTTGACCCACTGGGATGTGCCTTGGGTTTAGGAATGATTGTGAGAGCTGCCTGGGCTGGAGATTAGCTGAGTAAACCAAATGACTATGTTAGCTTAAAAAAAAGAAGAGGAAGATTTGACTAGCTTTGGTTTTATAAAGTTGTCATTCTCCTTCAATGTGGCTTCCAACATGTGAAAATGTCTTTCATTTATGAGCACCTTTCAGCTTCCATTAATGTATTCGTGCCAAATGAAATCCTTCTTTTTGGTTCCTGTCTCTTGGCTGTGTCTGCCCTCTGAGGGTCCTTTAAGACAAATTGTATGGATTTGTGTTAAGTATTTTAATGATCTGTATGCTTCTTATGCTCTATGTTTAGGTGTGTTTTTTTTTCTAATTCTCTTTGTGTTGTGTTGTGATTAAAGCAATATCCTGAAGTTGGTTGAATTATAGCTTCATCCATATAGCCTAAGGAAGCAAAATCCACTTCTCAGAATTAAATGAAGTATGGAGTTTTCTTCATATGAAAAATGAAAAAGTTATCAGGTCTTATGAGTCTACATTCTGTGAAGATCTCTTGCATCCCTTTTCCTACTTTCCCCTGTCATTACCTGTTCAGACCACCCGACCATTTTCAGTTATATGACTACAACAGTCTTCTTAGTATTTATCCAACAGTCTTCTTTTTTATTTTTTGATATTTATTTCTTTATTTGGCTGCGCCGGGTCTTAGTTGTGGCATGCGGGATCTTCACTGTGGCATGTGCAATCTAGTTCCCTGACCAGGGATTGAACCCCAGGCCCCCTGCATTGGGAACGCAGAGTCTTAACTGCTGGACCACCAGGGAAGTCCCTATTCAATGGTCTTCTGCTGAAACCCTTTGTTGGCTCCCTTTTATGGTCAAGGTAAAGTCCAGCCTCCGCCTTCTGACTGGTAAGACTCTCAGCTTTCATAACTCACTCCTGCTGACCTTCTAGCTTGTCACACTCAGCACATTCCCTAGCCTCTGCGTCTTTGCACATGCTGTTCCCTCCTTCCCCTCTCCCCGTCTCACTGCTTTACTTGCCTGATGCCTTCTTGTTTTTCACGTCTCCACTCAGACAGCACTTTCTCTGAAGCCCCTGGTCTGGGTTGGTGGCCCTCTCTCATAGTTGCCTTTTGGCAGCCCGGATTACTCAGTGTCGCACTTGCCACCCTCTTTTGGAATTACCGGGTGCGTGTCCATCTTTATCGCTAGATGTGTCAGTTCTAACAGGACGGAGGATGGGTCTGTCTTGATCACGGTTGCAGTTTTGTACCTTGGAAAGTGAATGGCACATGATACATGGTGTGTAGATGTTTCTTCTGTGGATAAATCAGTATACCCATATATCCTCCAGAAGCTGGAGGACAGCCCCAGGAGATGGCTTGTTTCCCTGGGAACCCATGGCAGTGCTGATTTGAGCAGAAGACCACTGGGCACCTCCTGTTTGTACATTCCCTTTGGGATGTTGCAAATGGACACCTCATCTTCCTATAGCTTGTAGGACTGAGAACTCCTGCAGCAGTGAGATATGATGATGGTGGTGGTGGAGGGGGCTTCTTTCCTAACTCATTCCAGAACCAAAACCTTGAAGAACCAGTCTACTTCTTACAGCGGTACCTTGGAAAGTCCTTTAGGCTCCCTGGACCTCTTTTACCTTACAGTAAGTCCACTGCATACGAACCTTCTGGTTGAGAGCTTTCGAAGATGTGAACATGCGTTCCATCAGTGTCAGGCGTGAGTGACATTGCAGCTTGCCCTCCGTCTCCTGTTGCCGACGATCCTTCAGCTCTACCGTCTCCCACCTCCTCTCCCTCCTCCAGTCGGTGACTCTTCTTGCCTGTTCACTCAGTGCCAGCCCCTGTATGCCAGCTGTTGGACTGTACTTCTCAAGGTACTGTACTGTAAGATTAAAAATGCTTTCTTTACTTTTTGTTTGTTTTTTATGGATTACTTGTGTGAAAAGTATTATAAACCTAGTACAGTACAGTACTGTTTAGCCAGTTGTGTTAGTTGGGTACCTAGGCTAACTTTGTTGGACTTACGAACAAAGTGGACTTACCAATGCGCTCTCGGAACAGAACTCGTTCATATGTAGGGGACATACTGTATATGTTAATTTGGGATCGCCATTTTCCCGGAGTTATACCAAATGAAATAATGTTTAAAACTACTGTGCAAACTAGAATATGCCGCAATATTTATAGCATATTATTTATATAAAATCCTACGTGGACAGCATGATGTTTTTCGTCTGTCCGTTGCTTTTTCTGTGGAGATGATCTCGTGGTGGCATGTGCCAATCTTACGAAATATTAGATCAGCAGGTGATTTACTAGTACAGAATGATTGTACTGGGACACTTAGGAAAAGTTGGACTATCATTCAGATCTCTGCAAATAATAAAATTTAAATGACCAAAAGTACATTCAGTTCAAATTTTAGTAATTCTTGTAAGTTAAATCAATCCTCAAACTTGCTAAATACCCAAATAACACTTTCTCTTGAAATCTCATGCTCTTGCCTATGCTATTTATAGTGGCTTGGAAGACATGTTTATTGAGTTAAAATATATACAATATAGATGTGAGCATTATCACTGATACCCTGGCTTGAAAACCTCTCTCTCTATATATAGAGTGAAACTTGCCAAGTAGTAACACACCCTAAACGGTAAGCCATATATTTTCTTAGCAAGACCATCCATTTTAACAGGATGGAGGGACGATCAGTTACCTGGATTCTGGGAACTGCCCCAAAACTCTAGGCGTGTTACTACTCGTAAAACTTTCTCAGGGTTTAGGGGTGAAGAGGAGGCTCAGAGACTGTAGGCACTTCCCACATTCCCAGAGCCACTAGCATCAACTGGGCAGGAGGCTTGTTTTTGAATCCGCTCTGCCTCTAATGAGCCGTTAACCCCATCTCTGCAAAATTTAAAAAACGAACAAACAAAACAAAACAAAACCAACAACTTCAAATGTAAATGTGACTTTTTTCCATGATCAACTTTCTTTCTTTTTTAAAGATGATTCACACTGAACGTTAAAGGATTGAGATTTCTAAAATATTTCCTCTGGGAATAATGTTAATTTTATCTATTGAAATAACATAATTGGTTTTCTCATTCTTAAAACAAAATTTTGAACATCACCAGCGTACTTCAATTAAAACCAAACCACAACCTTCAGGAAAGTTATGAGTCAGAAGAAGGGATTAGATAGACATCTTTGTAAGCATTTTAATTGAGGGCGGCTGAAAACATGCCTGTATTGATCTCCTTGTGAAAGATGGCCTTGCTGTGTCTAATAAAAGGTACTTTGATATCTAGTAAAAATCCCCCAGTTTTTCTGGGGGAAAAAACTTACGGATAACATATTTATTTAAAATAATATTTAAAAGATGTATTTAAAAATATTTCACATATATTTAAAAGATACACAATGTAAGATTCTTATGTTAACAAAAGAAATTTTACAATCACAAGGACAAAAATAGAATTTATTATAGGGTGTTGGTATAGTGGCTACCAGTAATTTATGACTGTGCCTATTTCTGTCTTTGTTATTTCATTATCAGTAAATAGCTCATATTTGAAGGAGTAATTATACAGTAAATGCTGCATTCTAAAGATATATAATGCTACGGTGTGTCAGCAGATAGATCACTTTTGCACCCATATAACCTGTGTATACAGCGCCTTCCTATAGGACGGTGGAATTTTTGTCTCAGGAGATCGATAAAGGGCATTATTTTAAAATAAACAGTGGGAGATGACCCTTACGGTCTCTCTGTGTCACTTGTATTTGCTTCTTAAAAATAATAGCCACCTCGTTGTTTTTATTTTTCTAAAGCCCGTAAGTAATATGTTATAGGAAATATGCACTGAAAAACATAAGAATCAAAAAACACCAAGAATCCAACATTTTCCCCTCCTACCAAGAAAACTACTGGGAACATTTTGCAGGTACTGTAGCTTTTTTCCTCGCATAAATGGACTCATACAACATAAACTGTTTTGTAACTTGCTTTTTTCACTCAGAAGTACAATATCTTTTCATGTAACTAAATCTGCTCCCACAGTATCATTCTTTTTTTTTTGTTTTTGCTTTTGTTTTTTGCGGTACGCGGGCCTCTCACCGCCGCGGCCCCTCCCGCCGTGGAGCACAGGTCCCGGATGCGCAGGCCCAGCGGCCACGGCCCACGGGCCCAGCCGCCCCGCGGCATGCGGGATCCTCCCGGACCGGGGCACGAACCCACGTCCCCTGCATCGGCAGGCGGACTCCCAGCCACTGCGCCACCGGGGAAGCCCCACAGTGTCATTCTTGATGTAACATTGTTGAGTTTCCCTGTTATGTGTTTAGGGATTCTCATCCTTAAAGCCAGTCATAACACATTTCTGTTTCTGTTTTTTATAAGTTGGTGAGTAAAATAATTTGAACACTCCCCGTTTAACAACAGTCTTGAACCCCCGGGAAGTCGGACAGCTGCCATGCTTGCTTGTCCAGGACCCCGCTTTCCATTGCCCTTATTGGTCCCTGTCCCTCAGAGGACAAATGACCAGTCTTGCAAATTCACCTCCAGACTCTTCTCCTGTTCAGGAAACTGTATTCACTTCACCATAGTTTGTATTCAGCACACTGAGATCTCAAGTATGCTTCAAAAGCCCACATGATAAAATTATTTTTTTAACATCTTTATTGGAGTATAATTGCTTTACAGTGGTGAGTTAGTTTCTGCTTTATAACACAGTGAATCAGTTATGTCTGAGTTAGTTTTTCACTGATCAGGAATAAAGGCTACCTACATTTGCAACGTGTTATTGACAGAAAAGTGTTTGCAGTTAAGGATCCGTAACCTTTTCTCTTGTCATTTAGAAACAAGAAATTACTGTCAGAAAAATTAAGCGATCAGCTATTTTGAGCACCAAATGCAGTCATTCTAAACATCAGGATCATGAAAGCAGTGATTCAATTCCTAGTCATTTCTAGTAATTGAAACATACATTTCCTCTCTGTGTAATACAGTTCAATTCCTGAACCAACCATATCGCTTAAAAAGATGTATGACAAATAAAAGGTATATGACACTTCATGCTTTTTCCTCTTAAGGAGGAACTAGCAGTGTTCACTTGTTAAAGGAGAGAAAGACTGTACAGAGGATTTTAGCCCTTAACCAACCCTGTGGGATTGGCCTGTGCCGGTGGTTCTCAGCGTGTGGCCCCCCCACTGGCAACATCAGCATCACTTGGGAACATGTAATAAATGCAGGTTCTCAGCCCCACCCCAGACCTTCTGTATCAAATCACGGGGCTGAGCAATCAGAATTTAACAAGCCCTCCAGGTGATGCACACTCAGGTTTGCCCTGTGTGTTCGTTCACTCCGTAAGCCTATCCAGCCATGCCCACAGTAAGCTGCCCATTTATGACTAGTCGGCCACTTCCAGCAAGTTCAAGTACCCATGCACCCAAGGGTCAAGTTGAATATTTACCGAGAGTCAGTTATGTCTCTTCTAAAACGTATTAACACCATTTGTACTGATGTATGGTCAGGCCATTCAAGATGGCTGTACTCTTGCTCGCTGTACATCCCCCTGCTTGACCAGTCTCTGCTTCACTCATGACTATCCACTTCTCTTAATTAT
Source organism: Monodon monoceros (assembly GCF_005190385.1). Classification (NCBI taxonomy): domain Eukaryota; kingdom Metazoa; phylum Chordata; class Mammalia; order Artiodactyla; family Monodontidae; genus Monodon; species Monodon monoceros. The sequence goes on from NW_021703780.1 coordinate 14,166,858, forward strand.
AAGGCTTAACCAGCTGCCTACCTGCTTGCCCCCTGCCCTACTCGCTGGTTTCCATGGTAACTGATGAGTCAACCTGATGTCAATTCCCTATATAAATGGTAGCTTCCTTCTCTTGCGAGTACTGAAGATTGCAGCTGTGTCCTGCCTGCTGTCTGCTGTGCATGGCAGGATGTCAGTCCAGGACCTTTTGCTTCAGATGCGTAAGATCCCCTATCCGATAGCCGTTGATGTCTCTGTCACTGTCTGCGGGCTCTTTCTTTCTTTGGTCTAGAGGCTGGGCAACTACAAGGCTTGCAAGCCTGTGGGGTGCAGCCCAACAACTGGCTGTTACATTTAATTTTGAAATGCTTTTTGAAAAAATGTGCTCTATAAAGGAATAGACAAGATTGTAAAAAAAAAAAATCTTGGAAGCTTCTAGACTCACATGGTTTCATAAAATGTACAAATTTCACCCTCCAATTCAAGGAAACTAAACCTGCAATTGTAGATAATGCATTACGAATGTGGTTTTTGTAAGAATCCTGACCATGCCTTGGTGTTACATCACAGTATATTCAGGTGAAAGCATATATAAATGTTTTAAGTTCAAACAAAATATTTAGGGTATATACGCACTGTTTTTTAAGACTCCCTGTCTAACTGACTATTTTTATTAACTAATAATCTTCCACACGATTCATCTATTGTATTTTTAAGAAATTTTCTAACACAATCTTTAGTATATTGACCCCAAAATGTTTAACATGTTAAATTTAAAATGAGCTTTTTTCTCACATGCCATTCAAAATTGCAGAAAAAAAATTTTTAAACCACTTAAGGGGTTTACAGTTTTTAAAAAGTTGAAAGATGCTACTATTTATTTAACCAGTGCCTGTTTGTTGGAGGTTTTGGTTATTTTCAGTTTATCAGTAAGTTATTGTAAACAATTCTACAGTCATCACCAAAATGCCAGCTTGTTAGTCTTAAATTTCACCTCATAAATTCTATAAAATGGACATTTTCATTTTGGATCTTGTGTCTAGCATTGCAGAGAAGTTGGTGATGCAGAGAATTGCTATTTCCACAGGAGTATGGTGACAATGAGCGATTGCCAGATTAGCCCAGAATACTTGGAACCATTTATTTAATTCTTCAAGGAGGGACTGTTTATCCCTTTGTCCTTCCAGACTTGTTGAAATCTGTGCAGCTTGAATGTGGGAAACCCACACCAGAAAAAAGCAAGTAATTACCAGCTGCAGCCGAGGTGGAGAAATTCATCTGGACCTTCGTCCTCAGCCCAAGATGAACAACTGCTGGCCCGCCAGTCAGGTGCTAGAACTCGCTGTAATATGGAAGTTGTAGGTTAAATGTGGTCCAGTCATTGGCAATTTTATGTCACTCAGTCTAATAAAAGCCTGCTCTTTCATATGATCAAGGAGCATTTCAGGGCCTGCCTAGACAGCACTTCCCCAGGCCAGTGTGAGGACAGCCTCAGTGGGGGACTCAGGACCCTCACAGTGAGCACACTCCCCAACTTCCCAACCACCAGGCGGCTTGAGCCCTCCCAGGGGTGGCCACTTCATGAAGTGTTTCTCCCCATCTCCCACATTGCTTCAACAAGATCAGTGAATATTCTTCCATTTGTTTTTCTCCTTCCTTTGGTCTTTTTAAAAATTTATTTTATTGAAGTGTAGTTGATTTACAATGTTGTGTTAATTTCTGCTGTACAGCAAAGTGATTCAGTTATACATATATATGCATTGTTTTTTAGACTTTCCCATAATGGTTTATCACAGGATATTGAATATAGTTCCCTGTGCTATGCAGTAGGACCTTGTTGTTTATCCATGCTATATATGATAGTTTGCATCTGCTAATCCCAAATCCTTCCCATGGTCTTAAATTGAAAGTTTTGGAATGATTTTAGTCACTACCCCATCACTCCAATTCCCAGTTTTTCTGAGATTACATGCATACACACACACACACACACACACACACACACACACACACACGGTCTCAAAATGGTTACGGTGTTTTTCTCCTCTGACCCATTGATGGGGTGAATATACAGCATCTTTGCCAATACTGAACAACACTGTCACTCCCAGAATTAAACCCTCAACCAAGTCATTTTATCAGTTAGGATGCTTTCACGTAGAAATAATTAAGAGCTCAACTTGCACCAATATAAACAATAAAGAAATAAAGAAATGTACTGATGTATATAATCAGAAATAAAAGGCAAGGCGAGTCCATGGTATGTGGATCCAGTGCTCAGCAGTCATCCTGGATCCAGGTTTTCCGGCTCTCATTCTTCTACCCACATCATTAGCTTCCTTCTAAGGCAGGTATTCCTCGTGGTCATGGGATGGTTTTAAGTAGCAGCTGGGGCTACATGCTCACTTACCTTCGGCAGAAGAGAGTCATTTCAGGAAGCGCTCCCATAAAAGCAAGGGGGAGTTTCCTAAAGAACCCTGAAAGCATCCCTTTGCATTCCATATGCCTAGATCATGTCCATGCCAATTCCTGAGCCAGCCGCTGTCAAGGGAACGGGAGTTACCTTTGGGACAATCAAATTCCCCTGCTTGGAGTTGAGGACAGAATTGTTTTCTTGGAGACAAGTTGGAAAGGGGTGGATACCTGAATAAAATTGGGTTCCATTCAGAAAAGAGGAGGGCAAATGAGTGCTGTACAATGTAAACCACAGTTGTGAGGTGTTGTTATTTTAATATGATGCTGGACTCATTTTGCTAATATCATATGTTGAATTTTTCATACTGTTATGTGGTTTTCTTCGTTATGGCTATTTCACATAAGAAAGCTCTTTTAAGATTCTCTACCAAAAACCTAAAATTATGCAGCGCATCTTCCTCCCAAGCTGCTGTCTGACTGTCTCCTGCTATTTATCACTAAGGGATTTGAATAACTTGCTTTCATCTTGGCTGCATTTGAGAAAGCTACGTTAGCGAACTTTAGACCATCCTTTCAATTCACCAGTATCTAATTTATTCATGCTCTGGTCTTTGAGCAGTTTATTTTCAATACCAAGTCATTTTATTAGATATTCGTTTTTTTAAAATTAAACTTTTATTTTTCAGTCGTAAGAAATAACATAGAGAGATCCATGTGCCCTTTACCTAGGGGTAACGTCTTGCAAAACTGTAGTACAATATCACAACTAGGATATTAATTAACGTCAATTCGATCAAGATCTGGGATATTTCCATCACCACAAGGACGCTTCATGGTGCCCTTTTAAAATTGTTTTAAATTTTTTAAATTGTGGGTTTAAAAACCACATAACATGAACCATCTTAACATTTTTAAGTGTACAGTTTGGTAATAAGAATTCATATTGTACAACTAACTTTTTTCTTAACTAAAGTATAGTTGATTTACAATACTATATTAGTTTCAGGTGTACAACACAGTGATTCAATATTTTTATAGATTGTGCTCCATTCAAAGTTATTACAAAATAATGGCTGTATTTCCCTGTGCTGTACACACACATATGTAAAATAGATGTGCTTGTTGCTTATCTATTTTATACATAGTAGTTTGTATCTCTTAATCCCAGACCCCTATTTTGCCCCTCCCCCATTCCTTCTCCCCACTGGTAACCAAGAGTCTGTTCTCTATGTCTGTGAGTCTGTTTAAACTATCTTTACTCTTGATTGTTTCTTCTTACTGCAGTCCTTGGTGAATAGTAAGCATCTACTCTGCCTGGCTCTGTCATAGATACAGTGGTAGGATAGGCATGTCACTAGTAATGTGTAAGACGGGAGACCTGATGACAGAAAACTTTAACCTTTGGGAGAGGGGATAACACGTGTACACATGAGAAATTTCAAAAATGGATAGTGTATTTCCCAAAAGACAAATCATAGAATAATTAGACAATTCTTCTGTCTCATTTCCACTTCTTTTTTTATCCCTTTGTGTGCCTATTTTTTTAGTCTTCTCCAAATTCTACTTCCCTCTTTATATATCCTCCTTTGTTCTCTATTTTTTCCCCTAGATAGTTCAGAAACCAAGCTTTGTGAAATTGATTACCTCTGGTGAAATTGCAAAGTGATTATCTAATTAATCAGAGTACACTAAGAACTTTTTTTCCCACCTGCTGTGAAATTCTGTTAATCACAAGGACTTTCCTTAAAGGGTTCATCCTTCTGTAGTTATTGATATTTGCTTTGATCTATGTCCAGCAGGTGGCACTAAAGGATAGTTAATAGAAAATATGCATCTCCACCGTAGACTAAAAATCTGTCGGAGTATACAGCATTTTGAGTCCTACTTGACTGCATAATAATCAAAACTTTGGATGGTCTGTCCCTTGAATATTTTAGCTCCTGGGTCACTGTTACACTCTCCAACACTCCTCTTGTTTTAATTCTTGGTGATTTCAATATCCTCGTGGAAGATCCTTCCCACATCCTTCACTTCTTGGTTTGGTTCCTTGACTTTCTTATATCTCTGATCTCTTCCCATTGGAGAGCTCAGAACATTTTGCTTTGGGCTTTTTCTCTTTTCTATCTATATACATACTGTTGACCTGAAACAAACAGACTGACATATTTCTCCTGCAAGGCTGGGTTAATTTGGGATCAGCAGAGAATTGAAATTCGGGGTCTGCAACCATGGTGAGTCACACGCAAGTCCCTGCAGAGGAAGAGAGGAACACTTTTATAAAAGGAAAAGAAAGTTGGGAGGGCTGTAGTAAACAAAGAGTCCATAGCTTTTCATTGGTTGAGTCCTTGCCAGGAAAGGAGTCTTTCTTCTTCCTGCTGCGTTAAGCATGGCTCAGGGTGTGAGAGCTCCCCCTTCTGGTTTCCCAACTCTAATTGCAATTTCTGGTTATTAATTATTTTTACAATACTCATCTTTGGTGATCTCATCCTGTCTGATGGCTTTAAATACCATCTACATGCACATGACCGCCAAATTTATATCTTCAACATGGACATGTTCCTTAAGTCCAGGCTCCACTTGGATGTCTCGTCAGCATCTCAACATGTTCCAGGTAGAGCTCTCTGCTTCTCTCAAAGCCTTTCCCATGTGCACCCCCCAAACAAACCCTGACATCATTTTTTACTTCTCTCTTTCTCTCACGTTTTCTGTCTAGTCCTTCAGCAGATCCTGTCAGCTCTTCTCTAAAAATATATCCAGAGTCTGGCCACTTCTCACCACCTATGCACTAAATCCTTGTCTAAGCAGCAGCCATCTCTCAGCTAGACGGTTGTCATAGCCCTCTGATTCATCTCCCTGCTTCTGCCCTGTCTCCCTTCAGTCAGTTCCAGAGACGGCAGCCGGATTGACTCTGTTAAAACATAGGAGAGATCCTATCGCTTTTCCACTCAACGATACAAAGACTTCTGACCTCACCCCAAGTAAAAGCCAAAATAATAGTGGTCTACAAAGCCATGTAAGACCAAACCCCACCCCCCAACTCCCGCCACCCTGTTCTCTTGGATCTCATCTTCTAACACTCTCCCTCACTCACTCTGCTCCAATCACACTAGTCCCTCCATGTTCCTCAGGCGTGACAGGCGTGACACCACCCAGAGCCTTTGTGCCTCTCGTTCCCTCTGCCTGGAAGGTTCCTCCCCCAGACAGCTGATTGGTCACTCTTCCACCTCTCCAGGTGGGACAGCCAGTGAGCTCTTCCCTGGATGAAAACCAGTCCTACAACTCCCATAATTCTCTAGCGTGCTCCCCGCTTTATTCTCCTGGGGTGGTTCGCACACGCGCATGCACGCACAGGCATGCCCACACACGCACGCGCGCATGCACACATTTGGTTTTTTTTTTTTTTTAACCCATCTCTTCCCCAGCTAGAGCGTAGGATCCATGCGGGAAGAGGCTTGTTTTGTTACTGCTGTATCTTCAGGGCCAACAAGGGTGCCTGGCACATGATTGGCCCTCAATAAAAACTTGTTGAATGAGTGAATAAATAAATGATTACATTGAATTAGTGGTTGAATCCCAATATTTCTCAGCACACCAATGTCACCTAGCCCTCATGACATAGAGTACTTTGCCCTTCCGAAGTACAAGCATGGGCAGATCTCCAAGCCCTTGGTCAAGGTTTTATTGAAAAGGAAGTTTGAAACTCAGAACAAAGGAAGTCACATGCTTTTGTAAATCATTTACTGACAGATAGTCTGCCAACAATCCTCTTTCCTTGATCCAGCTTTTATCTGAATGTATGACTCCTAATGGCATAAATTCTACAAGGCTGAACACAATGACATGTGTTGTAAAATACCAGCCAGTGAGAGAAAAGCATCCTCACCCTTAGAATCATCTATAAATTTAGGATTTTGTCAGCCTAGCCAATGTTTTAGAACCCTGAGAATGGATGACTGTAGTTTATTTTTGTGAACCACGATAAGTTTCTCCTGTAGCCACTTATGTGTCTTTAAGCCCTAAGATACTTGCATTAATCTGAATAAAAAGGAAGGACTTTGGGTCTCTATCCTCCAAATTACATGTCCTATATTTCAAATGTGATGGGTGTTATTAAGCCATTTCTCTTTTTTGTCAGGTGAAGTAATTTTATTTGCAGTTTATTTGCTCAGAAGAGAGAGACCACACCCAAACTCTTTTGTACCAAATTTTAAATGCTAAGACCTTTTTTGGAGGGTAGGGTAAGGAATGGAGAATGTAGCATTAATTCCTGTGTAGAAAGGATAGTGTTCTAAGGACGTTCTTTATGAAATCTATATTTTCCACACTGTCCAGCCTTAAACAGTTTCCAGATCTCGCTGATAGCTTAACCCCCATTAAACAGTGATTCTGTTTTTTTACTTTAAATACTTTTATGCTTTAAGGAAAAAGCCAACCAACTCTTTGCCTATAGTGCCCTTGACTATCCAGTCTTTCGTGCAACAAGTGTTAATCTAGCATGTCTTTTGTGCTAGGTCTTAGGGATATAGAGAATAAGCAATACAGAGAATAAAATTTAGCTTTATTTAAGAGGCTCATGAAGCATTAGCAAGATATGTAAACAGATAATCGAGATATTCAAACAGAATCAAAATGCAAGGCACTGTATTCCACATCGGAGCACAGAGGAGCAGAGAGAGGAATGATATTTCTGAAGGATCCTGTGACGGTTTCATGGAGAAAGTGACATTTAAGCAGAATCTTGACTGATGAGTGGGAGTTGACCCAATATAGAAAGAAGAGAATCTCTCCAGGGAGAGACTTGTATCTGCAAAGACTGTGAGTATGAAGGAACACAGCATGGTGGTAGCACAGGGAAGTGTTTGGTGTACATGAGCCAGAGATGTGGACAGGAGGGAGAGGTCACTGGGAAAGCTGAAGTGTCTGTGGACCCTGCTCAGTGGTTGGGCTTTCTGCTGTAAACATGCAAGGCTTTTAGGCAAAGGACAAACCCATCAGTCTATTTTAGGACGCTCATTCCAGTGCAGCGCTCCTAGAAGTGTGGCCCTGGACCAGCAGCAGTGGCCTCTCCTGGGAACTTGATGGAACTGCAAATTCTCAGCTCCAATCCCAGACTTCAGAATCAGAAATTCTGGTCATGGGGCTTGGGAATCTGTGTTGTATCAAGGTGCCCAGCTGATTCCGATGCACACTTAAGTTTAAGAACCACTGTTCCGGTAACAACAGGGAAGATGCAGTGGGGTAAATACAGATTGAAGCTCGATAGGCTGTTCCACATAGCTCAGTCCTGAAAAAAAGCCAGAGGCATGAGTGTGGGCAGGACAGGATGCATTAGAGAGAACTTTCTAAAACCTTACACTTGGCAGGAGATAAGCAAAGGATATCTGGAGCACCAGTTGTCAAATCTCACCAGCATTTTCTGGGTGACTTTTAAAATTTTTATCTTCTGGGTCCCACTTTTTTATCTCTTTTTAAATTTTACTTTTTAAATTTTATTACCTTTGGCTGTGTTGGGTCTTCATTGCTGCGCGCGGGCTTTCTCTAGTTGTGGTGAGAGGGGCCTACTCTTCGTTGCGATGTGCGGGCTTCTCATTGCAGCAGCTTCTCCTGTTGCGGAGCATGGGCTCTAGTTGCGTGGGCCTCAGTAGTTGCAGCATGCGAGCTCAGCAGTTGCGGCGTGTGGGCTCAGTAGTTGTGATGCACGGGTTCTAGAATGCAGGCTCAGTAGTTGTGCCTCATCGGCTTAGTTGCTCTACGGCATGTGGGATCTTCCCGGCCCAGGGATCAAACACCTGTCACCTGCACTGACAGGCAGATTCTTAACCACTGAGCCACCAGGGAAGTCCTGGGTCCCACTCTTGACTCATTAAACAGAATTGGCATCCTATTTGGGGATCCTCTTCTGCTGCTCCTATGTCTTCTTTGCATTTTGTGGTGTTTGTTCATGGAATCTTCCTTCTTTTTAAAGTTGTTCAACTACTTGCACTTTGGGGGAGTTTCTGTAAGTACCACCTGCTTTCTTTAGGGAGGAAGATGGCCTTACAGCATCAGAGCTGAGAAGTGCTGTCACCACGAAGAGACCCAGGAATCTCAATTCCTGCCACTCATTAAGTCCCCTGGACAATTTATTTTAAAATGCTGCTGCTCAGGCTCAATTTCAAGCTTAAATAAATTAGAGTTCCTGGGAGTGATGTATTTCTAAAATGCTCCCTAGGTGATTCTAATGTGCAACCAGCAATAAGAACTATAATGTAGTCCAACAGCTTCACTTTAGGAAAAAAGAGGAAAAAAAAGATCCTAGGGTCAAGGAGGAGCAGACCATGTAACCTGGGTCAGATAAGCTATTATCAAGTGTATTAAAATGCTTAAAAGGTGAAGGAGGTTGAGTACCATAAAACATCTTTATGATTAGTAATGAGGATGATAACTGTTGGACTTCCAGACAGATGGCAGAACAAAGCCAACTCATGGGCTCTCTTCTCTCCCCAAGAGTTGAAGCAACAAAAAAAATATTGAAAATACACAAAAGCCAACGAAACAATAAAACAATAAAAACTTACCAGCCTCAATTAAATAAGAAAAAAGGCAAAACTTCACCTCATACACTTTGAAAAAGAGGCATCAACAGAAGAACCAAGTGATCCTGGAGTGGTGCAGTCTGTTGTGGCTTCTGCTTTTTCCTCCCCAGAAGCACTATATCAAGCCAACAAAATGTTGAATCTTCTCACTAACACCTTCCTATTTGCAAAGAAGAGGACCAAGGGCATGGATTGGCATCCCGGGGAGAAACTGTAGAAAAGTCTTCAAGATTAGAAGCGCTTTTCTCTCCCTTGGGGCCCTTGAAAGATGCCGGAAAGACTACAAGGTCTTCCCATCCTCCAAGACATTGGGTTGAGTTGGAGTGATGAGCCAAACCTCACAGAAGTTGGGTGTATCCCTTGCTGGGTTGACTGAGCTCCGTTACACTTGACAGAATCTCCAAGCACTTTCAGAGCTCATGTCTCCTAGGCTCAGACTTCAGCCCCAGCTTGGCTCCACCTCCACAGTCCTCCTACCAGCAGGCTACAGAAAAGTGATCTAAGAGCAACACCTTTCCTTCAAACTGGAAAGGCACAATAACCTGGCCTCAAAATAAGGTGGGGAACATATCAAGTAGAATCCATTCCACCAAATGAGAGCAATTAGACAACTGAGCAGAGCTATTTAAAGCACGAATAACTTCTGTCTGCTCTACAGGTGTTCTGTGGCTGAAAACAAAACTAAACTAAAAGAAAATTAAAAGTGAAAAAAAGAGCATGCAACAAATGGGCAAAGAACCCAGTCTGGAAGAAAACATAAACCAAGAAGTGGAAGTAGATTTCCCATGAGTACATCATGCTACAGAAGACTTTATTTTTAAAATACTTTTTTTTTTAACTGAAGAAGATTCTAATACTCTTCAAGGAATTGGTTTTAGAAAAGTGGTGAGTTAGAAATTGGATCCCAAAGAGTAAAGGACTAAGTACAGGGTAAATAGACCTTTATTATAATAATGAGGAAAAAAAGGAAAAAGAGAAGTTTGAGGGTTTATCTGAGAAAAGACAGGGAATTATTATGTTTGTATGTTTATTTTTAGATGGAATCACTGAGCATATTTGTAGGTTAAATGAAACAAACAATAAAAAAAACAGAGGCCTGTCAGTCTTAAAAAAGAAGGAAATTCTGACACACGATGAAACATGGATGTATTTACCTTGAGTACATTTTATCTAAGTGAAATAAGGCAGCCACAAAAAGACAAATACTGTATGATTCCACTTAGACGAGGTAACCAAAGTAGTCAAACTCATAGAATAGGAAAGGAGAATGGTGGTTGCCAGGGGCTGAGGGGAGGGGAAATGAAGAGTGCTTATTCAATGGGTATAGAATTTCAGTTTTGCAAGATGATAAAATTGTAGAGATCAACAATGGGAATATACTTAACACTGCTGTACACTTAAAAATAATTATGATGGCAAAGTTTATGTTTCTTTTACCACAATGATAGATAGTTAGATATGTAGGTAAGTAGATAGATAGATAGAGAGTCTTAAGGTCCAAATAACCCCCATTTATCACCTCACCCGTAGGGTTGCTGCTTATCTGGTTAGAAGGATTTCCATCCTCTCTGCTGGAAAGGAATCATGATTTAACAAAGAGGAGATAAAAAGTCAAAAGATGAACAAAGACTGAGATTTAGTGACGTCATTTGAGCCCCTGGGTCATGTAATACCTGAAACAGTAACCCTTTGGCATTTTCAGTTAGGAGAGACAATCAAACTCCTTTTTTATTTCCTTCAAGAAAAAAAAAAAAAGATGAAACTAACACAGCACTGTAAATCAACTATATTCCAATAAAATTTTTTTTTAAAAACAGGGAAAAAGGCATACTATAGGATCCAGCCTGACTTTTATTTTATCCTTCAGACCACAATGTTGTAAGTCCTTTCTTAAATAATAGGTTAATAACAGAGTACATGTGCTCTACCACAACTGAATCTGCATTTAGCTCAGTGTGTTCACTAATTGCTGTACTGGCTGTGGCGCATTTTGCTGCACAATCTAAAAGTGCTGACTGGTTTCATTAGCAGAAAAAATGAACTGCGGCCTATGCGTCAGGCAACCGCTTTGCTTTCTAGTACGCAACTGATTCTGCTCCAAAGCGCCAAAATCCATATAAGTTCTGAAAACCTCACATGGATTTGCTAGATGATTCTCATTCATTTTGGAGCGGCTCCCCTTCTTGTTCATCCTCTTTCCTACTTGGTTATTTTTGTCACTGCCCGAGTTGGAGACCCCGGTCTGCTGGTAAGGCACCATGCCCCTAAACTGCTTTTCAAGGTGGTTGGCAAGTCCCTTTAAGAACACCCAGAAATCTCAACCTGAAGGGGAGGGGCCCCAGGAATAGTTCATCTAAAAGATGAATGGAATGGGCTTCTTGTTCCTCCTCTCTCCAGTACAAAAAGAACATTCCCATGGGATTTGATTAGCTCCCCTTTTATTGATCTCTGGCTCATCTAAGAAAGTGCAAGAGAGAGAGTTTTAAAAGACTCTGTACCCATAGTCAGCTCTCATGAAAAGAACCAACAGCTATTTCAAATGATAGTTTAGATCAAAGACCTGAAGACAAAATTATGCCATCATAGGCCAATCAATAGAGACAGCAAATGTTTGGTGTGTCAGAATAGTAGTCCTTCCTGGAGAAGAATTTTTTGGAATTAAAGATGTCCCAGGTGACTTTTAAAAAAAAACCCAATTGAAATCATAGTTTACAAACAGCCTTATATCATGATTTACTTAGCAGTGTAGAGCATAAAGATTTTGATGCGAAACATTTTTATTTCTATCAATGTTTATAATGGCTGCATAATATTCCTCCCTGTGGGTATAAATCTTATCTTTTTTAAACTTTCTTTTGTTGTTTAATACTTTGGATATTTCTGATATTGCACTGTTGGGGCTAACCATGATGAACATTTTTGTCCATCTAGATTTTCCCATATTATGAACTGTTTCCTTAGATTCTTAGGGGAATTATGTGGTCAAGCGGTAAACATGTTTATCAGCCTTGATCCGTGCTGCTCAATTGTTTTCCAAAACGGATTTAGTCAATTGAAGATTAGTTTCACTCTCTCCCTGTTAACACTGAATATCATTAAAATAATTTTCGTTGTAATTAAGGGGGAAGAAATGTCCATTTGCACCCATATAATTACTACTAAAATTAAACACTTTCCATATATTCTTTATTAATTTATTTCCCTTTTGTGAATTGTTTTTGTGATAGTTTGTAAACCAATGGCAGGTTGATTTCTGGAACTTTCTAATGTCCTCAAGCTCTTTCTTTCACTCATTTCCACTACCTGTGACTGGCAGGCCAGAAAAATGCCCGTAATGCTCTATTTTCACACTAGGTAACTCGGTGGGTAACACTAGGTAACCAGTTAATTGCCATGTGGTTCCAGGCAAATCCCCAGCCGCCTCTGCGTTACCCTCTTCCTTCTTGCTGCCCCCTGCTCCCTCAGAGGAGTGAGAATGCCGTTTCTGAACTTGGGAGAATTTATTCCTGAAAGCACTGGTTGCCAACATTGACGGCACATTAGAATCATCTGGGGAGCATTTAAAATTCCCAGCTCTCAGCACATTCTACACACCAATTAAATCAGAGTCTCTGGGGGTGGGACCTGACATCACTGTTTTTGGAAAGCTCCCCTGAGGATTCCAAAGTACAGCCGAGGCTGGGAACCACTGTTTTGAATCTGCAGCCACAGGAGCACTACGCCAGGCACTCAGGCTGCAAAGGCCCATATGCAGTGAGCCCTGCTCTTAGGGAGCTCACAACTGGGTGGTTTGGGGGACAAAGCACATTCTGAATGTTTTCATAAGGGAGTGATTTTATATATATGTATATGTATGTATATATATACACACACACGTGTATACATGTATTTGCACATACACACGTATGTATACCCATGTGTGCCACTTAACTATAACCTATAATTTGATCAACCAGTGGCATCATTTCAAAAGGCTGACCTTAAAGCACGATCAGATTCCGACTTGCCTAAGAAATGGTTGGTTACGTTCACTATGCTACATTTACTGAGGTAAAAAATATATATGTACATATTAGAAAAATCATTTACAAACTAGAGATTAAAGAGGGTTTTCACGTTATTTCTCTTAACAAGAAATTTTAACTCATTACACTATCGCCCCCTGAGGTTTCTGCAGCAATACTTCTCTCCACTAGGTGGTACTCTGGACAAATTCATAAGCTGTTGCCTTTGCCACAGTTGGGGGTCCCGTTAGAGAAATTCAATCTTTCTGTGGCAGAAATGGCTATTCATTCATGGTCTGGATCTGCAGCAATCAGAAATGGTTTTCTTACCTTTTTCTAATTGAGAAATGAAGTTAGGCCTGCTTGAACAGTATTTATAACGATCAATCCAAATATTGTCTTTAGAATTTTAAAAATCTACCTTATTATGTTATTAAATTCTACTGCATCTCCACCCAATTATCAAGATAATTATAGACTTCAAAATGGCTTCACAGGCTTCATCTTACAGACACTCAGTCCCTTCTTTTTCTGTTAAAGCCAATAATGAAATACAGCCCCCATCATCTATATATAAAGATCCAAACACACATTAGGCCTCAGAGAATTGAATTTATTTTTATGTGTTAAAGCATCTGAATGTTATTTGAGACAGGATTAAAAGAAAAGCATTCCTGACTCTTCTCAACAGAAGTAGGACTGTCCTTGGCCCTGGGCCTGGGTGGTTGAGCCCTTGGCTAGACTAATATACAGTATTCAGCAGAAGGCAGGTCAGGGTGGAGTTGCCACTCGTGGTGCTTGTGCAAATTCCAAAGGCAGCTGGTCACTGCCATTCCTTCAGCTACTCTGGAAAGGGCAGGATTCTTGACCGTCCAGGAAGCCCAAATGCCACAGTGTATCCTGCGTTCATCCACATCTAAGTGCAGGTCCTGCCCCATAGATTCTTTCTGCCATTTTTGTTGATATGGATAGACCATTGGAATGAGCCTGGGTGCTTCTTCATAAAACTAAGTTTGATATCAAGAGCCAGAGAAGGACAGAGACATGTTTGCTTCTTTCTCGCACTAGGTTTCCTCAGTGTGAGGAAACCTCAGAAAACTGGATCTTAACGGCAGGGAAAACGACAGTAGTATTTCATCCTTCCACTGGTATGGCCTAGAGTTTGGCTGGTCTCTGAGCCTGCCTCGGCAAATATGATGCACTTGACGTTCGTAGCAGCTTCTTGGATGAGGATATTGGTGCCTGAGTGTTTACATGGTGCTCTTTCGGATTGCTAGTTAATTCTCTTTCCCGTCATTCCCAGGGCCCAAGTCAGCTGTGGATAGGGTTAGCCGGCCTCTCACACCACAAAGCAGAGCCCCACCATCTGTGCTGGTGCTTTTACACGAACACTGCTTCCTCCTTCTAAGAAATGTTCTCCAAGAACATGGGGTACTTGGAATGAACACAAAAGTAAACATGGAAGGTGAGAGGATGCAGGACTGGAACACCTAAGTCATAGCTTTTAAAAGAGCAATCTTCTGCTCAAGGCCGACTTCTCACCTCAGTGGGGAGCTGGACACACAGGACAGGCAGACCGTCCACGTCGAATGGGTGCTTGTCCTACGTGAGGCCAGCCAACCAGCCATGACCCGCAGTTCATGTGAAAACAGCAGAGAGGGAAGGGACAGTGTGAGTTAAGCGGGGCCACTGGAAGTCAGGCTAACGTGGGTATGGTCAGGCTCATCCTCAACATGCCCCTGTATGCTGGGGGGAGCGGAGGGGACCGAGAGAGGCTCAGATGACCCAGCAAAGGGAAGGAGGTCAGAGTATGGTTGCGACCAAGTACAACTCTCACCAAGTCATCATGTGCCTAGCACTTTACATCAACCATCTCCTTTAAGACCCCAAACAGCCCTGGGTGATAGTATTGTGTTGGCCAAAAGGTTCATTTGTTTTCTTCCATAAGATGGCTGTAGTAGCTCTTAGTTGTCTTTAACTTCATTCAAAACCATTTTGTTAGATTGTATGTGACAGCTGTCATATCAGCGTGCATTTAAAAAAAGACATCAAAATTGGTGAATTTTTGTGTAGCCATTTTAATATTGAAGATGGAAGAAAAAAAGCAACATTTTCAGCATATTATGCTTTATTATTTCAAGAAAGGTAAAAACTCAACCAAAGTGCAAACAGAGATTTGTGCTCTCTTTTTGGAGAAGTGTATGGAGAAGGTGCTGTAACTGATTGAACATGTCAAAAGTGGTTTATGAAGTTTCATGCTAGAGATTTCTCACTGGATGATGCTCCATGGCCGGGTAGACCAGTTGAAGTTGATAGCGATCAAATCAAGACATTAATTGAGAACAATCAACGTTATACCACGAGGGAGATAGCCAACATACTCAGAATATCCAGATCAAGCATTGAAAATCATTTGCACCAGCTTGGTTATGTTAATAGCTTTGGTGTTTGTGTTCCACATAAGTTAAGCGAAAAAAAACCCTGTTGACCATATTTCCTCATGCAATTCTCTACTTAATGAAAACGTTCCATTTTTAAAACAAATTGTGCCTGGAGATGAGAAGTGGATACTGTACAACAAGGTGGAATGGAAGAGATCGTGGGGCAAGCGAAATGAAACACCACCAGCCACACCAAAAGCCGGTCTTCATCCAAAGAAGGTGATGTTGTGTATATGGTGGGATTGGAAGGGAGTCCTCTATTATGAGCTCCTTCTGGAAAACTAAACGATTAATTCCAACAAGTACTGCTCCCAATTAGACCAACTGAAAGCAGCACTTGAAGAAAAGCATTGAGAATTAGTCCACAGAAAATGCATAATCTTCCATCAGGATAACGCAAGACCGCGTGTTTCTTTGATGACCAGGCAAAAACTGTTACGGCTTGGCTGGGAAGTTCTGATTCATGCATCGTATTCACCAGACATTGCTCCTTCAGATTTCCATTTATTTCGGTCTTTACAAAATTCTCTTAATGGAAAAAATTTCAATTTCCTGGAAGACTGTACAAGGCACCTGGAACAGTTCTTTGCTCAAAAAGATAAAAAGTTTTGGGAAGATGGAATTATAAAGTTGCCTGAAAAATGGCAGAAGGTAGTGGAACAAAAGGGTGAATACGTTGTTCAATAAAGCTCTTGGTGAAAATGAAAAATGTGTCTTTTAGTTTTACTTAAAAACCGAGGGCACTTTTTGGACAGCCCAATATCATCCCGGTTTTACAAATGAGAACATAAAAACTTTAAAATGTTGAGTATGCTATAGTCAGTGCCACACAGGACGTGGCCGGGTCTCAACCTGAATCCAGGCCAGTCTGCCTCCAAGTCTCACCCTTTGTGAGAGCAGGGTTTTCTGCTTGGTTTTCCAGACTTTGTCCACATCCTTCAAAGGGGGCAAACAAATATCTCCAGTGAAGTACTAGCTACCCCTAGGACCCGGGAATGGGGCGTAGGCGGGATAAAGGAAGAATTCTGCTCTGTGAAGTGATGATTGAATGCAACAAGGCTGAACCTATTGGTGGAACCCGGGCTGCTTTTCTGCTGCAATCGATACTTGGCTTTTTAAAGGATGGTGACACATACTACCAGTGCTCATTCCTATTTTAAAATATGGGCACATAGCCCAGAGCTGCTTTTATCAGCTTTTCCCCCAAAACCTCAGCTTTAATTCCTCAACAAATGAAATGTATATTTAAAAGTTTTTTCTCGCTAGAAACAATGCTATAGTGCTTATTAAATCTATCGATTATTCACAACACTAAATATTTTTTACACAATAGCATTTAATACAGGATTTTGAACAGAATGTCCGACCCATTTTCATAAATGGCAGACTTTTTTGCCGAGATGGATCGATGTTTCCACTCATTCCAGAAAGGTTCTGTTGAAGGAAACAAACACCATATTCAAAGCATTCATTTTTCAAAAAGTGACATGTACACAGCAAAATCATCAAGATTTGCATTACACAAAAGAGATGATTTAGGCTCAAGCACTCAATATAATTTGATAAACTGTCCAAAGGAAACAACTTTTCCAGATATCTGAGGGCTCTTCATCCAGGAGTGACGTGCTTGCCCAAGTTGAACCAATCACTGCCCTTCCCTGGCATTTTATTTAACCTTGGGACCAAGAAGAAAGTGGATTGGTCCTGTTCTAGTTGTGGGAGTAGCGAGATGTAAAATGTGGACCAGTGTGTAGTGATAATGAAGTCGACAGGTAGAGAAAAGCATAGACAAAGCGCAGATCCTGTGATATTTCGGTCTCCCATCATAGTTTCTCAAGCAGGGCTGCATCTTCATCCTCGCCCCTCTGGCTCTTTGGGTGTCAGTTTCCTTTGATGATATAAGAAACTCCCATATCCCATCAAATCTCTCTTTGTACATAAGCTCATTTGAGTTGATCTTTTATCACATTCAAAGAAAAAAACAACTCTTGACTAACATGCCATCAAACTGAAACTATATGAACTATTCGTCTCAAGAAATTTCAGGACTATGTCAGAATTTTAACTTCTTGATATAAGGAAGCCAACTTCTTTGATAGAGTTGCCAAATGGTCCCTACCTTAAAAGGACTCGGTAAGAGCTGAGCAAGATGAGAGCAGGCACAGGGTAGTCCTGCTGTGCATCAGACATTACATAAAAGGAAAGCATTCAGCACATCTGCATAAGAGCGCACAGCCTGGCTGGTGGAAAATGCTAATAGGAATCCAGCACTCCACCCCGGGCTTGTGCTCTGTCCCAAAAGAAGCTGAGCTCAGGAATCCGTGAAACACAAGTCTTTGAATGTAGAGACGAAATTTTCAAAATGGTGCTCTATAGAGAGGTTGAGGGGATCCAATCACATTCAAGTCTTGTCAATAATTAACAATTACACTTAGGCAATTGGAGAATGCCATTTATATGAGTGAACGCCACTAGTCATTTATTTCCTGGGCAGAAACCTCAAACACCAGCCTATCATGTTCAGAACACTATGGCCCTATCCCTGTGAAGCCTACCCAGGCGCCTTAGAATCAGGTCCTCTGTAGGGAGGAGTAAGCAGGCAGAGGAGAAAGGCAGGAGAGAAGGTTCTCCAGATACACAGCAGGTCTAAGGAATGGAAGAGAGCTCGACCCTCCAGGTGGGCATCTGCAGGTACCATCTCCTGCTCCCTTGGGCCTGATTTTCCAAAAGGAGAAGCCACGTCTCACCTGGCAAAGAGAAGAGGAAGAAGGACCAGTTCTAGAGTACGCATTTAAATTTTGCAGCTTGTACATGTCCTACCCAGCACCACCTATGAGGCCCCCTCCCCTCTCTCCCACTCTTGCAATGCCTATATAGTGGTTGAAGAGTGTCCCACCCCAAATTCATGTCCAGCCAGAACCTCAGAATGTGACCTCATTTGGAAATAGGATCTTTGCAGATGTAATTAGTTGAAAAGCTTGAGATGAAATTATCCAGGATTTAGGTGGGGGCCCTAAATCCAATGACTACTGTTCTTATAAGAACAGAGGACACAGGGAGATACAGATAGAGAAGAGGCTTTGTAAAGAGGCAAGCAGAGAGGCAGAGATTAAGTGGTGCTGCCACAAGCCAAGGAATGCTAAGAGCTGTCAGAAACTAGGAAGAGGTAAGGAAGGAGTCTTGCGTAGGGCCTTCAGAGGGAGCATGGCTCTGCTGATACCTTGATTTTAGACTTCTAGCCTCCAGAACTGTCAAAGAATAAATGTCTATTATTTTAAGACACCAAATTTGTGGCAGTTTGTCACAGCAGCCACAGGACACTCATACAGTCTCAAAGCCCTTTGGCATCCCTCCCCATGCCACACAGACCTCCCTTCTACACACCATCTTCCCACCCCCTACTACGTCTCATCTCTACCTTCCACTTTCCCATCCCACTATCAACGGCCCCACGTCTTTTTTTTTTCTCATGTATCTGTTAATCCCAAATTCCTAATTTATCCCTACCCACTCCCCTTCCCCCTTTGGTAACCATAAATTTGTTTTCTACGTCTGTGAGTCTGTTTCTGTTTTGTAAATCAGTTCATTTGTATCATTTTTTTTAGATTCCACATAGAAGCGATACCCTTTGATATTTGTCTTTGTCTGACTTAGTCTCTAGGTCCATCCATGTTGCTGCAAATAGCATTATTTCATTCTTTTTTTATAGCTGAGTAGTATTCCACTGTGTGTATATACCACATCTTCTTTTTCCATGCACCTGTGGATGGACACTTAGGTTGCTTCCATGTCCTGGCTATTGTAAGTAGTGCTGCTGTGAACATTGGGGTGCATGTATCTTTTTGAATTAGAGTTTTCATCTTTTCTGGATATGTGCCCAGGAGTGGGATTCCTGGATCATATGGTAACTCTGTTTTTAGTTTTTTAAGGAACCTCCATACTGTCCTCCATAGTGGCTGCACCAATTTACATTCCCACCAACAGTGTAGAAGGGTTCCCTTTTCTCCACACCCTCTCCAACATTTATTATTACAGACTTTTTGAGGATGGCCATCCTGACTGGTTTGAGGTGATACCTCATTGTAATTTTGATTTGCATTTCATTAATAATTAGCGACGTTGAGCATCTTTTCATGTGCCTGTATGTCTTCTTTGGAGAAAAGCCCCCGCTTCTGAAATGTGGCTCATGTCAGTTAAAGATTCAAAGAAAATCTATTTGGTTGAATCAGTTCTCATCAGAATAGATAATGCCATCATTTGCTCAAAACATTTCCATTTTTAGAGAGGATTCTTAGAAATCTTTAATTGGTAGAATTTACTATTTGGGGGGAATGAATATTTAAGAATTAGAAACACTTCTCTTTTAAAGAAGAAGACATGTTCACCCCTGGGATTCTCTTGGTTCGGAACTCAGGTGGTATTTTTTTTTTTTTTTTTTTTTTTTTTTTTTTTGCGGTACGCGGGCCTCTCACTGTTGTGGCCTCTCCCGTTGCGGAGCGCAGGCTCAGCGGCCATGGCTCACGGGCCCAGCCGCTCTGCAGCATGTGGGATCTTCCCGGACCGGGGCACGAACCCGTGTCCCCTGCATCGGCAGGCGGACTTTCAACCACTGCGCCACCAGGGAAGCCCTCAGGTGGTATCTTGAACAAGAACTGGGAAGTCAAGCAGCCAGCTTCAAACCCAGATCTGTCTTTATCTGCTCTGCCTCATTTGTTCTCCTGGGAGTTGAACTGTAGCTCTCCCGAGAGCTTGGCCCCAGGCTTCTTCTCCCTTAGCTGTCTCCTATCAGCTGGGGAAGCCACAGCTGCAGTCATGCCCACCTAAGGGTAGGGGTTAATTTTGGAAGTGGGGTGAGCTCTGGGGACTGGAGAGTTAGCTGACGTCTCCCACATCATCTACCCACGGCCCTGCCTGCCTGGCTCGGCCTCTCTGGTGCGTAACTCGCATGCGCGGTTGTGGAGCCTACGTTTCCCAGTTCACACTGACGCAGAGAGAAAACGAAGGCCTGCTGACAATAATGCAAAATATTTCTCTGGCTCTGCAGTCCCCTCCTCCCCAGGGCTTCCTGCTCCCCTCTCCCACCTTGAAACTCCATCCAGGTGGAGTGAGAAGTGAGGGGATTGTACTACCCGCCCCACCAGCCAGGCGTGTCCTCTGGCCAACACCCTCCAAAGCCCCGCTCCGTGGCTGCTTCTGAAAGGGAGGCTCTCCTCCCAGGCATTAAGCAGAGGCCGTTACATGGATGGTTATTTGGGGTTATTATTATACCTTTATTTCTTGAGGACTTGGACATAAGCTATATGTCTGTGCCCCTTTTTACCCCTTTACTCCTTCCCGTTGGTTGAAAAATGCACTTGGTGGCTGAACTGGAACAGCCAACATAGACCAGAAGGTGACCTTGGAAAATGAGGTCATGGATTGCTGATCATTAAGCCGGAAGGACCCTGAGTTCCCGAGGCTGTAGGGCACTATACAGCATCATGGACGGATGGCTTCCAGATTCTTATATGAAAGAGAAATACATTTCTGTCTCCTTTGAACCACTGCTATTTGGGGGTTTGTACCTCATAACTGAGCCAAATCCTACTCACATCCTTTAGCTTTATTTGTACTTAATGTTCTCAGTTAAGGGTGCTTAGTTGCAAGTGACAGAGTAGCTAGAATTTGAGCAAGAAGCCACTGAATTGTCCCCTGTTACAAGAAGCCTTGAGGGAGGGAGCTTCAGAGTTTGCTCGGTGGTTCAAGAACACCAGGATTTTAGGGCAGCAGCTCGTGGCCTGCTACACCTGGACACAGTCTGGCTGCAGCAGCTCATTTTCACACGATAGCACCCAGAGCAGGAAGGAACTCTCTCCTTTATTAGGTAGAAAATCTTTCCCATAAACCCACAAGCGGATATTCCCTTATCCCTCTCTGCTCACCCCTAGTCCTGCCACTACCAAGGGCACATGGGATTGTTCCATGGGGTGGGGGACATTGCCATTCAAACAAAATCACTCTTCCGTTAGCAACGAAGAATGGAGAATGGCTATTGGGGAGGCCACCAATGATGTCTCCCCTACTAATTAAAAAGCTCACATTGAGGGATAAAGATATTTTGGTCCTCGGTTTGATTCCTTTCTACAGTCGTGTTGACATCATTCTGAAATGCCAAAACAAATTCCATTCACTTGGGGCTTTGAGATTTTAGAACAGACTATCCCATGACTTAAGGCTACAGAACTGTGCATGAACAATATTTAACTAACCTTACAATTAGAAAAGATTATGATTTAATCCTTTATGCTTTCAGCCCAAATCAACCTCAGCAAGAAATGAGAGCTATTTATTTTAAGAAATACCATGGAGAACAGTATGGAGGTTCCTCAAAAACCTAAAAATAGAACTACCATACTACCCAGCAATCCCACTACAGGGCATATACCCTGAGAAAACCATAATTCAAAAAGAGTCATGTACCACAATGTTCATTGCAGCTCTATTTACAATAGCCAGGACATGGAAGCAACCTAAGTGTCCACTGACAGATGAAGGGATAAAGAAGATGGGGCACATATATACAATGGAATATTACTCAGCTGTAAAAATAAATGAAATTGAGTTATTTGTAGTGAGGTGGATGGACCTAGAGACTGTCATACAGAGTGAAGTAAGTCAGAAAGAGAAAAATACCATATGCTAAGACATATATACGGAACCTTAAAAAAAAAAAATGGTTCTGAAGAACCTAGGGGCAGGACAGGAATAAAGACGCAGATGTAGAGAATAGACTTGAGGACCTGGGGAGGGGGAAGGGTAAGTTGAGATGAAGTGAGAGAGTGGCATGGACATATATACACTACCAAATGTAAAATAGATAGCTAGTGGGAAGCAGCCACATAGCACAGGGAGATCAGCTCGGTGCTTTGTGACCACCTAGAGGAGTGGGATAGGGAGGGTGGGAGGGAGACGCAAGAGGGAGGAGATATGGGAATATATGTATATGTATAGCTGATTCACTTCCTTATACAGCAGAAACTAACACACCATTGTAAAGCAATTATACTCCAATAAAGATGTTAAAAAAAAAAAAAAGAAAGAAAGAAATACCAACCTCAGGGGCTCCTGAGCCATTCCCTCTCTTTCTGAATTGTTGGTTGTCCTCTGGAATACCGCTGGTGTCTGCCCTTTCTCCAGGGAGCTCTCCTCCCCTCCCTCCCTCCCCTCCCCCTTCCCCTTCTCCCTTGCCCTCCTTGTGCTTCTTCCCCCTCCTTCCAGACTTGCCCTGGGCCTTCTCTCTTTTTTTTTTTGGGGGGGGGGGGCTTCTCTTTTGTTATTGTTCTTTTTCTCTTTATTTCTTTTGTCTTTCTTGCTCCTCCCTGCCTTTCAACTGCTTTCAATATTGAAGTCTTCCCAGTAGAATCTGTTGTTTCCTTAGATTTGTTTCATGTTCATTATCCTTACGTTAAAAAGCAGGTGAGTTAAATGTTTGGGCATGGTCCTTGAAGAAATCCCTCACAAAATGAAACGAAATGAACACAAAACAAAACAAAAAACCAACCTTCCCCATTTCTATCACATGATTAATTATATTTAGTATTTGTTCAAATGAGGGAAAGAACTAGCAAAAAAGCAGTATCCTGTTGGGCTCTCTTCTTTGATTTGATCTAATTCATTCAGCCCTGGCGGACAGTGCAAAGCCATATGGGCTGTGGTGAAGCCCAGCAAATATTCATGTAGCTGGATCCTTCCAGGTACTTGGCTACTGACACAGAGACCTGGCGTGGACCCAGCACTGAGCAGAAGAGTCCTGCATGGGGGTGGTATGGACTGAATTGTGTCTCTCAAAATTCATATGTTGAAGCCCTAAACCCCAAATGTGAGGGTATTTTGAGATGGGGCTTTTAGGAAGTAATGAATGTTAAATGTGTTCATAAGGGTTGGGCCTTAATACAGTAGACCTGAGGCCTTGTAGGAAGAGGAAGAGACCTCTCTCCTCTCTCTCTATTTCCCTCTCTCTCTCTCTCTCTCTCTCTCTCTCTCTCTCTCTCTCCATTTCTCTCCCCACCTCCTGTACCGCATGAGGACACATCAAGAAGGTGGCTGTCCACAAGTTGAACCAGCCAGTACCTTGATCTTAGACCTCCCAGCTTATGGAACTGTGACAAAATTAATTTTTGTTGTTTAAGCCATCAGGCTACAGTATTTTGTTGTGGCAACCTGAGCTGACTGATACAGGGGGCATAGTGTCAGAGCCAAGATTACGACAACATGGAACCATTTCTTCATCCGCCTTCCTCTCTGTCTGTAGCTGAAGATCCACCTCCCAAGGAGGCTCTGCTTGTTCATCCATGAATCAATAAACTCTGGCTTCTCAGGGGTGTGGTGAGGAGGGAATGAAACTTTCCTGAAACTAATTCTATTTCTTTCACATCTGTGATGAGTTCTCTATTATTTCTGGGGTGATTTCTTTCTTTTTTTAAATTCCATCCATAAAATGTTTTGCATTATCTCCAAAAGATAAGTTTTCAGAAATAACCATAATGATCACATCCCTTTAAATTACCAGTAATTCCTCAATACCATCAACTATCTAGTACCCGATATTCACATTTCCATTTGTTTCATAAATGTGTGCATTTTTATTTTTACAAATAATTTATTTGAGTCAAAGTCCAAGAAAGGGCCATCAACGGCAGTTAATTCTATGTCATTTAAGTCTCTTATAATCGATTGGGTCCACATTCATTATTTTATTTCCTTGAATTTGTTGTTGTTGTTTGTTATTGTCATTGTGGGGAAAGCCAGACGATTTATCCTATAGGGTTCCCCTGTTTGGATTTGCTTGTCTTATCTTCATGGTATTTTAAAATGTTCCTCTTTCTTTTGTGATTTCCTGTAAATGGCCAGTTGGATCTCTAGGCTTGGCAAGATTCAGGACGAATTCTTTCAAGACTGCTTTATAAGGGTGCTGTGATCTTCCATGTGAATGAAGATAATATTTAGTTGTTTCTGTGATGTTGGCAGGCACTGATGGCAGGCACTATGGCAGGCACATAGACCCATTAATTCACTAAGGGATGAAAATGATAATATTCTGTTGATCCTTATCTATTTATTAGCTGGAATAATTCTGTAAAGAGAAACTTTCCCTCATCTACTGTTTGGTTATCCAGTACAGTTTAGATAACAACATCAGGATAAATCCTGATTATTTCCCTTTGTTTATTGGCTTCAAATTAATGTGTTGGTTCACCAGCATTCTCCAAAGGGGACCAATTGGTAATTAATCTGAGTTGATTTTTTTGGTTTGTTTTTCTGTACCATTGTGAACTTGTGGATTTCAACATATTTTATGTGTTTCAATCCATTGCAATTATTGTCCTTAATAATGTTAAAATTGCTCAGTCTTTAGCTAGGGAGAGCCTCTTAGGTCAGCCCCAAGTCCTTTTGACATGCCTTAGAGTAAGATGTCTTTGCCGTCATCCTTTCTTCCTTGATTTCTGATCTGAACACATATTCCAGGTTTTTCTTGTATGTTTCCTGACCCAGACCTAGAAGAAGTCATCTCTCCAGAGAAATCTTTCCTTATAGTGGGAAATGGTATTGTAAGATCACAGTCGGGCCACTCAGGATATACATTGCTATGAAGTTGATCATTATTTTTTTGGCTATTTCTGTAGACAGAACTAGGAATTTTTTTTCGAAAAAGATTTTATTTTTAATTTTTAAAAGACAAAATACATCATGAGAACATATTGATACTTCAAATTCAGGAGTAAAGGGTTTATTTAACCTTTTCTATCATAGATATGTCCTTTTTCCTGCACCAATAAAACTGGTTGTCAGTGACACTGGAAATGATACAATTAGAATATCACACCATTTTTCATTTGTTTTATCCCACAGTATACTCACAACGGTCTTAGAGAAGTAATGCCACCACTCACTGACAATATGAATACTGAAACTTGTGTTTAGATTTTTCCCCATTATGTTTATCCTAAAGGTATAACCCACTGGGGGTGTACAGTTAAATTATTGTGTTTAAAATCTCTTGGAATAGCTCTTTTTTTTTTTTTTTTTTTTTGCTAAATGGCATGTGGGATCTTAGTTCCCTGACCAGGGATCAAACCTGTGCCCCCTGCACTGAAAGCACAGAGTCTTAACCACTGGACTACCAAGGAAGTCCTGGAATACAGTAGTTCTCTTCTGTCTGGTCATCTTTCAGAATGTAGATCTGAGAGGTCTGAGGAGGAACAAGGCAGAGGAGAGGTAAAGGACCAGCAGGGAGAAGGACCATTACTCTTCCCAAGAGCACCAAGTGCTCTCACATCCAGCTTAATTTTATCCTCCTGGGTCCATCATTCAGTCCCCCTAACTCCAAGTTCCCCTGTTACTTCACTCCATGCTCCACTACTCCAGCACTCCCTGCTAACATTCCAATGTCAGGTCTCTGTGGTATAGTTATCTTTACCCAGTATATGGGGATACAGGTTCACAGCAACATTGAGCAGAAGATACAGAGATTTCACATGTGTCTCCTGCTCCTGTTCTTGCACTGCCTCCCGCATATCAACATCCCCCACCAGAGCGGTACATTTATTACCATAGATGAACATACATTGGCACATCATTATCACCCAAAGTCCACAGTTTACATTAGAGTTCACACTTGGTGTTGTGCGTTCTATGTGTTTGGACAAATCTGTAATGATATGTATCCACTATTCTAGTTTCAGACAGTGCAGTTTTTCCACCCTAAAAATCCTCTGTGCCCTACCCTAGGCATCCCTTCCTCCCCACTAACCCCTGGCAACCACTGATGCTTTTACTGTCTTCTTAGTTTTGCGTTTTTCAGAATGTCGTGTAGTTGGAACCATACAGCATGTAGCCTTTTCAGATTGGCTTCTTTCACTTAACAATATGCATTTAATTTTCCTCTGTGTCTTTTCATGGCTTAATAGCTCATTTCTTCTAAGTGCTGAATTAAATTCCATTGTTTTGACATACCACAATTTATTTATTCATTCACCTACTGAAGTACACCTTGTTTGCTTCCAACTTTTTGCAATTGTGAAAAAAGCTTCTATAAACATCTGTGTATAGGTTTTTATGTGAACATAAATTTAACGTCTTTAGGATAAATAGCAAAGAGTGTGATTGCTGGACTGTATGGTAAGAGGACGTTTAGTTTTGAAAGAAACTGTCAAACTGTCTTCCCAAGTGGCTGTACCATTTTTCACTTCCAGCAGCAATAAATGAGAGCTACTGTTGCTCTACAAACTTGTCAGCACTTGGTGTTGTCAGTGTTCTGGATTTGGGCCATTCTAATAGGTGCTAGTCGTAGGTCTTTGTTTTAATTTTCATTTCTCAAGTGACACATGATATGGAGCATCTTTTCATACACTTATTTGCCATCTGTATATCTTCTTTGGTGAGATGTTTGTTAAGGTCTTTGGTTTATTTTTAAATCAGGTTTTTTTTAATTGTTGAGTTTTAAGTGTTCTTTGTATATTTTGGATAACAGTTCTTTATCAACTATGTCTTTTACAAATAATTTCTCCCAGTCTGTGGTTTGTCTTTTCATTTTCTTGACAGTGTGTTTTGCATAGAAGAAATTTTTAAGCTTAATGAAGTCCAGCTCATCAATTCTTTCTTTCGTGGATCATGCCTTTGATGTTGTACCTTAAAAGTCATTGCCAAACCCAAGGTCATCGAGATTTTCTCCTATGTTATCCTCTAGGAGCTTTATAGTTCTGTGTTTGCATTTAGGCCTGTGATCCATTTTGAGTTAATTTTTGGGAAGGGTGTAAGTCCTGTGTCTAGATTCTATTTTTTTTTTTTTGCATATGGATATCCAGTAGTTCCAGCACCATTTGTTAAAAAGATTATCTCTGCTCCATTGTATTACCTTTTGCTACTTTGTCAGAGATCGGTTGACTATATGTATGGGTATGTATTTCTGGTCTCTCTATTCTGTCCCATTGATCTGTTGGTCGATTCTTTCTCCAATGCCACACTGTCTTGATTACTGTAGCTTAATAGTAAGTCTCAAAGTCAGGCAGTGTCAGTCCTCAGACTTTATTCTTGCCCTTCAATTTTCTGCTTTCTATTCTGAGTCTGTTGCCTCTCCATAGAAACTTTAGAATCAGTTTGTCAATATCCACAAAATAACTTACTGGAATTTTAATTAGGATTGCATTGAATCAATAGATCAAGTTGGCAAGAATTGATATCTTGATAATATTGAGTCTTCCTATTCATGAGCATGGAATATCTTTCCATTTATTTAGTTCTTCTTTATTCCTTTGATGTAGTCATTTCATTTCTGATAAGTAAATCACCCAAAGAAGGAGAAAAACATATATGCAACATTGATTTTAATAATTCATGGGCTACAAGATAGTTCTGAAACTTTAAAAAGAATTTAAAGTTTCCTAGGAAGTGTTTAAAATGTAGATTCTATATGTGACTTTAAAGTACTTTACCTGACCACCAGTTAGACTGGGCAGCTTCTCATTTGTCTATTGGCTATTTTATTTCCTTTTCTTGTGAAGTGCCTGTTTATGTGGGAGTTTTTCTCATTTTTTTCTATGAGTTCTCAGTTCTTTCCTTATTGATTTGTAGGAATTTTAAATATATGCAAGATACTAGACTTTTTGGTAACACATGTTGCCAACTATTTTTTTCTATTCGGGCTTTCCCCCCCCTCCCCATTTTCACTCTATGATGTCTTCTGATTAACAGAATTCTTAATTTTATTAAAATTAAATATATCAACTTTTTCCTTCATGATTAAGAAATCTTTCATTACTCTTGAGTCATTGATATATTCCTATCTTCTTCATCTTTATAATTTTGCCTTTCATATTTAGGTCTCTCCTCCACCTGGAATTGATTTTTATGTACAATATGAGGCAAGGATCCACTTTTGCTTTTTTCCATATGGATACCTATTGGGTTGGCCAAAAAGTTCGTTCGGTTTCCCCGTTGGATGTTACGGAATAATACTTGTCCCCACAGTACCATTTGAAAAGTCCACTTTCCCCCACTGATATACAAGGACATAGCGGTCACATATCAACTTTCTATACGAGTATATCTCTGTTGCTGGGGTCTTTATTCCATCACTCTCTTTACCATTTCTGCATCAATACCACACTAATTACTGTAGCTTTATACCATATGGGAGGACAAATTCATCCCTTGTATTTTCTTTAAGAGTGTTTTGGCCTTTTTAAAAAATCATTTACATTTCCATACACTTTGGAAGCAATGAGTCAATTTCAATAAATAATCTGCTTTAATTTTTGTTATGATTAAAAGGACTATAGTTCAGTTTAGGGACAATTAGCATGTTTAAGTAACACTAAATCTCCCAATCCATGAACATGGTTTAGCTCTCCATTTATTTAGGTCTTCCTTAATGTTCAATGAAGTTTTATTATTTTCTCCATACAGGTCTTTTGCACATCTGTTGTTAGATTTATTCCTGGGTATGCTTAGTTGTTCATGTTAAAAGCATTCCTTTTCTTACCTCACTTTCTGGTTGTTTGTAGCTAGCACTAAAAATACAAGTAAATGTTGCATGTTGGTTTTGTATCCAGCAACCTTGATAAACTCATTTATTAACTCTAATAATTTATCTGTATAGTCTTGTGTATTTTGTACATACATTGTCATATCATTTACAAATGATGACAACTTTGTTTCTTATTTTTCAATCTTACTATCTTTATTTATTTTTGTCTTATCATTCCGACTTGAATCTCTGGTAAATATAAGTGGTGATAGTGGATATCTTTGTCTGATCCTAACCAAAGAGAAAGCTTCCTTTTTTTTAAAGATTTGTTTAGATACTCAGACGAACATAAGAAATTCTCCTTCTGTTCTTAGTTTTCTAAAAGTATCTTTTAAATTATTATTATGAACGGGTGTAGAATTTGATCAAATGTGGTTTTTTTAATCTATAAAGGAAATAATAGGATGAATCTTCTGTAAGAATTTCATGTGGTGGATTGCTGCAGTTGACTTTTCTAATGTTAAATCACCTTGTATTCCTAGGACAAACATAACTTGGTCATAATATATTGCCCTTTTAGAATATTGATGGATTTGATTTTTGTGGAAATGTATATATTTCATTCATTCATTCTCTTAGCAAATATTTATTGAGCACATACAATGTGCCAGACACAGTTCCACATCCACAAAACAAACCAGGATGTTTACCTTCATGGAACATAAATTTTAGCAGGGAGAGACAGAAAAGAATAACTAAACATAATTGATAAGTACTATTCAGTGTGTTAGAAGATGAGAAGTTCTATGGAATAAAGAAAAATGGAGCAGGGGCTGGAGGATACAGAGATTCAGGGATAGGATGGGAGGGTGCAGTGTAATAAGATGATAAGAATATGGCTTGTTGAAAAGATAACAGCTAAGAAAAGAGTTAAAATAGATAAGGGGCACTACCCATGTGGATATCTGATGAATAGCGTTGTAGGAGTAGGGAAGAGCAAGAGTAAGTGCAAAGAGGTCAGTGTGGCTGAACTGGAGTCGCTATGGGGAGACCAGTAGGTGAGGTAGTCAGAAAGTTAAAGGGCTAGATCATATAGGGCTCTGTAGACTATTGATGGATTTGGGATTCTCTGGGTGAAATGAAGAGGCACTGAGGGTTTTGAGCAGAGGCATGACATGATCTGACTTGCACCGTAAAGGGACCACTCTGGCAGCTGTGTTGGGAATAGACTATAAGACGGCAAGCTTGGAAACAGGGAAGACTATTAAAATAATCCACGCGTGAGGTGGTGGTGGTTCAAGGAAGGGTGATAACAGTGGAGATGGTGAACAGTGGTTAGATTCTGGATATGCTCTGAAGGCTGAGACCACAGGATTTCCTGACAGATTAGATGTGGAGAGTGAGGGGGGAAAAAGAGGAGTTAAAACTAGCTCCAATTTTTTTTCACACATGTGGCCGGAAGAATGGTTATGAGTGCTTGGCAGATAAAATCTCAAGGTCATTTTGGTATATGTTGAGTTTGAGGTTTCTATTAGACAGCCAAGTGGTTTTGTCAACTAGGTAGTTGGATCTTGAAATTGGGAGAGAAGTTCAGGCTGGCAATATAAATTTGGGAGTTCTCAGCATATGGACGATATTTGGAGTTAATAGTCTGGTGAGATTACCAAGGAAGTGTATGTACATAAAAGTAAGAAGAGGGGATTCAGGGGTTCCCCCTGATGAACCCTAACATTAAGACTTTGAGGAGAAGAGGAGGAATCCACAAAAGAGAGAGGGGATGAATAGAGAGTGAGGGAGGTGAGGAACCAGGTGACTGTGCTGTTGTGGAAGCCAAAGGAAAAGGTACTTCAAGAAGAAAGAATAAGGGCACTTCTACTCTGTCAGATGCTGTTGATTGGTAACTTAAGTTGAGAGCAGAGTTTGGCCATTAAATTTAGCAAGGTCATTTGTTGTCCTTGACAAGAGCTGTTTTGGTAAAGTGGTAGGAGAAAGGACATGAGTGAGTGGAGAAAGAATGGGAGAACAGGAAAGGTAAGCAGAAACAGAAGCAGAAAAACAAACCGAAGCAGAAAAATGGGTAGATGGAGGGAGATTTGGGGCCAAGAGAGGAGTTTTGCTCCCTAGGATGGAGAAATAAGCATGTTTGCACACTGGTGGAAATAACCCAGTAACGAGTAAAAAAGTGAATAGGGAACAAGGAGAAGGGAGAATTGATAAAGCAATATCCTTAAGTAGGAGAGAGGAATGGGATGTAGGGCATAAAGGAAGGGTTAGGAGCATGGGTAAGTTCATTATGTTAATAGGAAATATGTGGGTGCAGACGAGGGTGCTTGTGTTGGGTGGTCGAGGTCTGTGGAAGTTCTCTTCTGACTATTTCCAGTTTCTCATGGAAGTTAGAAATGAGGTCATCATCTTAGTTGTTAGATGTTAATTTTAGAACACAGTTGCTCATATTATCCTCTTATTTGTAAAATAACCAGAACATCAGTAGTGGAAACTTGGTTTCATTCTTGTTATTGGTTATTTGTGCCTCCTTTTTTTTTGTTCTTAAACAATCTCACTGGACATTTTTCAGTATATATATATTTTTCAAAGAACCGCCTTTCCCATGCTTGAGTCTGCATATGATTTCTTCATTTAATGTTCATTTAATTTATTTCTGTACTTTATTTCCTTTCTTCTACTTTGGGGGGGCACGTTGGGTATTTTCTGCTGCTTAGTTCATTAATTTTCAGCCACTCTTCTTATCTAATATATATTTTCCTTTATAAGGCATGTTAGCGGCATTCCATAAGCAGC
The DNA here is from genome assembly GCF_005190385.1 of Monodon monoceros. Taxonomy (NCBI): domain Eukaryota; kingdom Metazoa; phylum Chordata; class Mammalia; order Artiodactyla; family Monodontidae; genus Monodon; species Monodon monoceros. The sequence continues at coordinate 14,198,575 of NW_021703780.1, forward strand.
TAAACATATACTAGTTTTATAATCAGTTCAAAATATTATGTAATTAATATCTATTATGGTTCCTTCTTTGACTTGTATGTTACATGGAGTTACATATTTAATTTATAAAAATGTAAGCTTTTCTACTCATTTTAATTATTGATTTTCAGCTTAATTACATTGCAATTGGAACCAAACTGTGTAAAATTTCAGTTTTTTGAAATTTATTATGACGTGCCTCATGACCTTGTATTTGGTCCTTTGCTATAAATACTCTATGTGTGCCAGGGAAAACTGAATCCTGCAGTTAGTGGGTTCAGTTTTACATCTATGTTCATTAGATCAAGTTTGTTAATAATGCTATTAAAATCTTCTGTACCCTATCTAATTCTTATATGCTAAATTTATCAATTACTGAAAGGTGTATGTTGAAATCTGTTATGACTGTGGATTTGTCTCTTTTTTCTTACATTTCTGTCTGTCTATCTATCTATCTGTCTACAAAATTTGGGGATTAAATGAATAAGTTATACTGCCTAAAATGTATTGTCTTTAGTTTGAACCTTTAGTTCAATCTTCTCTTATAAGGACACCAGTCAGATTGCATCAGTATCCACCCTAAGGGCCTCATTTTAACTTAATTATCTCTTTAAAAGCCCTGTCTCCAAAAGGGTCACATTCTGAGATCCTGGGGTTTAGGGCTTCAACGTAAGAGTTTGGGAAGGGGGTGCAAAATTTAGCCATAACAGTGAGAAGCTCCTAGGAGGCTCCCTACCTTAGGGGGAAGCTGCCTTTGGCATCTGTCCCCTTCGCAGCAGGGAACTGTCAAAATGTAAGCCTACATTTACCTGGCTGAACAAATGCCCTCAGGGCACAAGAGTTTTAAGAGCTTGGGTTCCCATGTAGTCCGCTTGGTTCCCATTTCCATTTAGATTTTAACCTGTTAATTTCTTATTATCTTGTCAGCTTTTTCATGTTTTAATAACCTAGCCAGGCATAGTATCAGTATCACAGATTATATTCTACTGGACTTTATACAGTAAACAGAAGAGCAATTCGCCAGTTTCATGGAAATATTTTCCACTATATTTGTGTTTAGTTTTTATTTTTCAGCGCACAGAGTTGGAATGATCAAGTTAAGCAGGGCCCCGAGCCCTGAGCACAGGGTTGGCCACAAAATGAGAGTTCATTAACTATTTGTTGAATAAACAAATAAATGAATGTTCCTTATAGTTACGTGGTCAAATACGCTACTCTTTTCCGTTGTGAATTTTCCTATTGGCAGGCTCCAAAGTTAAGAAAGTTATTCCTATCATTCATACATTAAATGTAAGATACATTCTGAAGAAAAATGAATCAGTATTTCTAAAAAATATGGTAGTTATAAATACAGGTGAAATTAATACAGACCTTAACTTTATTTAGGTCTTTATTTAGGTCTTAACTTTATTTAGACCTTAACCTGACAACATGCTAGGCCTCTTAAGACACTCTATGGTCAAAGACCTCATTCTGGGTGATTTAACACCTTGGATTATGTTTTTCTTCCCTCCTAAAGTCAGTTCATCATATTGGGAGTTGGGCCTGAATACCACCAAGGGCATTACACAAATTTACTTATTGAGGACTTTTTTCCAAGCCATTTCCAAGGACCTGAACCTTGGAAACACCAAACTAGTTTGAGGACACAACTTGGCAGAGGAAATCACTTCTCACAGTCCTCTCCCAGCTTCTGCTCAGCTTCCATAATCCCTTTTGCCTCTCCCATCTGCAGTGACTAAGGAGCAAGGGGAACAGTAAATCTCCATCTTAGTGATGGTGGCGGTATTGAGCTCCCTCACTTCCAAAGGTCCTGGGAGCACATCCCCCACTTGGTGAGGTGTCCTATTTATACCAGTGGCCTTCCCCATGTTCAAAACTTGAGCAGCTGCACAATATATATAACGGAGTGGAAAGTAACATGACACACATTTCAAAGAGAAAATTGGAAAGGGATATGTATCCAACCTTCCTTCCAGCTCTACAAGGCTATGTTTCTTTGAGTCTATATTATAAAAATAACAAAGGGGCCGGCATGGGGCATGACGGAAGAGGCTGTTTTAGGGGAAATTATTTTGACTCCCTAAAGTGAAAGCCTGAAATAAAGAAGAAAATGTTTAAGAAAAAAGGGATTACTGATAAAGACTCTTATAGAATGATATAATCTTTCTGAATTTGCAACAGTACATTTTAAAAGGTACCAATCATTCCACTTAATATATTTTAAAATGACTGTAGATTTTTTTTATTGGAACCCTTGAGCGGCAGTAGCATGGGTATGTGACTCTATCTTCAGGGGTTGTCTGATGCAGTCCTACACATGTAATAGTCACTCAATTCATGGATTGTAATTAATAAATTGTGACAGTCTCAAGAGTGATGGAGGATATGTGTGTGTTGTATCTACACATCTGTAATCATAAGAAATCATTAGCATTTATGGAGTACCCACTGTGTACACCACACTGCTCAAGGGGTTGAGACCTTGGAGGGGATAACACAGGGCTCAAGTAAAGTGAAGATACTGGGCTTTGTGACAGGATAATGACGGAATGTAAAACCATTTTAAATCATCATTTTAAAAGTCAAGGGACTTCCCTGGTGTCACAGTGGTTAAGAATATGCCTGCCAATGCAGGGGACATGGGTTCAAGTCCTGGTCCGGGAAGATCCCACATGCCGCGTAGCAACTAAGCCCGTGCGCCACAGCTACTGAGCCCACGTGCTGCAACCACTGAAGCCTTCAAGCCTAGAGCCTGTGCTCCACAACAAGAGAAGACACAGCAATGAGAAGCCCGTTCACCTCAATGAAGAGTAGCCCCCGCGCACCGCAACTAGAAAAAGCCCAAGCCACAATGAAGACCCAATGCAGCCAAAAATAAATTTTTTAAAAAAAGAGAGAGAGACATTGGGTTAGAGCAGTCGTTCTCAACCTTGGCTCCACACTGTAATCAGCTAGGGAACTCTACAAAACACTGGTGCCTGGGTCTCACCCCAGAGCTGCTAATTTAAGCAGTTTGAGGTGCACCTGGGCACTGGTATTTGTCAACGCTTTCCAGATGATTCCACTATGCACCCAGGATTGAGAACTCCTGAGCAGGAGAGGTAGGACCTGAGAGTCTGCAACATGAGCTACAAAGGAGTCACTGGCACCAGATACGTGAGGAAGACGGCTTCAGAGACTGGAAGCTGGCAGAGTCCACTGTGAAGTCCGTCTGTGAGGATGTCTCACTAGGAAGAGAGCAGGAGGGACTCTTTGTAAGACTACATGACAATACAGGGTGGAACCTGGAAGAATGTGAAAGGAAAACCCTATTTCTATAACTTTGGACTCATGGAAAATGAAGGTACCCTAGCACCAACTAAAGTTTTTCTTCACAGTTGAGTAGAAAATAGATATTTTTCTGCTGAGAGGGATTCTGATTTTAATTTCCCTTTCCAATGTCTTTTTCTAGCCCCACGTTCAAAGTTTTTGTTTTTCTTGGGCTTCCCTGGTGGCACAGTGGTTGAGAGTCCGCCTGCCGATGCAGGGGACGCGGGTTCGTGCCCCGGTCCGGGAAGATCCCACATGCCGCGGAGCGGCTGGGCCCGTGAGCCATGGCCGCTGAGCCTGCGCGTCCGGAGCCTGTGCTCCGCAACGGGAGAGGCCACAGCAGTGAGAGGCCCGCGTACTGCAAAAAAAACAAAAAGTTTTTGTTTTTCTTTTGCTATTTCAAAGGCATTCGTTAGCACGATTCATATTTGGGCCTCTGATTTTGAGTGGTAACGTGAATGCTAAGGGAGACTGTGGGGAGAGGTGATAGGAACCAGAACTGTGCAAGATGCTTCGTGGATCGCAATGCAGGCCAACGTGATGGGGCACGAGTTATGAGCACCTCAGTGTTCACGGCATTGCCCTTTCCCCACTGCTGAAGAGAATTTTGGATTGTCGACTTAACTTCAACTCTCTTCCTCCCCCGCCGCCCCCCAGATGGAAGGGAATCTAGATGGTGGAAGTTGGAAGGTGGAGAAATACCAGAAAACTGCATTGGCTGTTTGTTGAGAGAATTTTGTTCTGGACCAGCTTTGGGGTCTGAGAGAATTAGGTGGGAGAGAAAAAGTGTTACTGTGGATTATGAAAGGGATCCTTTTGACATTCTCTGAGAAACACAAATAAGGGGGTGGAGCTGCTTTTTTAAGTACTTTCATTTGCTCCATGGATACACCCCCACACTCTGAGGCTGGTTCCAGATATGCAAATATCAGGTAAATAGGAACATAGTTTTGGGAGCTGCAGTGCTGCCCCAGGGACTTTCTGCTCCCATTGTACATTAGATGCAAGGTCCTTGGGGCAACACTCCACCTTTTCAGCATTTATATCTACTTTTATTAACAAGCTGTTACCATGACTAGTTGATTTTTCAGCATCACGAGAGAAGAGCAAAACAAAACATGTTCTCATTGTGTTTTTTACTCGTTTTACTGCATTTTTTTACCAATTGAAGGTTTATGGCAACCCTGCATCAAACAAGTCTATCATCGCCATTTTTTCCAACAGCATTTGCTCACTTCGTGTCTTTGTGTCACATTTTGGTAATTCTTGAAATGTTCAAACTTTTTCATTAGTGATCTTTGATGTTACTACTACAACTAGCTGAAGGCTCAGGTGATGGCTAACATTTTTAGCCATAAAGTAACTTTAAATTAAGATATGTAAATTGGTGTTTTTAGACACACTTTATAGACTATGGTATAGTGCAAACATTACTTTTATATGCACTGCGAAACCAAAAAATTCATGTGACTCACTTTATTGCAGTATTATCTTTATTGGGGTGGTCTGGAACTGAACCCACTATATCTCCAAGGCATGCCTGTACTCTATTGCAGATGGAATCTAAAATTTAAAGTAGTTTGTAGATAGTCATATGAGAGAAGCAAGGAAAAAATTTGTTCTGGTCAGTAGTAACACAGACCACCGTTTTCTCGTATAAACCCGATCTCTCATGTGAAAGAACTTCCTTTTATTTGGTTCACAATAACTGGGCAAGGGTGTAGTGGGAAATGGTGCCGAACAGAGTCCTCAGGGACAGAGCTGGTTAATATCCCCCAAATATGGGTGGGCTTCCCTGCATTGCCCCCAACTCCTTACAGCTGAGTTAGGGGCCTAATGACTAGATCTGGACAATGAACTTCAAGTAGAAGTGCCGTTTGTCACTTCCAAGCCTGGACATTTCAAAGCTAAAGTGCTTCCTCTCACTTCCCCTCTCTGCACAGTGACCGGAAGTTGTATGATGCAGATGGCACAGCAGTGGGATGGAAGCCCAGACTCCCAAATCTCTGCTTGGATGAGAGCTACCAAGGGAAGCCTGCATCAGCCTGTTACAAGCACAAATACAGTTTTGTTACATTAAGCCCCTGAGAATTACTTGAGCTTTATTTGTTATTGAAGCATAACCTAGCTTTACCTTGACTCACATGGTCTCTGAGGAAAATGGGGAAAAGATTCTGCTCTTCTTCTTACTGGAAAACTATGTACAGGGAGGAAAGACTATGGCCACTACTCTAGAAATCAACTCAGGAAGGCTACCTTCCCACTTGATGAGAGCCACAAAGACAGATGAGATATGAACATTGTGAGGCAAGATAATTTTGTATCTATTTGCCTAGTTCTCTGAGGTCCCCACTGATCTCCTGACTAATGCCTTTTGTGACCAACTTTTCAGTAAACCTTACTGCATTTACCTGGAGTCGAGCCTGGACAGAATTCTGTGCTAACTTGGAAAAAGATGTGGCAACACCTTTGATGAAGCCACTGGTCTTAATTTGCTTAATGATTTCAACACTTCCTTCCCATTTATTCAACTGATGTTGAAGACTTTCTGTAGCACTAGGCTGCCTCCAATTTTCCAGGATCTTTTGGTCAAGGCAGGTGCTCCAAAGAAAAACTGACCTCTTGGCTCTAGGCTCTCAAAATTTCAAAGTAGTGCTACAGAACATAGCATTTAGTCGAAAGGACATTTCATTGTTACATAAATAATAGCCAGTGGTAAATTAAACAGATGAGATCTCAAAATCAACCCTTTTTACTTAAAGCTAAGAACTTTCCTTAAAGACCTGATGAGCTAATATTTTTGAAGCCCCAATTGGATAATGTACTTGAAAGTGCTTTTTGAACTTTTTAGAGAAATGGAGAATACTAACCTTGTTTTTATGACTATTTAACCCCAATAACAATTTAGAATTACTGTCATGCAGCCGGCTGCCTCATAGCCGCCTTTGTCTTTATCTGATAGAGCTGTGGCTGTCTCCTCACTGCCTGTCTCTGTTTCAATAGTGTACAATCTGGTTATTATGTGAGTTTTATTTTTTCAGCACCAAAACCCAGCTTTTAGCCCATAGGTTTCTTTATTACCATCTAAGGAGTCCTGGCAGACTGGAGCCATTTTTCCCTTCGACAGACCTTTAAATGATTCTTCATGCTTTTGTCACATAATTAAAATTAGATTACTTTAACTCCCTGCTGGCTGGCCTGAGTAGGGGCCCTTGTAAAGCCTCCAGCTGGCCAAGGGGCCTTTAAAAGGAGGAACGTGGTCCAAACACGTTCAGCCGCTGCCTTCCCCCACCCCAGCCAGGAGGCCACTGTGTTCCTTGCCAGTTAGACAAGATTTACCCCGAGTTTATCAATGGCTGCTTATTTTCTAAGGTCTAGATTTTCTTTTCAAAAGACTTGGAGTCAGGGATTGGTATGTTTGTTTTTAAGGGGCTGAAGCTCTTCTAGTCCCCATTTTCCAGCACCTAGAGAGCTCGCCTCTTAGTGATTTGCTTGGTGGCTCAGCTGAAATGGACCAGAAAGACCAAGCAGCTGAGCGAATAAACTGTCATACATGTTTGCATCCAAATACTTGTTTGGTTTCTCAGCCAAGGCCGAATGCAAACTCCCTTCTCTCTTCTCTGGGCTCTTCTCCTTTAAACCTCCCCCTTCCCCTCTGCTACCAGGACACTCCCTGGCTGCATTTCGAAGCACAGCCTCAATTAGGTTTCCACTGGAGTAGCAGGGAGAGCTCCTATCACACAACCACCTTTCACAACACACCTACTCCTGCTCAATTTTTGACACCTGCGTCTTGCGCCTTCTCAATTTCCCCCCCAAAAATACAGAGGCAGGACAAGTAAAGTCCAGTGTTACTATCCATCAAGGAATCTCAGCTCTCCCTCCAAGAGAACAGCTCTTGGTTACACTTGGCATTTTCTCTAGCCAAATGCCGCCTCACAACCTTGCCCTGGATCATTTCATCCTTCCATCTCTCTGCCTGCCTTTCACCTATCCACGTTCTATTATACAGCGCAGCCGTGAGAGAGGGTTTGAACTTGATCAGATGTTCAAGGCTAGACTCCTGTGTTAGCAACTTGTTAGGGTTGTGACCTAGAGCGAGTGACTTAATGTCCCTGTATTTTCTTTTCTTATCATAAAATTAGGGATAATAATACCCACCTCCAGTGGCTGTAGGGAGGATTGGGAATAACACTCGATGCCTGGCTTATCGTAAATGCTTTAACCTGGCTTCTCAACAGAGCTGAGAAATTGCACTCGTACGCTTTGTTATTAAACACTGCTTTCCCCTCCTTCTGTAAAAGGCAGTTAATTTCCCTAGCCTATTACTGCATCTTGACTGCCTCGTGATAGAGTGGATCTCCCCTCATCTCTTAAAAAAGAAGATAGAACATCATGTGAGTTTTCCTTGAGGGACAAGGTTGACATTTCTGACGCAGCAACAAGGTAGTTTCTGCTTCTCCTTTGCTGCCACAGTCTCGGTCACTCTCCACTGTGTGCCCCCTGCCATTGGTGTGTTTGCCTCTTCCAACCTCCCCACTTCTGATTTTCTGCTGATGGTCTGTTCTTTACATGAAATAAGACACCTAAGCTGGCTAAGATGATCAGTGGAGTTAATAAGCCCCCAGTGACAATCTGGGGACTCTCTGAAAGATCATACCCTTCAGACTCTGTTTGACAATTTCAGTGACTTGGTAAGCTTCTGCATGTTACCTGTGGGTGTCTCACAATCTAGTTGTGGAAACAAGACAAACATGCAAAACAGTTGAGAATCATATAGGTCGGACTAGAATCAAACCCCACAACTATAAACACTGTGGAAAAGGGGGGAAGTGGTGAATCCATCTTCAGGGGCAGACAAAAAAAGGGCACAGAAAGCACCCCATGTCCCAGTTCTCCCCTCCCTCACCGTTGCATTGAATTCCATAGCCTCTCCTGCCTCTGCTTCCTCATCTGTAAAACGGGAGTGATAATACTATGCACTTCGTACTATTTTTATGAGAGCTGAGTCCGTGTTTGTGAGGTTCTTAGATTAATGCTTGACATATAACATGTGTTCTTAAGTGCTTTCAAACAAGTTGTGAAGATGCAGGGGCTGAGATGGTCAGCCAACACACAACAAAGAGGGGCAGGGAGCCTGGGTGTAAAGTGAGCTGTCCAGCCAGGTCAGGATTCCACCCCGCATCCCATGTTGCTGAGCAGGCGTGAGCATCCACACCTGAATCTGCCTCTCTGAGCATCAGGGTCAGGCTGGGTCCTGCTCTTGGTTCTCCCAGAAAAATAAAATTTCTCTCTTCCTAAAAGGCCACATATCCTTTTGTTCCTCATCAGACATCCCTTTGACTTGGATCTTCAGAGACAACCCGAGAGCATTTTTATAGACAGTTGTCTGTCTTCACACTAGGACTGGTCTTGGCATGTATATGCTTATAGCTGTGCTTACCTATATAGACATAAGGATGGAGTTTCTATTTTATTCCAGAAATGATCTGAGGCCACTGGAGAAAGTTTTGTGAACTGGTGCCCATCATTTGCCAAAGGTTGGGCTAGTACGTACCTAATGCCCATAAAAATAGCTTTATGACATGTGTGTGGCTTTAGCCCCGGTTGGCTGAATCTGGGTGAGTTGTGCAGTGCCCCCTGCAGCATTAGCCGTGTTCCTGGCACTAGCAGGTAACCACAAAACCTCAGAACTTACTTCCCTGGGATGTGATTTTTTTTTATTAGCACTGAGGCCTGGCAGGTGTAAGTAGGTAGAAATGGTCTGTGGTATCACAGAAGCCCAAGGACACTTCCCAAGTGGATAAGGTGTAGGTGCTGGTTGGGTGGCCTGCCCTCTGTGGGACTCTGAAAATGCTGCCCCAGGCCCTGAGAATTGTGGATGAGAGCCACAAGGAGCAGTGCTCTGTCACTCACCATCTTGCTGGTGTTAAAATGTCATGTCCACATCTACCCCCCGGTGCCAGGAGCAGGTGATGACGTGTAGTCAGAAGCCCGGTTACGTTTAGGAATAGGTTTCCTGGTGTATGGGATGGGGGGCATCTTTAATGCCTGTTTTGTACCCTCTCAGCACCTCTTTTTGTTGTGCCCATTGCCGAGGTCGCCAGGCGCCCTCAGGTGGAGTGGCTTTTCTCTTGCTGGCTGCCGGGAGCTCTCCACCTGGGATGTCTGCAGAGGCCGCTGAGCCACACATACTCCCACATTCTATACAGTTCTGGGAGAGAAGGGAGTCAACACTTTCAGAATAATCCTTGAGCAAGAGAAGTTGAGACAAGGAGTAAATACTCCCATGCTCCCTTTCTCTGGATAGTCCCAAAGTACATTCTAGAAGGTTTCTCAGAGGGGCCACAGTGGGCTAGATCCCCACTGATTACAGGCGTAACAAGTTCAATCATGCCTCCTTGAATTGGCTTTCCTTCTTTCTCTGTTTCACTCTCCCCAGTGCCCCCTTCCTTCTGTTTCTTGGGCTCAAATCCCTAAGTATACTGGCTGCTCTAGTCTGAGACTAGGCACCAATCCTAGTCTCTGGCTGTGTGTTTCCAGGCTCAGACAGCAGGAAAGACCACAAGAGCAGGATGGCATGAGCCTTGCATGGATTTTAGCCAAGGCTCTGTGACAGTGTTACCACACAGAGCTCTTAAAGAGGAAGATGAACTTCAATCCACTGTACATTATGCTACCATGTGCTTGTTGCTAATGGTATCGGTAACAACCAGTGTCCCCAGATTGCAGGCTTGCAACATTCAAGCGAGTCTGACAAAAGGAGGGCGCTTAAAATTGTTCCAAAATGGGTAAGAGGAAGATTATCATGATAAGAGACAAAGAAATTTAACACATCCCTCTTATTACTGAGTTTAATGGAGTTTCTTCTTCCAAACTAAACTGTGGTTAAAATGTGTGGTGCCCTTAAGAAGGAATCTTCAGCTGAATTCCCAGAATTTCATTTCTTAGTGGAAAACTGCCTGCATTTCACATAAAGTCATCTGCTAACATTCGCACAAGTGTGTTTGTAGGAATATCTTGAGACCCACAAGGAACCAGCCTTGTTCTGGTCATAATGTCCTCATTTTACATCATCAGAGAAAATAACTCTATCATATTTAGAAGGAATATGACAAAAACATACAGCAAAAGCCGATATTCCTATTTTTAAGTGATAATAGCTGAGGTCCAATCCTTGTTTTCACTTATCAGCGTTGCTGCACAAATTTCTTTAAAGAGAGATGCTAAAAAGAATGTCAAGAAACTTAAGTACTTTAAAGTTTTGATTCAAAGAAAAGAAAAAGGAATGAATCAGAGGCAAGAAGGTGATAAAGATGATGACAGCAACATAAAGAGTGCTAGATGGTCAACGAACAGCTCTGAAAACTTAGGAAAATTGAGGGGGGAGAATTTAAGTCTGGTTTCCTAATTTAGAACTAGGACTGGGAAAGCACAGTAAGCCACTGCTTCTGTGATATAAAATAATAAATTCTAAAAACCTGACCTATTCTAGAATTTCTTATCCCTTTCAGTTACTTCGTTTAGAGGCATTATTTAAAACAAAATGAAAGAAAAAAAAAACGCACCTGTAAATGCTGGGAAGCCTTTATCCTGCATTTCTTTATCAGATGAATTGTCACCTATAGGAATTCTGATGGATGGGGTACAAGGCAATAACTTTTGATCCTTTTAATTATTATCTGGAGGCTAGAAGCACAGCCCTGGGAGAACATATTCAGCAATTCAGTAGAGAATCTTGGTTAATCAAAAGGCAGCATGATACAATAAGTAATTGATGGAGAGTTCACATAGGGAAATTTAGTGTGTATTAAAGGTTATATTTCAGATAAATGGGGAAATTTCAATTATTCAATAAATGGTACTAGGACAAGGAGGTAGCCACCTGGAAAAAGTTAAATAAATCCACATCTCATTCCTTGAGCCAAAACAAATGCCAGGTAGAAAACATAGTTAAATATAAATAAAACCATAGAGTATTAAAGAAAACAAAAACATTTTAAAATAATTATGGAGTGGCGAGAACTTTCTATGACTCAGAACACAGAAACTATAAAAAAGGTAAATTTAACCATGTGAAAATTTAAAATTCTGCACAACAAAGAAAAAACAAAAATTCAAGACAACCATCACCTAGAAAAGTAACAGCAACCCATATCACAGACATGGAGATAATTTCCTTACTATATAAAGACTTACGAATGGCTCTTAAAGTACATAAACATATTCTCAACCTTACTCATACTAGATGAAATACAAAATAAAACCATAAAAAGACAGTCAGAGTGACAGCTGTCAATAAAGAGGCAAGAGGACTTCTTAAATCTTACACACATAGAGACCACCTGGAGATGTGATTAACTTGCAGAATCTCATGGATAAAGTCTGGAGTGGGGCCTGAGCATTTGCATTCCTAACAAGCTCCCTGCAGATGCCTGCACCAGGCCCAGTGACCACACCCTGCCTAGCATGCATTGCTGGTGGGCATGTACATTTATATTGCCTGTCTGGAGGGCAATTTGGTAACACCCTTCAAAATAAAAAGTGCACAGGCTGTCAGCAAGTCCACTTTAGTAATCCTACAATAGGAGCAATGGATACAATTGAATTTGCAGATGGGAGAAATCCATACAATCCAGACAAAATCCATACATTGAATATGCAAATGAGGAAAAGAATAAGGCTGATACTGATGCAGAGAAATCTCTAAGATACTTTAACTTGATAAAGAAGTTTCAGAAAAGAAAAACCACATAGATTTGTGTCTGTGTGTGTGTGTGTGTGTGTGTGTGTGTGTGTGTTTTATTGAATGGGCTGAAGACATACCTGAGTATTTTTTCCACCTTCACTACCTGTACAAACCCACTCTGTCATCTAGTTCTGCCTCAGTTTCCGTAACTTTTTCAAACTCGCTTAGTAACACATAAGCACACACAGAACTGCAAAGTGCTATTTGCTTCCCTTGGAATTCCCTTTCTCTCTGATCCGTCATTGTGGGCAGACGGTCACAGCTTCCTGCCCCTTAGATTGTTCAAATATGAATCATCGGGCATCATGCTTTCTTTCCCCTCCAACTCCAGGAGACACACTTCAAGCTCTCCAAGTAGACTCCTTGAAGCCCCTCTCAGGTTTAAGGAGTGGTAAGGCAGAATCTTGTATCTTATTTAAGCTGCTACTTCTGGAGCCTCTGCCACTTGCTTCACTGAAATAGATGTAGCTGTAGATCTTACTGCATAGACTCTAATGTTAGAGACCATAAATTGGTAGCCTCGGCCATGTCTGGCAGCAGAGATATTTGGATATTTTTCTTCTTATTTTGTTTTGTTCAAAAATTTTTTCCCAGCTTTATTGAGAGACATAGACACATAATATTGTGTAAGTTTAAGATGTACAACATGTTGATTTGATACATTAATAAATTGCAAGATTACGGCCACAATGGTGTTACCTACCACTGCCATCCCATCAGAGAGTTACATTTCTTTCTTGTGCTGAGACTATTAAAGGTGTACTCTCAGCAACACTGCAAGTATACGATACAGAATTATTACCCATAATCACCATGCTGTCCATTAGATCCCCAAACTTGTTCATCTTCCAACTTCAGGTTTACACCCTTTGAGCAGCTGTCTCCCCATTTCCTCCACCTCTTCACCTCCTGTTTCTCTGAGTTTGTCTTTTTGTGATTTCACAAGAAATATTTTGTTTGACTCTTGACATCATGCTCAGCATTCCCAAACCAGAAGATTTTACATAAACCTCTAGAGTCTGAAAATTTGAAAGATCTGCCAATAAAGGGCCCGTGTTCCTCCTTTGCAAGATTTGGCTGGAGCTAAGCTGTGGTCGTCCCTTTAGTGAGACCCAGAGGGGCCATGTTCCAACCATTCCCTTGTCTCAGGTTCACTCGTTATTATGCTAGCACTGTAGTCTTTCTTCTACCCTCCTGTTTCTTTCCCGGGTGTACGTTTGAGTGTGTGATTCCTCCCCCAACCATAGAGAGCATTACCCTTGGGGCAGGGCTGGGCCCCAAGCAAATCTGCAAAACTCCAGAGCATCCTATCACGTCTTTCTAAACTATTTCCCCCTATTTAATGCCTCTTCCCAACCTCCAAATCCACAAGTTAGTGCTTTCCTATTGCCTCAGGTTCTCCTCTTTTCTGAAAGAAATGGGATCATCTCATTCACACTAAATTGTTAGTGATTTAATGTGCCTTTTGGGGGAAAAAAAATAGCCGGAAAATGCTTAGCACTTCCAAATGGTGAAATTCCAGCCAGTTGGACACTTGGATGAATGAGGCATTTGGGGGCAGGAGACTCTTCTCTAAGACCCTCCAAACCACACCTTGTGAACGATTACTCCTTCTCTACTTTACGTCAGCCCGCTAAAATATTGCCAAAACCATGAAGGGCTGTTCCTTTCTGTTTCTCAGGCTAGTGGTTTGCCAAGGAATCCCTGCCCTAGTTGGTTCTTCCTGGAAGAAATATTTATATAATTCACTCCTATTCTGAGATGGGGTGCCCTGTGTGTTTTAGCCTACCAGAAGCTTACTATGTGCCAACAGTGCAGTGTGGCTATAGACAGACGCACACACGCGTGCGCACACACACAGACACACACTTGAACGCAAACTTAGTCACGTTGTCCATAGATAAAACATAAGAAGTAGTTTCACTGAAATTTTAACCCGCATCTGGGGATTTATACAGCTCATTCGGAGAGACCACATTTTGAGAAGAATGCTGGCAAGTTAAGAGCATTCTGAGGAAAGAAACTGGGAGAGTGGAGAGGTTGGAACCGCACCAGTAACAAAAGAAGGTTAAAGAAAGACTCAATGGCTGCCATCAAAGGTTTGAAGGGCTGTCACCGACAGGGAACCAGATGGATTAGGTTCTTGTTATGCCGAAGAGCAAACCAAGACCAATGGATACACGTTAAGGATGAGAGTGGGAAGTGATTTTGGCTCAGGGAAGAAAATTTAACAGCTACTAGATAGAGATTACATGAAAATGACTTTCCCTTTCACTAAAAATATCCCAGGAGAGGCTGTTTGACCATCTGCTTGGAATGCTATAGAAAGAAACCTTACAATAGTTGGTGGCCTGATTTGATTTTTCTGGGACTCTTGATACCAAACTCCACTTTTGTGTGATTCCACTTGCACTTCGCAGAGAACACATCATCCACGAAGGCAGGATAATGTCTCTACCTATTCCGTTTGAACTTCAGTATAATCATTGAGGTCCAATTACACCAATGTTCCCTTTCAGACCCAGCATCTGTGATTTCTGTAATTTCACGTTCATGCCCCTTGGATGTGCACCCTTTGTATTCTTGTTGTCAGTTAGCATGTAAAATCGATTTTCACTCAACGGGTTTTTCCTAAGCACCCTTGTAAAGCAAATGATGTGGCCAATTGTTTATTTTCTGGACAGCCTTTTTCTGTCCCCATAATGTGGCTAACATATCTATGACTCACATTCACAGGACAGAAGGATTGTTCTGGTTTGTGCTTTTACTTCTTTTGGCCAACTGGAGAGTTATTTATAAACATTTATCGATTTGGATTCATAAACCAAAGAGGGGGGGAATCTTGCTGTGCTGGTTGCTATGGTAACTAGCATTTCACACGCGTACTCACCAGCCAGCAGTGATGGCTCAGAACAAAACCCAAAGCCTACCTGTAGCTTCAGACTGCGTATTTGCTCCTTTTACATTTTTAATTGAAAATCAGTTATTTCCTCCACCAGTGCCATGCGACAGCATACTGTATTGAAGTCGAAAAAAATATTTTTCAAATTTATTCCTGAGAATAATAATTTATTCTGTACTTCTCTTGGGGCATTTTCCAGACCTATGTGACTTCTAATCAATTTTGATTGTCAAGAATTAAAAAGATTCCACCTCGACTCTCCGCCATATGTTGAGAGTGATATGGAAGAAATTTGGGTTCTATTTTTTATCTTCAAGGAACTTATTACAGCTGAATCAAGGACCACAAGTATAAAGCAGCAGACAGACAACACAAGAAAAATGTAGTTAAGTGTGATACCAGGTAACAAAGAGGGTAACAGAAGCAAAGCATGCTGGCTGGAGCACAGGCTGCAGAATGAGACAGAGCTGGTTTGACCCTAGTATGGCCTTGAGTAAATTACTTCATTTTTCTGTAACCCTCTGAAATGAGAAGCATATCAGCCACAGGGTTGTCTTAAGGATTAAATAACAGAATTATATAAAGTGCCTAAAATAATGTCAGACCCATAGCAAGCCCCCAAGTAATAAAGAGTTACTACTTTTGTGTTGGGCTAATTTATTGAGGTAATAAATTGTGTTTTGTTTTTGCCATGAGAAGATCCAGGTTTTATGGGGGAGGGGAGCTTATACAATTTTTAGGTCCTGTTTTAAAAACATAATAAAAACTTATGAATATAAAATCAAGTATAAGGAAGAACTACAAATGCAAAATAAGCAGACAAAACCCCCCCAAATAATATATTTTATTATTTAGTTGCCTGACACATGTCTGTAATATTTCTTCCTACACTTTCTGACTATATACTCTTTGATTGCCTCTTCATATGACATTGTTTTTGTAACACATTCTACAAAGCAAATACAGAGATAACTCAGTCATTCTTCCAACAGGGTTCATTGAAATTTGCTTTTTGTTACTGACAGTTGGGATGCGTAAAACATGTGACTTCACATTGGATATCCTTGCTGTTTACTGCTACAGGCTTCTGTCTTACAAACACAGGAATTCTGATCAATTTTATTTCATGTGATTGCCATGAAATAGGAAGAAAATAAAAGGAAAATAGGATAAAAAATATAGTGCGTGTATTATTGTATATGCAGCATCGTAGGGTATATTCCAGAGAGCTTCTGTTTTGACTAGGCACCCATGAGAATGGAATACTTGGCGTACATTTTTCTACATTTGGTGATCGGAAGAATTTTTCACAGATCCCCTTCCAGCTCCATGCAGTTTAAACCTAGCTTTTCTTCCACTATCTGTGTATTCCTGGTGCCAGGTACCCAAGGAGACATACATGCCCTAATTGATCCTCCAGCCTTGCCCAGGGAGTTGACAGAATGGTCAATAGGAGGATTTCTAGGAGCCATTCCTAAACCAGAATGGCCAGCAGAAACCTAACAATATATGCGAGTAACTGCCTACCACATAAATATATTCTACTAAATCTAAACTGAATGTTTTTCCAAGTTAACTTCCTCTAAGCTGGATCCCCAGAATGCCCATGACCACCCATCACCACCCAACACTAGGGGAAAGAGAGAGTTGTCAGCTGAAATTAGAATATCTTATTTCTGCTAATTTTGTAATGACCATGTGAATACATTGCTGGGGTTCCTCCCAAGGCCTTAGGACCATGCAAGTGGGGCGCCCTGAAGCTAAATTTCATTACCTCCATGGAAATGCTTTCAGTTCTTTCTGCTTTAGG
This sequence comes from Monodon monoceros, assembly GCF_005190385.1. NCBI lineage: Eukaryota > Metazoa > Chordata > Mammalia > Artiodactyla > Monodontidae > Monodon > Monodon monoceros. The sequence continues at coordinate 14,215,366 of NW_021703780.1, forward strand.
GCAAAGTGAAAAAGAACATGAGCAAGGTCTTGGAAGAGGTGCAGCCCTTGATGGGATCCTGTGACAACTCCTCAGATATGAACCGAGTCCTTGTCAATAAGCTTATGAAATCCATCTCTGGAGGACCTTGAAGGGCAGGCAGAGGAAGAGCTAAGAGTGAAAGCCTTTGGGCAGGAGAGAGACTAAATGAAAGCATTTTAAAAGATTAGTTTGGCTAATTTGAAAAGATACATGCACCCCAAATTTCATAGCAGCGTTACTTACAATTGCCAAGATACAGAGGCAACTTAAGTGTCCATCAACAGATGAAGGGATAAAGAAGATGTGGTACATATACATGTATATACACACACACGCTATGGACTACTATTCAGCCATAAAAAAATGGAATGTTGCCATTTGCAACAACATGGATGGACTTGGAAGGCATTATGCTAAGTGAAATAAGTCAGACAGAGAAAGACAAATACTGTATGATATCACTTACATGCGGAATCTAAAAAATACAACAAACTAGTCAATATGACAAAAAAAGAAGCAGACTCACAGATATAGAGAACAAACTAGTGGTTACCAGCAGGGAGAGGGAAGAGGGGGCAATACAGGGGTAGGGGGGTAAGAAGTACAAACTATTATGTATAAAATAAACTACAAGGATATATTGTACAGCATGGGGAATATAGCCAATATTTTATAATTATAAATGGAGTATAACCTTTAAAAATTAATTTTGAATGGTTAAAATAAATATATATAGACAGTTTAGAAAACTTTGAACTTCCATTCTTCATATTACTAAGAACAAATCTGCATTTGATTCTCTTTGACAAAATTGAGCAATTATAATATCTACTATTTCAATGTTTTCCAGGGAATTATTTCATTCAATTCTTAAGTAAAGAAATTGTTTATGGTACTTCCCTGGTGGCGCAATGGTTAAGAATCTGCCTGCCAATGCAGGGGACACGGGTTCAAGCCCTGGTCAGGGAAGAACCCACATGCCGCGGAGCAACTAAGCCTGTGCGCCACAACCTCTGAGCCTGCACTCTAGAGCCCGAAAGCCACAACTCCTGAGCCTGTGAGCCACAACTACTGAAGCCCACGCGCCACAACTACTGAAGCCCAAGTGTCTAGAGCCCATGCTCCGCAACAAGAGAAGCCACTGCAATGAGAAGCCCGAGCACCGCAGTGAAGAGTAGCCCCCCGCTCACCGCAACTAGAGAAAGCCCGCACGCAGCAACAAAGACCCAATGCAGCCAAAAATAAATAAATAAATATTTTTTAAAAAAGAATGATTAAAAAAATTGTTCATGTTAAAAAAAAATGTTTTAAATAGAAAATAAATAAAAGACTAGTTTGAATGAGTACCCTTAGTTATTTGCAGAGGCCCAAAGAGAAGCACATGGACCTCAGCCAGAGGCAGAGCTGACCGTTTCAAGAGCCCAGAGAGGAGACGAGGGAAGTTGTATCTTCCAAAAATACGCTGTTTAAGGCAGTCTATGGGTCTAAACTACAGACCGTTGGGTTAAAGTGCTCTTGTGATGAATCTACCTGGCCTCAGACACAGGGGGAATGTACAAAAACTGTTGCTGACAGTTCTTTCAGGACACTTACTCCAACTGGAATTTTAAATCAACAAGCTGTCTTGTCCTCAGAAGTCAAGATGCGAATGACAGATATCAGAGAGAAATTCCGCTCCAGCGGCCAGGCCGTTCTGCACCCCCTGAGGTCTCCCAGCTGTCACCCAGCGTATCCCAGCTTGTCTGGTGGACCATTGCATTGTCTCCTGAGGACTACTGGACAGTGAACAGAAGAGAAACGAGGCTGGCTATGGATCACTCAGTTACACGGGGAAAAGTGGCAAGAAATAAGTGATGGACCCATAAAAAGAGGAAAGAATGAACCAGAATATCTGGCTGAAAAGGTCTTGTAATGAGTAAGAGAGGGAAACAAGGGCCTAGAATCATACGACTTTGAATATCAAAATAAATATGGCTACCATATGACCCAGCAATCCCACTACTGGGCATATACCCTGAGAAAACCATAATTCAAGAAGAGTCATGTACCACAATGTTCATTGCAGCTCTATTTACAATAGCCAGGACATGGAAGCAACCTAAGTGTCCATCGACAGATGAATGGATAAAGAAGATGTGGCACATATATACAATGGAATATTACTCAGCCATAAAAAGAAACAAAATTGAGTTATTTGTAGTGAGGTGGATGGACCTAGAGTCTGTCATACAGAGTGAAGTAAGTCAGAAAGAGAAAAGCAAATACCGTATGCTAACACATATATATGGAATCTAAAAAAAAAAAAGGTCATGAGGAACCTAGGGGCAGGACAGGAATAAAGACGCAGACCTACTAGAGAATGGACTTGAGGATACGGGGAGGGGGAAGGGTAAGCTGTGACAAAGCGAGAGAGTGGCATGGACATATATACACTACCAAACGTAAAATAGATAGCTAGTGGGAAGCAGCCGCATAGCACAGGGAGATCAGCTCGGTGCTTTGTGACCACCTAGAGGGGTGGAATAGGGAGTGTGAGAGAGAGGGAGACACAAGAGGGAGGGGATATGGGGATGTATGTATATGTATAGCTGATTCACTTTGTTATAAAGCAGAAACTAACATACCATTGTAAAGCAATTATACTCCAATAAAGATGTTTAAAAAAAACAAAACAAAACACATGGAGATACCACTACCTACCTATTAGAATGGCTAAAATAAAATATAATGACAAGACCAAAAACAAAAAAAAAAGGCCATATTGTGTACCCTAAATCAGTACAGTGGAATATATGTATTTGTATGATAGGCCAATATACCTGGATTTTCAGTTACTTATTTGTTCAGTGACTCTTGACTGAGTGTCTGCATGTGTCTATAAGCATTACTGTTGGAGGGAAGAAAGTAATGTTCAAGACAGACAAGGTTCCTATTCCCATGGAACTCACATTGTAGACAGAAGGAGAAGGGAAATGAAAAGATAAAAAAGCAGAATAGTTTCAGACGCTACATTGCTAAAAAAAAAAAAAAAAAAAAAGGATAATAAGATAGAGTTTGTGGCATATGGGGAAGGGGCTCAGCTATTTTCCCTTAGGTGACCAGGAAAGGCCTCTGTGAGGATAGGATGCTGGAGCTGACAGATAAGAAGCCATCAGTCATCCAGACACCTGTGGCAAAGCATCCCTGACAGAGGGAGCACCAAAGACAAGACCCCTTGAGGCTGGAGGAACAGACAGAAGAACAGAGTAGCCAAGTAGAGTGGGCAAGGGGGAGAGCGGTTAAAGCATGAGGGCACAGAGATAGGCAGGGGCTGGCAGATCCTTTACGACCGGTAGCCATGGTAAGGCATCTGCATTTTAGTCTAAATGCACTGGGGAGTCATTGAAGGCTTCTGAGCAGGGGAGTGACACAATCCGATGAATGTTTTTAAGAGATGATCTTGACTAATAGATGGGGAATGGATTGTAGGGATCAAGGGTAGAAGAAGGGTAACAGGTATATAATGGTGGCTATGGAGCCATAGAGTCAAGACATACTATGACTTGGCCTAGGGTGGTGTGGTAGAGTGCTTGCATGAATGGCCCCAATTAATGGCCTTCCAGTATCCAAGCCCTTTGGTCTAGAATTTACAATCCTCTTCCATCTGACTCTGGGCTTTGAGCAATGGGATGCAATCAGAGGCTTGCAAAGTGCTATGCAATGGGGCTTGCTCTCCTGCAGGATTAGTCCTGCTGAGTCTTGGAGCCCTGCCATGCCATGAGAACAGGCTCAAGCTAACTGCCCGCTGGAGGAGGAGAGATCACATGGAGAGGTCCTGGGCCCTGTATCATCCCAGCTGAGGCCATCCTAGATCAGCCAGACCCTGACCAACTTTCAGTTTGAGTGTAGACACGTGAGCAAGCCCAGCTGAGCTCAATGGAGCCCAGTCCAGATCAGCAGAAATGTCCACACAAACCAAGGACAGGTAAGAAATAATAATTGGTGGTTGTTTAAAGCTAGTACATTTTTAGAGTGCTTGTTACTCAATGAGAGCTTGCTTAAAGTAATTGATCTTGAAGGCTAGGACAGCTAAGGAGGAGGGTGCAGCCAGGCGTGGGGCCGGTCAACTAGCATAACTAGAAGGAACCAGGATAAGAAGAGGTTCATGGAAGTGAAAAGCTTTGGTGTAGCAGCCATTATCAGGGGGCTGCTGAAGTGAGGTGAAGGGCTCCACCTCTTCTCCTATCAGTAATTTTATCTTGGGCCTTATCAATAAGCAATGATCTTAGGGTTCAAATATTTCTGGTCTTGCTGGCCCTCCTGCCTAAGACGCCAGTAGCCACCTTACCTGTCAGGTCTTGTGTCTGACCTGATGCCCTCTAATTCTCAGATCCTTCGATCTGTCCTTCATCTTGGGTTCCAATAGTCTCTGTTGTCAGCACCGTGAAAAGGTGACCTATCATACCTTTGTAGATCGGAGTGGGAATGAATGACTTCTTGGTAAAGTGTGGCTGGGAAGATGAGTCTTTCCTCTGTGGGATTATCTTCTATCCCTCTGAAAACCTGACCTTTTCTTCCTACTGACAAGACAAGGAGAAAATGCTCTATGGCAGAATTGATTTTATACCAAGACAAAATGCATGTATGTATATATAAACGCTTTCCACATGGGATGTACCCATGTGCAACCTCAATGAGCTATGTTTAAGTAAACTTGGGACAATAACAAGACTTACGTTTCATATGCATATATGCATGTATGTAAAAATCCTATTAAGGATTCATTAGAGATTGTGAAATATGTCTGTTCTATGAGATGACATCTGAGTCAAGGTGATCTTTATTTAAATGACATTAAACAAGGTTACATGAGAACTGCTGTAGTCTTTTTAGGGGACAATAGTAGAAACCAGAGATAGATGAGACCATTTAGGTGATTCAGCACCTCAAGATGCTTGGCAGAGAAGCTTTGCCCAATGCCCTGTGTTCACTTATGCTTCTCCCAGGTCGGTTATAACAGATGCAAGAAATCAGGCTGTCACCAGCTCCTCAGGAGTTTCTCCTTTGCAGAGTTGATTAAGACCTCTGGCCTTGTTCCACTCTGGTTTAATCTTGTCATTGCCTCCTGGATATACAGTGAAATTCCTGAGCCATATATCCTGCTTATCACAAGTCCCTTCAGAATGTCTTCAAGTAAAGAGGGGAGGGTGTACGTTTCCTTATAAGGAAGCTTTGGACCAAATGACCCCCCATAACCAGCTCACTATTGACCTAAACCACAGACCATCACAGAACCCTTCCCACTTGCCTTAAGGACCAATAAAGAGAGTATCCCAGGCCTCACAAGAGGGTAGTTAACTTGACAGGAGAGGTCATAAATAAGTAATTCACTCCCAGGTTCAATTTCTTTTGTTTAGTTTAAGTGTCCAAACGCCACCTTGTTGTTTTATTAATGCAGGTGTCTCATTTCCATTCTCAGTTTCAAAGCTGATGGAGTCGGAAGAAAAACAAAAACCCAAACCAAACCCCTGCATCTGTTAGTAGGCCAAAGTCCATCAATCTCCCCATGAAAAGTATGTTACTTTGGAATACTAAAGGAAAAAATTCTATTGGCATTGTCTCTAGTTTGATTGTTTAGGGCACATACCTTCCTATCCTGTCTTTGTTTGCTGCATCAGTGCTGTCTTACAAGGAGAAACCATGCCTGGCTGTGTATAAATTGGGACTCTACCAATCTGTGTGATCAGCTTGTAAAGGAAAATTGGCTCTCCTCCTCTAGGATGGATCAGGAAAAGGAGCCCTCGACATGCCTGAGTGATGGTAGAGGAGCTCAAGAGAATGTCTGCTCATAGGCAAATGCCAAAGTTGAACCTAGTAAGCTAAGGACCTGGAAGAGATCCATCGAGGCTCAGAACCAGAAAGAATTGTAGAGATGGTCTAGTCCAATCCCCTACAGGCATGAAAACTGAGGTCTAGGCAGTTCAAATAACTTCTACGACACAATATGAACGGGGAGCAAAGACAAGAGTAAAATCTAGTCCTTCTGACCCCCAAGCCAACACTATAACCTCAGATTCTTAAACAGAATGACCAGATCTTGGGGATACAACTTCACATGCCAGGAAATACCCGAAGCTGTAGCATAACTAGGCTACTTCTTTAAAATCTTAAATATTACTTTACGATAAGTCAGTTAAAACAATTTTTTATTACAAAAAAACAAGCATGTATTTATTTTGTAGAAAAGAGGGAGAACCCAAATCTCAAAGGAAGTTTCTGCTTGGGGCAGCCAAGCATAGACTCTCGGAAGGAATGTGTTGTCACTGCTCAGGGCACATCATGGGCTGGTGTAACACGCACTGCTTTTCACTGCAGCACTATTTACAATAGCCAGGACATGGAAGCAACCTAAATGCCCATCGACAGACGAATGGATAAAGAAGACGTGGTGCATATATATATAAAATGGAATACTACTCCACCATAAAAAATGGAATATTACTCCATTGGGTCATTTGTAGAGACATGGATGGACCTAGAGACTGTCATACAGAGTGAAGTAAGTCAGAAAGGAAAAACAAATATATATTAACGCATATATGTGGAATCTAGAAAAATGGTATAGGTGATCTTATTGGCAAAGCAGAAATAGAGACACAGGCATAGAGAACAAATGTATGGACTATGGACAGCAAGGAGGGGAAGGAGGGGTGAGTTGGGAGATTGGGGTTGACATATATACACTATTGATACTATGTGTAAAATAGGTAACTAATGAGAACCTACTGTATAGCTCAGGGAACTCTACTCAGTGCTCTGTGGTGACCTAAATGGGAAGGAAGTGCTCGCTTCGGCAGCACATATACTAAAATTAGAATGATACAGAGAAGATTAGCATGGCCCCTGCACAAGGATGACACACAAAATCATGAAATGTTCCATATTTTTAAACTCAAAGTGGATTAAAGACCTAAATGTAAAGCCAGACACTATACAACTCAGAAGAAACACTCTATGACATAGATCACAGCAAGATCCTTTATGACCCACCTCCTAGAGAAATGGAAATAAAAACAAAAATCAACAACTGGGACCTAATGAAACTTAAAAGCTTTTGCAAAGCAAAGGAAACTACAAACAAGACGAAAAGACAACCTTCAGAATGGGAGAAAATATTTGCAAACGAATCAATGGACAAAGGATTAATCTCCAAAATATATAAACAGCTCATGCAGCTCAATATTAAAAAAAGAAACAACCCAATCCAAAAATGGGCAGAAGACCTAAACAGACATTTCTCCAAAGAAGATATACAGACTGCCAACAAACACATGAAAGGATGCTCAACATCACTAATCATTAGAGAAATGCAAATCAAAACCACGATGAGGTATCACCTCACACCGGTCAGAATGGCCATCATCAAAAAATCTAGAAACAATAAATGCTAGAGAGGGTGTGGAGAAAAGGGAAGCCTCTTGCACTCTTGGTGGGAATGTAAATTGATACAGCCACTGTGGAGAACAGTATGGAGGTTCCTTGAAAAACTAAAACTAGAACTACCATGTGATCCAGCAATCCCACTACTGGGCATATACCCTGAGAAAACCATAATAGAAAGAGACATGTACTACAATATTCATTGCAGCACTATTTACAATAGCCAGGACATGGAAGCAACCTAAGTGTCCATCGACAGATGAATGGATATGGAAGATGTGGCACATATATACAATGGAATATTACTCAGCCATAAAAAGAAACGAAATTGAGTTATTTGTAGTGAGGTGGATGGACCCAGAGTCTGTCATACAGAGTGAAGTAAGTCAGAAAGAGAAAAACAAATACCGTATGCTAACACATATATATGGAATCTAAAAAAAAATGGTTCTGATAAACCTAGAGGCAGGACAGGAATAAAGACGCAGACGTAGAGAATGGACTTGAGGACACGGGGAGGGGGAAGGGTAAGCTGGGATGAAGTGAGAAAGTAGCACTGATAGATATACATTACCAAATGTAAAATAGATAGCTAGTGGGAAGCAGCTGCATAGCACAGGGAGATCAGCTCTGTGCTTTGTGACCACCTAGAGGGGTTGGATAGGGAGGGTGGAGGGAGACACAAGAGGGAGGGGATATGGGGATATATGTATAGATACAGCTGATTCACTTTTTCATACAGCAGAAACCAACAACATTGTAAAGCAATTATACTCCAATAAAGATGTTAAATGAATAAATAAATAAATAGGAAGGAAATCCAAAAAAGAGGGGATATATGTATATGTATAGCTGATTTACTTTTCTGTACAGTAGAAACTAACACAACATTGTAAAGCAACTATACTCCAATAAAAATTAATGTAAAAGACGATACATATTCATTGCAAACACACATTGAGATTTGCAAAAAAACAAAATCAACATTCCAGGCTACAAAGGAAGTGTTTCTAAATGGTCTACATCAAGATGAAGGGGGAAAGTCACGTAGTTTTTACTCATTACTCCCTTTCCACATCCTGCATAGGGAGTTTAGTACCTCTCTTTGTAATCAGGGAGTATTTGCTCCTTATTATTTTGTTGTTGACCTTAAGTGGCCTCTGCAGAAATTGAGACAGAAAGAGCCCCAATATAGCACTCTATTATTATTATTATTATTTTTTGCAGTACGCGGGCCTCTCACTGTTGTGGCCTCTCCCGTTGCGGAGCACAGGCTCCGGACGCGCAGGCTCAGCGGCCATGGCTCACGGGCCCAGCCGCTCCGCGGCATGTGGGATCTTCCCGGACCGGGGCACAGACGCGTGTCCCCTGCATCGGCAGGCGGACTCTCAACCACTGCGCTACCAAGGAAGCCCCCAATATAGCACTCTATTACATCTATTTTCTATTCATCTCTTTTCAAATTTTTCTGTTTTTCTTTGGTGTGCTGTAGTTTTACTCCAATGTATTTAGGTGTGGATTTATTTTTATTTATTCTGTTCATAATTTGGTTTTCATCTGCATGTTTTTCTTTGATTTGAGAAACAGCCATCTATTATCTCTTTAAATATTGCCTCTCTTCAAATACTGTTTCTTCAGTGTGGATCTCCTATTAGGCATATGTTATGCCTTCTGATTCAGTCTTCTATGTTTCTTAATCTCTCATTTTCTATCTCTTTATAATAATTCCCCCCTCCTCCCATATCTTCTTCTCTTTGGATGAATTCCTCAGCTCTACCACGGGCACATTACTTTGCCATTCATCTGTATCAAATCTCTTGTTTACTTATTGATTGAGTTTTTATTTTAATTTTTTCATTTCCTGAAGTTCTCTTTGGTTCCTTTTAACTCACAGTATCCTATCTTGCAATGCATTCTTTGTTCTTTCTTTTGTCTCTTTAACAATTTAAAATATACTTATAGCATTTTCCCAGTTATCTCTTATGTCTGATACCTGGCATAGTACCTGTTTTTTCTATCGACTCATCCTCACAGGGGCTCATTTCTTCGTGTCATCCATAATTTTTTTACTGGTAATTCACATTGTTTCCCTCCCACCCCCGAGGGCACCACTTAATCCTGAGAGGTGGAACTGTCCCTACAAATCCTTTTGCATTTCCTTCTGTCAAAGCCCCGGACATACTACTGACTGTGGACATTTCCTTCTGTCAAAGCCCCGGACATACTACTGACTTTATGTCTATTTCTAAGCTTCATGTTTCTTTACACCGTGGGTAATAAAAACTGTGGACTGCATACCCACATGGAACACAGGTTTGGAATTTTGTTTTTTCCCTTATTTAGGTTTGCTCACAAATTTACAAATATCTTTGCCCATCATTGCTCTAAGAAGACAACAAAATTCTTTTTAGCTTTCTGGGTTTTTGGGCAAAGTTTTTCTGCCCAACATACAAGGCAAGAGTCAAATATTCCCAGATGTAATAAAGAGCTTCATTCCAAGCTCCCCTCCCTGCATAGGTTCAAGTTGATGTGTCCTGTTCCCCATGTGGACAGTAAAATCCTACCTTGTTCTTAGTGTCTGTATTTGGGTCTGGTAGTCCCTGGGGCCTTACTGCTTCATTCCTTGTCATGACTCCAACTTTGAGTTTCTTCTCTGTTATGACACCTAGGCGTTTCCCTTTCTATCAAGCGAAATAATGTATTATATTTTATTGTTGATATTTTCGTATGGTTTGACATCATATAGAAGTTAAAAGTGTGAAATCAGACCATCTGGATTCGAATCCCAGTTCTGCCACATATTGACTATGTGACCTTGAGCAAGTTACCTATGTTCTTTGAACATCAGTTCCCTCATTTGTAAAATATGAGGAATAATAATACAGACCTCATACGAGGATTAACAGGATTAACATAAGTGGAGTGCCTAGAGCAGTATGAGGCACGTGTTAAAAGTTAAATACGTTATTAGCTATTATTGTTCTTGCTATTTTTCTGATGATCATCACCACCATTATCATCTCATGCATTCCCATGTGTTTATAACAAAAGCAGAGCCCTTTTTAAATGGAAATGCTACAATATATTTTCTTTTTAATCCCAAAACAGTATCACCCTGCCACCTGTCATACTAAACAAAACTCTCTCCTCTCTAGCTCACATAGGCTCAGAGGATGCAAATCAACTTTAAATTTAGTCTGTGTCAACCAGAATTAGGAAGAGTGAAGTGTTTCAAGGGCAATTTCTATTTTTCTAAACTAATTATAAATAATTTTTATTATCTTCTCTCTCTCTTTCTTTGAATCATCTGAATCATGGCTCCTCTACATCAGGGCAAAATAACTGAAAGAAGGGAGTTGCAGATTAGTGATAAAACCAATGGCTCAACTATCAAAACATGCTTTGAGTTGAATAACCTGTTGTGAATCCCCTAGGGACAGAGGTCCTCAGACGTGAAGGCTTAGCAAGAATGAACGAAGTGAAGAATAATGAGGGAGGCTTTGTAGCAAAGTCTAATGAATGACTCCTTGACATTTTCTGATCTCTGACATGACAGGCATATGGTGTTTATCAATAAATAAAAAGGATATAATTACGTTGAGGCTGAAGCATTCAGGGCTTGGTAACATTTGGCAAGCTGGAAAGCTGTCTGACCCGCTGTTTATCCTGACAGGTGGAATAAAATAAAATATCTCCACAAAAATCTATTTATAGTATACGACAGTCCAGTTGCCTTCAGATTCCCCAAAGAAGCAGTAGGTCATGCTCTAATTTGTGTCCATAGATGTATGTGAATATATTATTTAAATGACACTTCGAGGTAATCACAATTAGTCCTTAGAGCTTTCAATGCATAGCTCCTTAAAAATATCTCCAGTCTGAAGGTTAGGGCTTTTCATGGCATGTGCTTAGGGTAAAATCTTTGGTATCACCCTTAAGTTCTTCTTTCTGTCACATCTCATATTCAATCTTTAGGAAATCCCGTTGGTTCAACCTTCAGTCTATCTCTGGAATCTCACTATTTCCCCCCCACTTCTACTGCCACCGCCATAGTCTGCACCCCTTCACCTCTCACCTTGATGATTATGATCACCTCTTAATAGTCTCCCTGCTTTTAGCCTTATCACTCCATCATCTAGAGTGATCTTTAAAAAGATAAGTCAGGTCATATCACACCTCTGCACAAAATCCTGCAATGGCTCCAAAGTCGTTACAATGGCTTCCCAGACCCTGTGGTCTGGGCCCCCATTTTCTCTCCTACCACTCACTTCACTCTAGCCAACTGGTTCCTTGCTGTTCCTCAGTATTTTAAACACTGTCCCTCAGCCTGGAATACTCTTGCCCTAAAGAGCATCTGGAAAAATGCTCCAAGTCCTTGTTCAAATCTTGCCTCTCAATGAGGCTTATCTCACCAACAACCCTATTGAAAATGAGAACCTGCCCTCACACCTAGGTTAAGGGATCCTGCTCTCTTCTTTTATTCTAAAGCATTTATCTTCTAACATACTATATAGTTTATTTATTAATTATGTTCATTGTATTGTCCATCTCTCCCCTGTAAAAATATAAGTTCTATGACAGCGTGAATCTTCTATTCATGATGTACCTTACGCACCTAAGTTAGTATTACCAGGTAAAATAAAAGCTATCTAGTACTATTTTAATTTCAGACAAAGAGTGAATAATTTGTTTTAATATAGGTATGTCCTGGGCAACAGTTGGTTTACTTGTTGTTTATCTGAAATTCAAATTTACCTGGATATGCTATATCTTTATTTACTAAATGTGGCAAACCTAAGCTAGAACAATGCCTGACATCGTCATCACAGAAACATTACATATGGTCTATTTTTTTTTTTTTTTTTTGCGGTACGTGGGCCTCTCACTGTTGTGGCCTCTCGCGTTGTGGAGCACAGGCTCCGGATGCGCAGGCTCAGCGGCCATGGCTCACGGGCCCAGCCGCGCCGCAGCATGTGGGATCCTCCCGGACCGGGGCACGAACCCGTGTCCCCTGCATCGGCGGGCGGACTCTCAACCACTGCGCCACCAGAGAAGCCCATGGTCTATTTTTTAATGAAAATTAATTTGAAAATTTAATGGTGTTTTGAGCTAACTGAAGATACCCTGGACTATCACCTGAAGGGTTTTATGTCATCATTATAAATACTTTTAGGAAAAGCGTATTGTCAAAAACAAAAACACTCAGCTGAAACAACCTAAGTATACCAATCACAATTCAACAGAGCGGAGATACAGTAAATCAGCTTTAAGCATTAGGCTTTGTCGTATTATGCAAAAAGGAAAATGGAAAGTCCCAAAACCCAAAGCTGAAAAATATGTTGGGGAAATCATATTAAGTGGAGAGCTAGAGCTTGAGGTCAAGTGTAGTCTATTGTTGAAGAAGGTCTTTAGAGGATGAGAACGCGACCCAGATTACCCACATAGCGGACCTCTAGTTGTCTTTATCAATTAACTGTTGTCACTAACTACTTATGTGACCTTGGGAGAGTCAAGGGATGACAGTGTTAGATGTCTCACCTTTATACAAAGATTTGTAAGATCCATTCTATCTCTAAAATCTGTGATTCTATAGAAAAATATGACCAGAAAGTAAAGAGACTATTTTTACAAACATACTAGAAGTTATATATGATAACAAATAATCAGTGTAATCACCTAATAAGCTATTCACTTATCCCAGTAATGCTACCAACGATCAAAATATTCTTGGCATTTGGATTTTCCTTTTAGCAGGGTAATATTTAAGAATTATTAACAAATTTTTTAATCTCAGCAAGACACAGAGCTAGGACTTGAACCCAGGCAGTCTGGCAGCACCATCTGAGACCTTAACATCTATGCTGTACTTAAAGTTACACTTCTTGCATGCCACAGTTTGTGGACCGAGATTGATCTACTACAGACTAATACAAGGTTCATAAAGATTTACATTTTCTTCTAAGAGTTTCATATTTTTACCTCTGTACTTAAGACTGATCCATTTTGAGTTAATCTTCGCATATGGTGTAGGATAAAAATCCAACTTTGTTTGTATGTGGATATTCAACTGTCTCAGTACATTTGTTGAAAAGATCATTCTTTCCCATTTAATTTTCTTGGCACACTTGTCAAAAATCAGTTGACTATAAATGTATGGGCTTACTTCTGGACGCTGAATTTTTTTATTCTGCTGATCTATATGTGTAGCTTTATGCCAGTACCTCACTGTCTTGATTACTACAGCTTTGTCATAATTTTTGAAATCAGGAAGTATGAGCCCTCCTACTTTATTTTCTTTTTCAAGATTGTTTTGGCTATTCTGGGTCTTTTGTAATTCCATATGAATTTTAGGATCAGCTTGCCAATTTCTGTAAAAAAAAAAAAAAGCAGCTGCAATTTTGAAAGAGATTACACTGAATCTTTAGATCAGTTTAGAAGGTTGCCATCTTAATGTTAAGTCTTCCAATTCATGAACATAGGATGTCTTCCCATTTGTGTAGGTCTCCTTTAATTTCCTTCAGTGATGCTTTGCAGTTTTCAATGTTCAACTCTGGCTTTTGTTTTGTTAAATTTACTCATAAGTATTTTATCTTGATACTGTTATAAATGGAATTGTTTTTTAATTTTATTTTTGGATTGTTCATTGCAAGTGTATAGAAACACAAATGATTTTGTATTGTATTTGTAATGTATTCATTCGGCTTTTGCTTTTGACAGTTTGACATGAAATGTTTATAGGTGTATGCCTAATTGAGTTTTCCTACTTGGAGTTTATTGAGCTGTCGTGATGTGTAGACTAATGTTTTTCATCAAATTTGGGAAACTTCAGCCATAATTTCTTGAAATATCTTCCTATTTTTTTCTTTCTCTCTTCCTTCTTTGACTCCCATTATAAATATATTTGTACACTTGTGTTGTCCATAGGTCTCTGAGTCTCTGTTCATTTTTCTTCTTTCAATATTCCTGCTCAGTTTCCCAAGCTGGATAATCTCAATTCTATCCCCAAGTTCAGGGTTATCCTTTCTTCTGCCAGCTCAGATCTGCTGTTGAGCCCCTTAGCAAATTTTTCATTCAGTTGTACTTTTCAACTCCAGAATTTCTAATTGATGCTTTTTTGTATAATTTCTAACTTTTTATTGATAATCTCTATTTGGTCGGGCATCATTCTCATACTTCCCTTCATTATTTATTTAGATATGGCTTCTTTTACTTCTTTGAAAGTATTTATAATTCCTGATTTGAAGTCTTTGTCTAGTAAGTCCAACTTGTGGGCTTTCTCAGGGAGAGTTTCTTTTGACTGCCCTGCACATGGGCTTTTCTGTTTCTTTGTATGACTCTTACTTTTTGTAAGAAATTTGTTAAAACTGGACTCTTAAAATATTATAATGTGGCAACTCTGGAATTCAAATTCCCCCTCTCCTTGGTGCTTATAGCTGTTTATTATTGTTGTTGTTGCTTCTTTGCTTAGTAACTTGATGAAGTAATTCTTTAAAGTGTGTATTCTTTGTTGGGTCTAACCACTAGAGTCTCTGCCTGGTTAGCTTAGTTATCATCTAACAATTGGACATCGATTTCCCAAATGCCTCGAACAAATGTCTCCCAGTGTTTCTCAAGAAGCTTTGTGTCCATGTTGGGATACACGTTCAATGCTCTGGCAGTTTAAAACTGTTTAGCCTTTACTTCCTGCTTGCACAGGACCTCAAGGTCAGCCAAAGGTGAGAGATTAGGGTCTTCTCTCAGGTCTTTCCCGTGAATGTGCACAGTCTTGCAAATGCACGTGGCCTCCTAGATTCTCAAGAATATGGCAGAGTTTTTCAAAGCTCCCTATGGACATCTCATTCCCCGGCTTTATCTTTTAAGTTTCTTATTCATCACTGGGTATCATGACCTCAGGCAGCTACAATATTAAACAACTACCACTGAAAGTTTTTTGACAAGTGCCCCAGGAAAAAGGCCATTTGCACTGAGTTCTTCATGAGGTCAAATAAAGACAAGCCCTGTGAGTGGAGATTTTCAGGAAGCTGTCGGACAGGTCAAATAACGACAGTTCTCTGGGAATGGCGCATTTGGGGGGATGCTCCAGCACCACTTTACTCTCTCCAGTGGCTGCTAGGCTCCTGTTTTTCACACCCACTGTGATCACAAGGGTATTGGTTTTCAAGACTCCTGTGTAACTATAGAGAGAAGAAGATGGAGATTGGGGAAGATAAAATGCCACAAAGCTCACTGTTCTTATCAAGAGTCACCTGTTTTTCTTCAATAAATGTGACTCAAATTTTTGCAAGTGTTTGATTAATTTCCAGAATTCTAAAAACACTGATTTTGACAATTTTGGGGGCTGATGCTCTCATTGCTTTTATGTGAGAACAAATTTTCAGAGGTCCTTATTCCACCATTCCTGAAGAGTTTCTCCTCTTTCAATATATTCTTAAACTACTTGTTTAGACCCTTTGATTCCTCTTGACCAAGAAAAATAGATCAAATTTTGAAAGTTCTGTCTACTCTTTTTTAATATATTGCAACTTTTTAGAGTTTTTTACTATCACAGGCAACTTCTCCAAATGGAATCTTTTTATGTGGGACCCATCCTTTGGTTTTGGATAATACCGAGCAGCTCATTGATTTCCAAGTGAGGAAAAAGCACTCTTTTTTTCCTACTTTTTACCTGCTATTTAGAGTTGATTAAAATTTTATTTCTTCTGAAATCTTCATATTCTAGCCTCTTCCTCCTGATTATAATAGTTTAACAATGTTTTGCTGAGCTAAGATATAAAATAACACAAGTATAGCCTAATTAATATTAATAAAAGAGTAGCAGAGAAATCAGGATACTGACGAACATGATACACACCAAACACTTTTCAGAAAAGTTTTTCTCTGCCTTACACCAATAAGAAATAAAATAAAGCAATTCATCTTTTTAACCCATCTTGTCTATGGATCTGAATGATCTGAGGAGAATTCTGGAAATCCTTAACCAATGCATTTTGGCATTTAGAGAGTTTTGTGATAGAAGTGTCCAGGATGGTTCCAGGAAAATAGAGGTAGATTTGGGTTTTCTAACATTTAAAAAAATCTCCAAACCTGCACTATTTCCCAGTCATAAATATTTTATTCATCCTAAACTTACCAATATGACTGAGATGATGACATCTCAACATGAACAGGAGGAAAAAAATATATATATATATATTCACTAAGAAATATATTTTCAAGAAAAGGTAAATATTTAATGGGCATATATGTATACAATATTTGGACCTAAGCTAATTTATTTTGATACATAGTACTATGATATTTCTTATAAAGTACAAGACATCCTGAGAAAATGTTTGTTTGCTTTTTTTCATGTAAAATTGCTTGTTGGTCTTCTTTTCCTAAGAAAAAAACAATGACAGTTTTACACCCATAAGTGTGCAAGAAAAAGAAAAGAAAAAAAGAAAAGAAAATGGAAATTGGAAGAAAAATACAATTAGAAAAAAAATCTGTTTTTAAAGCTGTGAGGGAAATATTTTATAAACATCGTCCTAGGATTAGAAAAATAACCAACTGGGCTTCCCTGGTAGCGCAGTGGTTGGGAGTCCGCCTGCCGATGCAGGGGACACGGGTTCGTGCCCCGGTCCGGGAGGATCCCACATGCTGCGGCGCGGCTGGGCCCGTGAGCCATGGCCGCTGAGCCTGCGCGTTCGGAGCCTGTGCTCCGCAATGGGAGAGGCCACAGCAGTGGGAGGCCCGCGTACCAAAAAAAAAGAAAAAAGAAAAATAACCAACTATGCAGTTAGTTACTTAAGTTAAATAACTTTTATATCAGCAATTCATCTCTTGAGTTGTCCTTTTAAATTAAAAGAAAACTGCTTTAATTGTGATAGCCTATATTGACAGGGATTCTCGGTACAAGTTGAAAATGACATTTTTCCATATACAAAGAAGGGCCAAGTACTGTCATGCAGTTGTAATATAAATAGAAACAGAATAGATAAGCCAAAATAAATTATTTTCATAAAATGTTTGGGTTGTTTCACTGTGTTTTGGTGGATATAATTAGCTGAATTGCTTTGCTTTGTAAACAGAAAGAGATACCGCAACCACAATTATACATACGTATACATATGCATATTAATCTTTATATCTTTATTTTCACTGTTTATGTGATTTAAAACACAGTACAGAAAGGTTTCTTTATTTGCACAAGATTCCCTCAGAATCACTGCCAGAATCTGACAGAAACCCTGATTGTGTTTGACTCTTCAGTGTGTTTTTTTGGCTAATTTATTGTTACTTGTCTCTTTGGCAGAGCCTGATATAAGTATAGATAGACTTCGTGCTTTCCTTAGTTGACACTCCTATACTCCATCAAGTGGTCATTCTACTGTTTCTTCTATTTCTTCCTTCTAGGCTCCAAATTTCTGGAGTTGCCTCTCACAGCAAGGACATAGACCTGTGGTTATATAGGGATATTGCCGGGTAAGGAAAGATCAATATTCAGATGTCAGAGAAAACATCTGGAATGATGTTTTCAGGCCCAGAAAGTTTCCAAGAGAAAGAGAAAGCCAAGCCATTGTAAAGCACTATGATCCGCTGAAAAAACCACACGCTAGGAACAGATATGTCCCCATTTTCACGTCCCTTCTCCATCCAGAACAGGGGGCTGTACACAGCCTTGCCAAACACTTCTGGTTCCTCCTTGACCGTGTTCTTTTAAAAAACTCACCCATGTACGCTGAGGCAGTGGTTGCAAATGCTTATATCAATGAGCATAAAATTTCTGTGCTCAAGAACTACATTTGCAGAAAGCAAACCCATATATGTATGAAGAAAGGAGAAAGAATTCTAAGGCAGTGAAGATTCACACTTCAAGCTTATGGCTCTCTTAAAAGACATATTTGCATTGTAATTTTGACTCTTTATGTTGGTTTTAGTTCAGTTACACTGCTTCTGAGCATTGTCATTAACACAATTATGTTCTAGGCTAAATTTTGCGATATTATAATTAATTTTATACAATTTACCCAGAAATTGAGGGATAAGGATGCCAATCTGGGAAGCTGACTTTGATGGACCCATAATTTTTTTTGCTTCTGTATTTCAAAATCTGATCATTAAAACTGATCATTTCTTCGTCTTTTGGTTAAGGCAAAAAATTAGTGTGAAGAAGATATTTATTTACTCTGGTAGATTTTTCTGTATGAATATGTACCATACAAACAGACAAAGAGAGTCCGCCTGCCGATGCAGGGGACAGGGGTTCGTGCCCCGGTCCGGGAAGATCCCACATGCCACGGAGCGGCTGGGCCCGTGAGCCATGGCCACTGAGCCTGCGTGTCCGGAGCCTGTGCTCTGCAATGGGAGAGGCCACAACAGTGAGAGGCCCGCGTACCGCAAAAAAAAAAAAAAAAAAAAAAATCAGAGAAATCTCCTGCATTTTTGGTAAAAGTTTACTGGAAATCCAACATAAGTACACTCATTGCTACAAAACAAGCCTCAAGACATGTTTGTTTGATGAGTTTTAAAAATAAAGAGATACAGTAATATTTTTAGTGTAAAGGAGTTTTCACCAAAAATATCCATATAATTGATTTAAAGGAATTCTGGTTCAGGCCATGATAAAGTAGCTGGTAATAATCAGTCTATCATGTGGGATACGAGCCAAAAATGAATGGTGACTGTGGTACAGCCCCATTCAAAGGTGGCCTTGAAAGACAGTGGTGATAGGAAATCCTCCCTTTGGATACAATTTAGGCAAAATACCAGTTCATCCACCGTTATGTCGGAAAAGAAGTGGTCGGAGGTTAGAATCAATACAGATGGGGGACAGCAAGTTATCTGGCCATCTGCTCAGACTCCTGGAAGGAGAAATGTTGGAAGATCGAGGACCCAGAAGTCTTAGGAGAAAGAGGCAGAAGGATCGCTACAGGTCAGTGGGCACCAAGTGTGAAGACATCTGTAGCATACGTTAATGCCCGTCAGAATGTAACCACCACAAAATGTATCACCACATCAGGTAGACAAAGTGGCTTGACCAGTAGATATCAGCTAGCTTCTGTCATCAGCCACCCAGGGCAGGCACAATGGATACAGGAACAGAGTGGCCAAGGTGGCAGGGATGGAGGCTATGCACAAACCCTACAGCTCTTCCTGAGGCTCATTGGATGTCTAACCTGCCAGCAGCAGAGATCAACGCTTGTTCCGTGATACTTCCCTATCTTTCAATGAGACCAACCAGCCCCTTGGCAGCAAGTTGACCACATTGGACTCCTTCTTCCCCGGGAAGGAGCAGAGATTTTGATATGTATGAGTATATATTCTGGGTATGAGTTTGCCCTTTCTGTTCACAAGGATCAGCGTTTGATCCACTACCATAGGCTTCCACATAATATTGCAATAGGCCGGAATATCCTCTTTATGATAAAGGGGCATAAGACTGGGCACATGATCATGGAATCCATTGGTTGTAACACATGCCTCACTACACAAAAGCTGATGGCCAATAGAAGGATGGAATGTTCTGTTCAAAACACAGAGTGCTCTCTCAGAGGTGAGACCTTGCAAGATTGAGGCATCATCCTCCAGGACATAGTATATACTTTAAATCAGTGACCCTTGTGAGGTGATTTGTCTCCGTCTGCTTTTCTCTGATACCAAAAGAGTGGTGTCTTTTCCAACACCAGGTAAGTGTCCAACAACTCAATTCAATTCTGACACTAACTACCCAGAGTCAGCACAGACCCCACAGGTCAAGGGCTCAGTCCTACAGCATTGCCTCCACTTCAGATGCCAACAGCCTACATCTTGATCTGGGTACCGGTTACATGGGTATATGCACATGTACATTTAGATTTGCGCAATTGAGTACGTCTAAGTTACATATAAATTTAACAAAATTTTTTTTCAAATGTAAAATAGGGTTTATTTGAATCCCAGTTGCATCCTTTGTTAGATATGTGACCTATTAGAAGCCATTTCTCTCTAGGCCTCAGCTTTCTCAACTCCAAAATGAGGGATTGGACTCGATGATCCGAATTACATCAAATAAGGCCATCAAAACAGCTCTTTAAAGTGTTCTTAAAAATCAGGGAATTCCCTGGCAGTCCAGTGGTTAGGACTGTGTGCTTCCACTGCAGGGGGCCTGGGTTCGATCCCTGGTCGGGGAAGTAAGCTCCCGCATGCCACGCAGTGCTGCCAAAAATAAATAAATAAATAAATAAAATAAAGTGTTCTTAAAAGTTGAAGGAAAAGACAAAAACCCTATTTTTTTTTTTTTAAAAGTTCTCAAAAACAAATGGCCCACAGACGTATGGAAAAACAATTAAGCAACGAGAACACCTTTTTACCCCAGAAAATACATGTGTTTTAAAAATTAAATGCTAACATTTAGTGTGGTTTTTTAATTGCTTCTAAAGCATTCACTCTATTATGTCTTCTTCCCAAAAGAACCCAGAATCTCACAACCATGGGGTTCAGTAGTGTTCCTCAGTTCTGGGCCATCATGGGTCTGAGTGAATCAATGTCATCTCATCCCTGTGTCTTAGGGATGTGTCCCATGATGGGAAAACAGAATGGAACCCAGGCCTAAGAAAATCAACAGTTACATTCCTTGGCTTCTAAGTTTGGTTCAAAGGCAAGCTTGTGACCTAAGATGATACAATCGAAAGGAAGATGGGACTTTGGTTTGATAATTGGGCAAAAGAAATTCAGTTTTCCCCTGCATGTGACCAAGGAGGCTCATGGCTCTGAGAGCTGCCGGCAGCCAACTTGCTACTTTGAGGGAGTCAGCTAAGGAACAAAGCCAACCAGCCGAGGAGGGTGAAGACAGGCGGATCGCAGCAAATGCTGTCATCGTCTTGGTGACAACATGCCCCTTGGGGTTGAACCACACCTAAAGCCTGCCCTGCCTCTGGACTTTTCAATTATAGGAGACAAAAAATTCCTTTTTATTACTTGAGCCAGTGTGAGTTAGGATTTTTCTCACTTGCAAACAAAATTATTCTATTTTATATAGCAATGTCAATGAGGATTCTAGAAAACAGACCTTAATATGCTCCTGGTAGAAGTAAAATCTGCATTACCTTTTGAAGGGCGATTTGGCAATACACATCAAAAGATCTAAATATGGGCATACCCTGCGACCTAATATATAAACTTGTAAGAATTCATTCATTCATTCAACAAGTATTTAAGCACTTCCTATGTGCCAAACACTAAACTAGGAGTTGGGGGTTCAGCCACGGACCAAACAAAGTCCCTTATGGAACCAGCCTTAGGAAATAACCAAGGATGTGTAAAAAGATTTATCAACAAGGATGTTAATTTCAGAGCTCTTTATAATAGGGAACAATTGGAAACAATAAAAATGCCCAGCAAAAGGGGATTGCTTAAATAAATTTGGGGGCGTTGACATGGTAAAATGCTATTCAGGCATTTTAAATGAACTGTAGCAACTATTTAATAATAGACAAAACCATTCACCATATACTATTAGGTGAAAAGAGCTGATAGTAAAACAGAATGTAGGGTAACTCATAACAGCACATGTGTAAGCATATATTTATGTACAAGAAACACCTGATATTAGACACTGTAAAATATTATGTTATTCTGAGTAGAACTGTGGGTGATTTTGATTTTTTTTGTACGTCTTATGCTTTTTCATAATTTTCTGTCATAAATATGCCTTTCCTTTGTTAGCAGGGAAAATATCCACCTTAAACGTAACTACAAGTAGTTTATATATATATATATATATATATATATATATATATAATTTTTTTTTTTTTTTTTTTTTTTTTTTTTTTTTCACGGTACACGGGCCTCTCACTGCTGTGGCCTCTCCCATTGCGGAGCACAGGCTCCAGACGCGCAGGCTCAGCGGCCATGGCTCAAGGGCCCAGCCGCTCCGTGGCATGTGGGATCCTCCCGGACCGGGGCACGAACCCGTGTCCCCTGCATCGGCAGGCGGACTCTCAACCACTGCGTCACCAGGGAAGCCCGTAGTTTATATTTTAAAAGTAAATAAATAACACTTGAGTGCCAACATTGGGCTGTCTCCTGATTCCAAGGTGACCCTCTAAACATCTGTAAATAAAGGGTCAGACTAGCATCCTCCATTCTAGGCCGTATTTGCTCAGGGAGGACTGTCACAGGTTTTTCTAACCACATTTGTACTTTTTAATGGAGTAAACCAAACAAGGTCTTGGAGCTGGTTAATGACTGCTTGGACTAGGCCCTAGGTCTCCTGTTTTGGGATCCATGGCTATTTCCACCACACAATGTCCTCTGCCTCCCAGCAACAGCATTAGAATGAATCTGTCATCAAGAGACAGTCATTCAGTACATTTGGAGAGATCATCAGCTCCTTAAAATAACTTGGCAGCTCCAAGGCTCACTGTTTAAAGATTTAGAACCAAAGTACACCCTGAATTTAAAATGTGAAGAAACACACGGTGGATTTAAAATGCTTGCATTCTCTTCCTTCCCTTTCAGATTTATATACTAGAATGTAAAGTGTGCATACGCTTAAAGCCACTTCCAAATGGGCAGAGTGAAACTGTCCCAAGGGCAAGGTTGGCAGGGGACGTTTTTGTCCCCCTCCACTACTGCCCCCCGGTGCCCCCGCTTTCGTTTTTGCCCTTCCCTCGTTCTCCAAAGTGACCCTATTCCACTTTCTATTTTCTGGATGCTTGATGTGAAAGAGGCATTATGATTTTCATGATTGAATTACAGTTACAAATTTCCATTGCACTTTACTTACCAGCTTAGATGTGGTTTAATGCAGCATGACTAGAATTCTCCCAGAGGTGGATCTGAGCTGAACTGACTAGGTTTCTGACTGCCAACTCTTCTGCACACTAAAATAGCAGCATAACCTATTACACACATTTGTTATCTGTTACTAAGAGAAAATTACCCACCCACCCAGAGAAACAGAAATACATCTGATCATGGGACCTCTCCAAAGGGCAGAAAACCTGTTGGTTTTACATCGGAGTGCTCACACAGACTCTCAAAATAAGTAAACGTTTCCAAACAACCGAAACAAAAGACTCTGTGGAAGCCATTTTTTTGTGTCCCAAATTAAAAAAAAAAAAAGTGCCTGGCCTAAATACTTTACAAGTGGTTAGTTCTAGCTAAGAATGTATTTTCTCTCATCAAGCATGCAAGTAGATATCTTTAAGACAGCAGTTCTCTTCAGTAGATATTTCTTCAGTGTTCATGTGTATAGAACCCCGTGGAGGACTTAACTGACCTACGGGAGATCCAATAACATCTAAGAGGCCAACCCTGCCTGGAGGAGACTTGCTGCCCAGAGCAATGTACTACCTCTGGAACAGGCACCTCCTTAAGTGGGGATAGTACTTCTCTCCCTTCATGAAATGCTATTACCCTCTTTTCTCAACATTTTTCATAAGCTTTGGGCCTGGAGTTCATTTCCATGATTAACTTAAGAGGAAGGGGGTGGGGGGGGAGAAGAAAATATATAAATGAATGTGAAACTTGTAACTTTGGTTTTGGCTTTTAATAGTCAGATAAAGATTTTGAACCAAGTGGACAATAATTTACTGTAAGTAATAAAGTCATATCGATCTTGCCATGGAGTAGGAACCAAGGATTCAGGGCTATCCATATGTAGTCATTTGGATATGACAAACGTGGAACCTATTTATAACTTTTAAAGTACTTTATGGCTCTTTCTTTCCAAAGAAGCACACATCATATTGCATGAGGTCTGTGAATATACAAGCGTTCTTCTCTGCCCGAAGCAGCTGAGCAAGCAAAAGGATTACCCCAGTATTGTTTTTCAAACCTGAATTTGTAATGGGTAATTACACAGAAATATTTGGTACTTAATAACCTTGAAACTTTGAATTCAGAAAGATTTTATGCCCCCAAGGCTACATGGTCTGATGGCTCAGGTTCATAAATCCACTGAGAATGTATCTGGCTATAATAACTGTACCCACCTTTGTGCAGATGTCATACGAACCCAGCGTCAGTAATGCCTGGCCCTAGCCCAGTGCCTGCCTTTGGGGGGGCACTCAATGGTTTGTCAAGCAGAACCGGGTATGAATTATGGCTTCGGGCTTCCCCGGTGGCTCAGTGGTTGAGAGTCCGCCTGCCGATGCAGGGGACGCGGGTTCGTGCCCCAGTCCGGAAGGATCCTGCATGCCGCGGGGTGGCTGGGCTAGTGAGCCATGGCCGCTGGGCCTGCGCGTCCGGAGCCTGTGCTCTGCAGCGGGAGAGGCCACAACGGTGAGAGGCCCTTGTACTGCAAAAAAAAAAAAAAAAAAAAAAAAATTATGGCTTCTATTTAAATTGGTTTGGAAAATAAGGAAGCTCCATTCCTCTTAACCTTTGTTTTCAGTGAATCACATAACACCTGATTATTGATAATGCTTTAATTATCTCTGGAATTCAAAATCAGGGATATCCAGGTATCATTTCATACAAAATGAGGGAAGTTTCAAATGAAGCTATAGATTTACTGTTGGATTGAAGGAATAAAAGCACACCAGGCAGGAGTTACATGGGGTAGGGGGAGGGTGGCTGCATTATTTTCTCTAGGACTATGGCAGGGAAGCATCTTATTTCCAGAAGCCGAGTTCTACAAGACAGGTATCCCAGCATAGGATCAGAATTTCCTTGTAGATCTCACCACTTTACCTAGTGAACATTGGAGCTTCTGGCTTTCTCCCAGACACTCTCCTTCCCTTTATCACAGTCCCTCTGGGGTGGGCTCCTGTCCCGGTAGGAAGAGAAGTGAGACAGCCAAAGTCACTCTTCTCTGTAACTAGTCTCCCCTCACAAAGATGTTTTGCCTGAGCCTCATCTAAGTACAGTAATTCTTAAGTGACACCGCAAGATGGATGTTGAATATTAAAAAAACATGCCTCCTCTGTTTCATGGCCTGCTTTGTTTTTCAAATTAAAAAAAAATCATCTTTCATTGTACCAGTACACAGAGTTCCTTTTAAACCTGTATTTTACTTGAGCAATGAGGAGAGGGTGTTTACAATTTCACTTTCTGGCTCTCATATGTCTGTAAAATATTTTTCTTCAACTGGATTTTAAAAACATTTTCTCAGGAAACTTTAGATTTGTTTCTTTCTATCTCCCGCTGGGGGTTCAAACTTAAAGAAACTGATGACCTCAAAAGGTCAACCTCGTGCAGATGTCAGCAAGATGAAGAACAGAATTCAAACTTTTGCTCAAGAATATTTGCATTCCCATTAGCTTTTGCAAATGCAATATATCTCATCCTCTTGGGCTGACTACAGAGGTGCCCTGGAAAGAAGAACAGAAGTGTGTGCCTCTCTAATAGGTTAACATACTGAACTGCTTTAAAGAGAATAAATGTTGAAGCCCAGGGGCAATTACTGGGTGGACTTCAGCGGACGCTCCTGGTGGAAAAAAGGAAATTGTGTGCCAACAGTAGGGGGTGGGGGGTGGGGCGGACATTCTGCTCACATTAAATATCTTCATCCAAACCTCAACTACGACCACGATCTTACAGCCTAGTTGAAGGTACTCTTGATAAAAAGAAGTTGCCAAAAGCTGATATAAAAAATAAATATCTATGGGCTGCACTGAAGTCTGTATTTCTACAAATGCTTTAAAGATTTGCTGGTAGAAACCAGTGATTATGTAACAAGTCGATTTCAAAAATTACACCTCTTACAATTTCTGTACATCCTGATAAGACAGTTGAGATCAAGTCACTAAACATCCTTACAATTCAAATAGAAGGAAATTAATTAACTCTCTGCTTAGGGGAAAAAAGAAAAGGATTTATGATGAGAAATCTATACCAATCTTCCCGAATAGTTAGGGAGGCCTAAGTTAAGGAGGTAACACAAATTTGGTGAAGTACTAATTTATGGTCCTTTGAAATAGAAAGCAGTGTCTGATAGACAGGTGTCTGCGCTTACTTAGCTTGGCTGGGCGGTAAGCAACGAAAGCTAGTGGTTCTCCGCAGCGCACCCGAGGGCCAAAGCTTTTTTTCCCTCCTGGCTCTGCCTCGCTGGTTCTCCCCAGCACCGGCTCTTTGGGGTCAAGGAAGGTTGGGGGCCCTCCTTCTCACTCTCCAGACCCGGGAGCATCCAATTCCGGTATCGTTGGCGGAGCTCTTGGGCCCCCGCGCCCGGGAGGGAACTGGCCTCCCAGCGAACCGCCCCAGGCATCCGGGCCACCCCCCAGCTCGTCAGTCCGGGTCGCCGGCCCTGTCGCCGAGGCCGAGCGCAAAGACCTCGCATCGCCGTTTTGGAAAGCGACACAACTCCCAGTTCGGGCGCAGTCCCCGCGACCCGGGTCCCGGCTGGGGCCGCGCCGAGTCCCTAGGACTTTGACGGGTTAGGGCAGGCGACGCCGAGAGCCAAGCCGCCTCCAGCCCTCCCCAGCCCTACCCCAGCGCCGGCTCCAGTGCCCGAGCCCGGCGGCCCAGCGCCGCGCCGCGCCGCGCGGGGAGAGAAGCAGCTGTTCCCAACAGCTGGGGGGCGGCGGCGCAGGGCGCCCCAGGTGCGGCCACGGCCAATCGCAGGCGTCCGGCCCGCCCCCTCCCCAGCCAGGCGCCGACCCCCGGCCAGCGGGGGAAGGGAGCAGAGAGGGGGAGAGCCGTCCTCGCCACTTGTCTTCCAGCTTCCGCGGCGGGAGGGACGGAACCCGAGCTGAAGCGCGCGGAGTCCCCCGCCCCGGGCTCCGCCGCCTCGCCCCCCGCCCGCCCACCTCCGCGCCCGGACGCTCTCACCGCCGACCCTCCCCGCGCCGCACCCGAGACACCTACCTAATTTCTAGGGAAGAAAAATCTACCTCTAAACGCACCCAGTTCTTCGCTTGAGGACCACCCTCCCTTTTCAGCTTTGGCCTCCCCGCCGGGTGAGTGGAAACCGTTTGCACATCCTACAGAACCGGAGCCTAACCCAGACGATCCGGAGAATTTGTACCGTGACCGGCAGGGGGGGCGGGAGGAGAGAGCGAAGTCAGGTCTCCGGGGCTGCTGGCGACTTCGGCAGCCGCGCGCCCCGCGCCCTCGGCCGACCCCGGCCGCTCGCCCCCGCCTCGCCGCCGTCCTCGCCCCCGGGCTCGCCCGCAGCCCCCGGCGGCCGCGCAAGAGTGCGGGAGACGCGGAGCCGGAGGAGGAGGCGCAGCCGCTGCCCCAGCCGCAGCCGCAGCCGGAGCCGGAGCCCGAGCCGCGGGGCGGGCGCGAAGATGCACACGACCCAGAAGGACACGACGTACACCAAGATCTTCGTCGGGGGGCTGCCCTACCACACCACGGACGCCAGCCTGCGCAAGTACTTCGAGGTCTTCGGCGAGATCGAGGAGGCGGTGGTCATCACCGACCGGCAGACGGGCAAGTCCCGGGGCTATGGATTTGTAAGTTGCGCGGATGGGGATGGTGGTGGAGGGGGCGATAAAGAGCTCGGCGGGGAAACAGGGCCACGGGGGCGGGGAGGGACAGAGTGGCGCTTGGCCCGAGGGGTCGGAGTTGGGAGTGAGGGGCTCGGCGTGGCCGCGCGAGGACCCCAGCGGACGTGACCAGCGCTGCCTCTTTGCTCCCGGCTGAACTGAAAGTTTGCGCGCGACGGAGCTGGGGAGGGAGGGCCGGCGCCTGCCTCGCGGGGTTCCGAGGGGACCGAGAGCGCTGCGGTGTCGGGGGACAGGCGGAGCAGGGGTGGAGGGAGAGAACTGTGATGACTGCCGGATTTGGGGGTGCGGAGGTCTGGGAGGGAGGGGCCGTAGCCCCTAAGAATTGCACTCCCAGGTTGGAGGCTGGTCGTTAAGAGCGCTGTTGCTTTGTAAAAATATGTGTGTCTTCCTGGCATTCCGGCTGGGGCAGGGAGGGGACACCCCAGGAGGTATGGGGCTTTTCTTCTTATGCCACCCCTCCCCACCCCTTTTTTAATTGCAAAGATGAGTTCTTTTAAAAGATGAACCTCTGGCTCTTTCTTTGCCGAAATGAAAGAGAACATAGTAACCTTCCTGGTGATTTCAGCGAGCAAATTCAGCTGCCGAGGAGCCGGGAGCCCCAGCGTAGGACAATAGCTATTGTCGCTGGGGAGTGTTTGCGGGGTTGGGAACACCGGCCGGATGTGAGGCTAGTCTTTCTTTAAAGCAAACAGTGCCTCTCAGGCCGGGTAGGGACCTGGGGAATGGTCGGCGGAGGGGGAATCTGGAGGAGTTCTAAGACAGAATTCAGGCTTCCAAATGTCTGCTAGGCCCTACTAGCACCCTTAGAACTTTGGGGGGGTGAGAAGGTGGTGTTTCTTTCTTTCCTCCTTTCTGTTTTCTTCGTTTTGTTTTGTTTTGGATGGAGGATCAAGGGATAAGTTCCAGCCCCCCCAAAAAAAGGAAAGAAAGAAAAAGTTTAAGACCCCCTGCCCCTCAGTTTTATTAACAGGAATGACTTCTCCAGTGCGATTGTTGGTTTCTTCAGGGGTTGATTTAGAGCTTTGTGTGTATGTCTGTGTGTGTATGTTGCTAAGGTCACCATGGCTGACCGGGCTGCTGCCGAAAGAGCCTGCAAGGATCCCAACCCCATCATTGATGGCAGGAAGGCCAATGTGAATCTGGCATACTTGGGAGCAAAACCAAGGATCATGCAACCAGGTGAGCAATATCCCTCGACGCCCCCCCCCCAACTGGAGCCCCCCCCCCCCCCGCTTCTGAATAGAATGAATCCCTGATTGGGAAGACACTAGTTCCCTGAGAATCTGTAGATGTTTAGTAAAGGTGAGCTGTGGCTGGTTATTCTACCAAGGCATTAAAGGTAGATGAGAGTTGTAAACACTCCTTTCCTGACTTGAAATGTACCTATGGGCAAAAAATAGATCTTGGGGGTCAGTTCAGTTTGCACACACCCAGGCTTGAGCTTGACTCATCTGTTTCCTATATACAATCATAGTTCACTCTCCACTTTCTGGTTTTTAGCCACTTGTAGATCATTCACATGTGGATGCTATGGGCCAAATGTGTCAACTCCAGCTGGTTATACTTCTTAGTGTTGTCTCTCCTTTTGCCACCCGTTGCCCTGTGTTCAGAGCGGGCAATTCAGCTGGAACACTGAGCCAAGAGAAGCATAGGGGTGGTGGTGCCTGGCTGGTAAATGTTCAAAATAAAGTCCCAGAATATATTAGTAATGAAAGAGGATGAAGAGATTTCATGCGCTCCAGGACCCTTATGTCACAGGTGAAGAAACTGATGCAGAGATGAGAAGGGGTTTACTCCAAAGTCACATAGCTATTAGTCACCAAAAGGGAGAGAATTTTGTTTATGTGAAAACATGACCTCTTGAATGGTTTACAACACTGCCCTGTGCACGAGCACAAATAATTGTGAATCGACTCTTGAACAAATGTAATCTTTTTCTTGGGCATGCAATTTTGATTAAGTCGTGTACTCTTCATTCTTAAGTCTGTGCATCTGAAATTTTGGAAAGAGGTGGACACTTCAAACAGATTTACTAGGAAACTAGGTTGTCAAGAAAGGGAGTGCATGTGCAAGTATTTGTGAGCATTGAAAAACATGTATTTGTCTAATACAGTGTGTGTGTGTGTGTGTCTGTGTACACTATCCAGAAAAGAAAGAAGAGTTTGTTTTGTGAATTTTTAATATTATAACCTGTAAAATCCAGAATCTTACAAAGCATTGTCCAAAGCATTCCAGAATGTTCCAAATTAAAAAGGCTTTTTTATAGATCATGATTCAGAATTGTAGGAAGATTTGTGACATGTAACTTCATTATCAAGTCTTACTGTTCTTGGTTTCATTCCACAAGAACTTTCTCTATGTCTGATTTTCTAAGGTCTTATTCTGTGTCTGTCAACTAAACTTTGCAGATCATTTTTAGTTTCCACTTGTAGCCTATTAAAATTTTTATTTAGATCAACAATAACATTAGTAAAATGACTTTTAAAAATATGTATAATATTTTCTCTAAAGTATTAAAAGAATGATTACCTTTTCTAAGTGAAAGGTGTGATTGCATTTTATGTGTAGAAGTAATAAATGCCTAACCATGCACAAATAGAGAATGTGGTATGTTTTATTGTTAGGTTTTGCCTTTGGTGTTCAACAGCTTCATCCAGCCCTTATACAAAGACCTTTTGGGTAAGTCAATTAATCAGGCCCTCCTAAGTTTCAACATGGATATCATTTGTTAACCTGCCTCTTTTTTATATCCAGATAAGACCATCATGTCACAGATTGTTCCCGGTTATACATATTTATATATGTTTGTGTATTTTGAATGCTGATAAAATAAATATTTTTAGATGAGTCAAGTTATCTGACCAAGTATGCAGCCTCCAAAACAGACACATTTGAGCTCATGATTAACAAAACAAAACAAAACAAAAATACCAGGTATGACTTGTGTACCAGACGATTGTGTCCCAACACCATTACTACTGTTCAACTTGACTCAATTGTATTTATCTCTTTCTAACCTGACAGGGCTCGTATACAGTTAAGCTAACTGATCAGAAGGATACGATGATAAGAGGTGGAATAGTTCTGTTTGGAATTAAACTCTGTAACCAGTAGACTCAGACACACAAGCTCAGATGGTGATTAACGATGCATGGATGTTGCTGTTGTTGTTTTATTTTTCACAATAGTCAGTAGACCTCCGTGTGCTTTATTTTATTTATTACAGTAATGAAGTGGTGTTGATAGCTAAACTGTGTGCTTTTTTACTTAATTGAAAAGAGCTGTAGTGAAAGTGTTTTCTTTTCCTCGGGGAAGGGGCTCTTTGTGTTTTTGGTTTTGGTGGTGGTGTTGACGGGTGTTGACTTTTGACTTTGCCATGGGAAGCAAAGGGCCTTTTTATTCCTTGCTTTTAAGCTGTAGCCTGTGACTTCCATTTAACCATATTTTTGTAGTGAGTGCTAAATGGTGTGATTTCCCTCTGTAAGAATACAGATTCATCGCTTGCATGTCCTAAGTTTCTGTTTTACTGTGGTGTTTTTTCTGGGAATGGGGTTCTTTCTTTGGCAATGTATATCCACTTCTAGGCCTTCTAATGTAAAGGTTCAACAGCTCTCATCAGATTTCATTAACGCTGGCCAGTTTTTTGAGTAGAGTAGCACTAACTTTCACCTTTCATACCTGACTCAGGTGAACAGCCTGCTTATATTTGTGTTCTGTGGGTTCTGTGATTACCAGCTTTCCTCATCCAAGCTCCCCCATTTCCCTTCCATTCAGACACGATATGGGTGGGAGATCCCCACCTACCTCAATTTATTCCAAACACCTAGGGTCTGTTTTGGCTGTTTTCTACCTGATCAACATGGTTGTAACTCTAATGCTAGAGATTTACACTCTTTTTAAATATTCTAACTGTTTAGAAGTGTTTCATCCTCAACAATAGTTTCTTCTCTAGCTTAGCACCTGAACATCTACATGTGTAACCTGGAAGGTTGGATTCTACCTACAAAGATAGATGTCTACCTTGTGTGTCTCCAAGAATAGATCCAAAAAAGTAATAATAATTTGACTCGGAAGAGTCAAGTTATATTTTCCACGAATGCCTTCTTTATAACCTTCCCTTTACCATATTGAGATCTCACTTACTGACAACCCTTACTTTTTTTGAAGCCGTAAAAGAGTCTTCTGTCCAATATGATTAGAAAGGGCCTTCGTATACCCATAATGATTTATCAATGCCACATCCAAACCATTCCAGCTACTGATGATAAACAGTGGGCTGATGGGTCCAACTACTTCTGTGGATCCCCCTCTCATTGGTCTAGACTATGTTTAAGGTAGAATTGGGGACGAGAACATACATCTTAAGAAGTGATGGTGAACTTAGTCATGATCTCACATGCATAATCTTGAGACAGTTGTTAATACAGCTAAACTGATCAACCAGTATTAGCATATGAGTAGTTTTCTCTGTGCCAGTGGATGGTACAAAATAAGGCGATGGCACTTTAGTTGGGGAAGCCAAACTAACACAAACGAATCAGGACCTACTAATTGCTAAATTACTTGGTATTATTTTAAGTATAAAAGGAATTCAGAAGAGCAAGAAAATAGGTGAGTTGGAGGAGTTGGACAAGGCTTTGTGAGGACTGGAGCTAGACTTGGACCAGTGGGTAGGTCCTGGACAGGTAAAAGGAAGAAGGGACACGTCTAAAGGGTGTAAGATGAGGGGAGGCTCAGCAAAGGCAAAGAGGAGAAAAGACTCAGTGCGTGGAGAAACCAGACTCTTACGGAGGGTCTTGAGAGCTAGAATAGAAATTTGGACAGGCTGTGGTAGTCCTTACAGATCCTTGAGAAAGAAAGTAGCACGAGGGCAATAACAACCAGAATAAGATGTGTCATATGGAAATTTTAAATGAAGCATATTTTGATAGTAACCTTTGGTTTTTCATCCCTTCTAGTATTAGCTGTCTTTATAAAGGATGGTGATTATTACTGTTTGCATAAATTGTTTGAACTTGATTAGAAATAGATAGCATTCCAAATAGACCAAGCAAGCCTTCTCTTTCTTTTTTAAGGGATTCTTAACACTGCTCTAATTCCCGGAGTCTGTACCTAACAAATCACACCTGGTCATCCTAAATTCTATTTGAATGCCACATGTTCTTATTTTTAGGCCTGGAAAGAAGCTTGAGAATTTTTAATCTTACTTGACTTGTTTGAAATTCTAGGAACTATTTTTTTATATGGTCTTTAAATGGCCCCCAGATTACTCTGGGCCTTTAAAGAGAAAAACCTTGGCCTGAAGGAATTTCTGATGTAACACAGTGGGCAGATGTACAGAAATTTGTGGATTTGCTAAACAATATCTTATAAATATTTTATATTTGAAAGAATCATTTTCTTATTGAAACGTTGGAGAGGAGAGCCTATGGATCTTGAGTAGAAAATTCTGGGCTAGTTTAGATCAGGTTGAAATACACTTAAATATTTACTTAGTAAATATTTAGCACTTAGCACTTAGTACTTGGTACTTAGCACTTAGTACTCCTTTAAGTGCTAAGTTTAAAGGAGTATTCCTTCAAGTGCTAAACTTAGCACTTAGTACTCCTTTAAGTGCTAAGTTTTACTCTAGTTGTGTTAACACATAATAAGTATTATACTGTCCACTAAGCGGAGCAGAAGGGACAGTAATTAACATTAACTGAACACCTGCTACTTGCCTGGTACTGATAAGGGATTTACATAAATTATATAATTTAATTATCACAGTAATTATTTGATGAAGGCACTGTTAATGTCCTTTCCATGGGTGAAAAATTGAGATGCAGAGAGGTTAATTAACTTCCCTCAGGGACTACTAAGTGATAGAGTCTGGTTCTAGGTTCTGAATCATGGCCTCCAAAGCCATGTTCTTTCCTCTGTGTCAAGCTGTAGTCTGAAAGACACAACTCGGCTCTCTCTTATAATCTAGTAAGAAAACTGAGAAGCGCCCAGAAGGGCTGTCTATATGGCTCCAGATAAGGCAGAGAGACATCAGGTTGGTGGGATCCAGGAAGTCTTCATGAAAGAGGTAGAAGTTGACCTAGATTTTAAACTATGATGGAGGATAGAGAACTCTTGCAATGAATATATTCCTCACTGTAGGCTCTTCGCATAGATAATTTTATTTAATGCACAGCAATTCAGGGTTGGAAATACTAGGATTGGAAATATTAGGTTCATTTCACTTATGAGAAATACATGAGACTAAAAAGGTGAAGCAAATTCCTGAAGGCTTTACACGTGGTGAGTGGTAGAGCTAGGGTAGATAGGATTGTGATTGCAACAGGTAGAGATGGAGTGAGGATTGGCATCCCTGACAGAGGGATGTCGCGAGCGAAGGTGAAGCTCTAGGTGTGTATGGTATGTCCAGGAAACATTGAGGAGCCCAGCTGACCTGGCTTCAAGGAAAGGTGAGAAGAAATACTGGAAAAAGTATTTTGGAGCCAGAAGTATAAAAGGCCTGGCATGCCAAAGTTTAAGAAGTTTGCACTTAGTTTGGTAGGATGTTAGGGACCTAGGTTACTTTAAACAAGTGAATGAGATGCAGCCTGTGTCAGCAGTTTATGTGATAGGTTGAAAGAGGAAACCCTTTAGGATGTCAAAAGTCACAGAGAGATGCCAGAGGGACCTGAAGAGATAGGAAGAAAAGGAAAACATAGTAAATTTTCTTTGAAAGTTGTCTGAAGTGTCAGCTTTGCTCTGGTGCTTTTATTTCTGCTAGGCATTTACGTTCTATGATTCACTGAGGGAAAGGATGTTGGTAGCTCTCTAGCAGGAGGGAGATTCCCAAATTGCCTTAATGGGCTCCGTAGGCTATTAAAAGAGCTCCTAATACAGGAATTGCTTCAGAAGTGCCACCTCACCCTTTAGTCCGATTCTGCCTGCCTTCTGAACTATTTTAGCCTCTCCGTGGTCTTCTGGATTCTCCTTTCCCTAAGCCTTAAAAACTCTAGGGTTTCATTTGCCTGCTAGATAGCTTCCTAACCCTTGCCAGACTTCATGTAGGTTTCTGATAGTCTAAGGAACTTTATACTCATTGGTTGGCATTTTCAAGTGAAAACTATTAATGTAAAATAAATGCAGAGACAAGAGTCCTGTAAGCAACGCTGCCTGTGTATCATTTAAAGCATTCTTCACACACACACACACACACACACACACACACTTTTATCCTGCCTTTTTGTAGGCTAAACTTATTTTCAGTTACCACCTTTATTTAGAGATACAAGCCTAGCAACTGTCGTGTTGTCTTTGGAACTTTGGGAGCACAGGGGTTAATGTTTCAGTATCAGTGAGATTCATACTGGCTGGCCTTTGGAGCTGATAGATGTTTTACTTTGGCCTTATAAAGACATTTTACCCGCTGGAAACCCTTGTCGCATGACAGGATCAAAAATAGCCCGGCTGCAGCCCCTGCTGTCCATCACCACATGTAAACTGGCATGAGTAAGGCTTTCTTATCCGTGTCTGCACATCGTGGACACGGCGGCCTCCAGGGACGGTGTTTCATAAAGCCACACCTGTCGCTCTGAACGAGCCAGTCACCTGACCTGCAGAGAAGTTCTGAGTGTGTGCATGACCATGAGTCTGGTTTCTGACAAGCAATTAAGAACATCTCTAAGTGTCCTCAGAAACACTTGATGACGTCGTTTCTCCTGGCACTGGGAAAGATCTACAAGTCTAGTAAAATTGAGTGTATTTTTATCATTGGGGTCAAAGTTCACTACCCTCTGTGATAAATTCATCTTTTCCATGGATGTTGGTTAATGAGTGCTTTCAGTAAAACTCTGAAAAGGCAAAGCAAAATTTATGTTTTCATAATCTAAATATGAAGTTTTCTGTTTTGAGTTCTTTAAAATTCAAAGATTGTTACTTGTGCTTGTACTTCTTGTAAGCTGCTTTTGGCAACAACCAGATGGCATTATGGTGTCATATTTTTAGAAATACAGGGGGTTTTGATGGAGATTATTCTAAAGAAGGATGAAAATAAATCAGATATTCACAGTAGCGTTTTAACTGGGCAGTTATGAATCGCAAGAGTGAGAACTGAGATGCATGGTTTTTTTAAAATACCTCTTGTGATTTTTTTTTTTTAACAAAATTAACTTTTAAGTAAGGCCATTGGAGTGTGTCTTGTATGTGACCTCTGAATGTATCATTTTAAAAGGTACTCAATTTTGTTTCACTTTCTAGAACTTTTGCAGGATAATACACCACAATAGAATTGATTTGTATAAAATATCTACCAGTAAGGAAGATTTAAAACAGATATGCTAATAAATCTATTTCTGTTGAGTTAGAGGATAAAACAAGACTTAGTAGATGCTCAAAAAAAAAAAGTTTCCTTCCTTACTCTTATTATGTAATCCTTTTAAGTTGATATTAATTTTAGAAATATTTAGTTGTGTTTCCCTGACCCTACCTTTTCCCTCAACCTCATCATTTCCCCAAAACCCCTTCTGTCTGTCTTGCATAGAGATAAACAAGCTGGCTGACCTTCAGTTGCCTGATAGTCAAACAGGTTTGATTGACCCTTGTGTCTTTATGAATTTAATGGAGAAAAAGAAAGAAAGAAAGACCAAAAGCGTGCTGCACATCTCTTTGGGAATCACTGCCATGAATGTTAATAGCATTTCTGTAGCTTCCCACAACAGCCTCTTGTGATAGAGTGAGCTGCACTACAGTTCGTTTGAGAAGTGTGATTCTGCTGTGTTTACCACACTTGTGATCTTTTGAACTCCTTTTTTATTTTGGCGCCTGCTTCTCTTTTCATTATTATTATCTTTAATAAGGGTGACTGAGGTTGCAGAGAGATTAATGTGTGCTGAGTCTGCATAGCAATTTCCAGTAGGGTTGCCATGATAATAAACATACGGCTTTTGTTGCAATTTACTGTAGTTTTTGAGAAACCAGCCATCACCCTTATGGAATTGAACGATCACAGATTCCCTTTGGATTCCTGGTTTCACGGTTAAGAATTTTTCTATTGTCTAAACCGTTTTTGTTGAACGAACTCACCACAAAATTTTCTCAAGTCTTAACTCAATTCAGCATTTATTAAATACCTCCTCTGTGCGAGGCCCTCCTGAAACTTGATTTATTTTTCCAAACTTTGGCTCCATGCCATTTCTTGGTTCCAAAATGATCCTGAATCAAAATTCTGGCAGGGAGGGTATCCTATTTTCGTTGTTGAATTCCTTCTGGGGCACTCCATGATTTGGGCTCCCGCCAGAGTACTTTCACAGGTGACTGGCAAGTCTATATTGTGGCAACCCTATGCTCATAATAACCACTAAATTTGAGTTTGGTCTGATCTCGGAAGAAGCCATGCTCCAGACAGGAGGCAACTCCCGCCTGACTCTGTTTTCCGTTTCTCGACAGGATACCTGCCCACTATGTCTATCCGCAGGCTTTTGTGCAGCCTGGAGTGGTCATCCCGCACGTCCAGCCGACCGCAGCGGCCGCCTCCACCGCACCTTACATTGACTACACGGGAGCCGCGTACGCACAGTACTCGGCGGCCGCCGCAGCCGCCGCCGCCGCCGCCGCCTACGACCAGTACCCGTACGCAGCCTCCCCGGCTGCCGCTGGCTACGTCACGGCCGGGGGCTACGGCTACGCGGTGCAGCAGCCAATCACCGCCGCCGCACCTGGGACCGCGGCCGCCGCCGCCGCCGCAGCTGCCGCCGCCGCTGCCTTTGGCCAGTATCAGCCTCAGCAGCTGCAAACAGATCGGATGCAATAGGCCAGAACCTGATCAAAGTCGAATTGTTTCCTCTTTCCCTCCCGATTTCCCGATTTTCAGTAGCTAATAAGAGTTAACATTGACTTAACAGCTTTAAAAAAAAAAAAAAAAAAAGCTATGCTCTTGTGAAGCAGAATTATGATGATGATTTTTTTTAATACTCCAGTAGTAGTTCTAGACGTGAAAGAGATGAGAATGAGGGGGGGAGTGGGCGCAGTTTTGGAAATCAATCCCAAAGAGCCTGAGTAAGTAAAAGGCCGCGACGAAATGGTGGCAGGAGGAACAATGGAACTTCACTTTTATAACGGGATTTTTACTTTTGCTCTTTTTATAGTATCAGGGAAGCAAACTGCCTTTTACCAGTTAGAAAATGCTATTTGAATCCAGTTGAACCAGGGAATACAGAGTGAGCAATATGTAGCTTGAATTACATTT
This sequence comes from Monodon monoceros, assembly GCF_005190385.1. Taxonomy (NCBI): domain Eukaryota; kingdom Metazoa; phylum Chordata; class Mammalia; order Artiodactyla; family Monodontidae; genus Monodon; species Monodon monoceros. The sequence continues at coordinate 14,253,448 of NW_021703780.1, forward strand.
AAAAGCAGATTTTTTTTTTAAAAAAATGGTGAAAGCACTGATTGTCAGTTTTAGCAGTCACTATGGCCTAGAGAACTTTTTCAAGAAGGTAATGTTCTTACTCTCAAAAATGGGCATCGAACAATCCATCTAGGAGCATGGCAGTGGGTGAAATGGTGGACAGGCACCAAAGCTATTTTCTCATCTACCCAGTGGATGAGTGGGACTGTGAAACAAGTGATGTGGAATGAATGGGTGCAACAGCTGTACAGACAATCAATAACACACACAGTTCTGGAAAGAACACATCACTTGTGCTTGTTTGATGAGCTTGTCACATTCTAATCCCTCTCCCCATCCTGTTTCAATTTTGGGAAACTTGTATCTGCTGGTGTCAGCAATTCTGATTCTGAAATAGGATCAGGCTTTTACTACAACAGCCTTCTCTCTCTATTTATTGTGTCGACTCGTGGCTTACGATTAAAGGCGGGCAAAGTTTGCAGACGCTAAACCCTTAAGAACTGTCTTAAGGACATTTATTTTTTTCCCTTTTTAAATAATTTTACACTTTTTAGTATCTATTTCAGAGTCATATTTAAAACTATTTATTAGTGAATACAGTACATGAGACAACAAGGTTACTGAGATTACAATTCTTCAACAATTAATGATAATGTGGTTTATACTGTGCCTTAATAGTAATGCTATTTAAGATATTTATTTTTAAGTTTTACTATGCTGCACTCTGAAGAAAGGAACTTTAGATGTGACACTGTAAAATTATGTATTCATCTCATGGCATAAATTATTTAGTAGTTCTAGATGTAGCATATTAAATATTAACCTATTCAACTAAAGATGTTGACTTGGATTTATTTAAATTCATATGTGCACTGTATAAGAGAGTACTCTTACATTAACACATTTTAGTTTATTTTAGTTTTTAGGTTTTTTTTTTTTTTAATTTTTAACAGGACCTATTGCTAGTTTCATGCTTCCTTCTCTGATTTTTGCTCGTGTAGCTCTCATTTATTGGTACTTCATTAGTTTAACACTCTTCTTATGTAGTTTATGTAGTTTTTAAATGCTGCTTTACATTTTTCTTCTGAAACTGCAATACTTGCAATTTTTATTCTTAAAGTAAATTGAATACTATTTTACACTGTATTGGATTTTTATACTTGAACAATTTCATACAAGGGAAGACAGGTTAGCATTTTTATGGACTTTCTCCATTATCACTGGATTTACTTTAAGTATTCCCATACTAGACAGTGTTATGTAATGTAGACATGACTCTCCTGTGCAAATTATTTATTCATTGTGTATATTGCTTTATAACATTTCAGATCTTCTAATCTATTCACTTGTATTAAATATAATTTTTAAAAACTTTTGTTGCATTGGTTGTTTCTAATTTTGTTGTAAAAGTGGAATGATTTCTCCCTTTAACTAGAATTAATGGCTGTGATTTACAGGTAACATTTTCAGTGAGCAGAAAGCTTCCCAGATGCCCTGCTTTTATACCTTTTAAGTAAATTTCATTAACTAAGTATCTGCCTTACATTTAGCAAATGATATAGGTCCTCCCCCAATAGTGAACCCTAAAGGACGATTCATGGCAGTGATACTTGGTTACCTGAAGGTCGCTTGGAAGGACTGGGCTGTAGAGGGGAACAGTCAACTCGAAGCTGGAGTAGCACAGTGATGCTGGGATCAGGTAAACTGGGGTTTGGTGCTAGCCTGTACCAGGTACTAGCAATGTGAATGGAACACGTTGCTTTTTGTAGTTCACTTTTAGGGTGAGGTTTTTATTGATTTCTCGTCTATCATGTTGGACGGTACTACCTATCTTACATGGTTATTTAAGTATTAAACTATATCAACTACTTGGCACAGTCAAATATATTACTATTTATCTAGATAAATGATTACTGGTAGCACTTGTTGTAATGCCCTATAGTGAAAGCTAACCAAAGAGGAAGTCACCTCTTGGAATGTTTCTGTTTTTTAATTTTTGTCCACAGTGATGTGGCCATATCTAATAATGTGTGTCTTAGAACATCAAATGAATGACTGTCATATTGTCTTAAAGTATACATGTTATGTTAATTATGGAATGGATTGTCTGTTGGTCCCTTGGTCTTAATATTTCCCAAATGCATGATATGATATCTTTTATTGAATTCCATTAGTTTTCAAAAATTATAAGCAGCAGAAATTTATAATAACAGAGTCCATCATGCTTTCTAGTTTGTTTTTTTTTTTGGCCGCACGGCATGTGAGATCTTAGTTCCCTGACCAGGGATGGAACTGGCGTCCGCTGCATTGGAAGCACGGAATCAAAACCGCTGGACCGCCAGGGAGGTCCCAGACTTTGTACTTGATGATAACTGTCATCCTGTTTAGAGCCGTCATCATCTCCAACCTTAACTGCCTTTAATTTTCCAAAGAAAATAGATACCACCATACCCCTAGGGAGAGATTTTATTGCACCCCAAGGTATTATCTTGGATCAGTAAAATAATTTTCTAAGTTACTTAATTCAGCCAATGCATCAATGATTATTCCAAAAGACAAGTTCAACATTTAATGTTTCAGATTTACAAAAGGTCACTTTTGTCCTCTGTAAGTCATGTATTGACTGCTGAGCTTTAAAAGGAAACATTATTTGATTTATCAATTAAAAATAGGTTCTGGGAAAAGCTTGTCAGAAATAGCCACACTCAGGGAAGTCAAAAGTCCATGTATCCCTGACTATACCTTTCTTGGAGGTATTTACTGATCAATATTAGCAGTTACAGAGAAGGCGAGATTTTTACTTTATAATGCTAAAGCATGTATTTTTAAAATAAATAAAAGTTCTTAATTTCTAATGAAGAGGGGAGAGTACCCATGAAACAATGTCTACCTTGGTCAGGAGGTTAGTTGTATTTGTATAGTCGGAGAAGGCAATGGTCTGAGATCCAAATTGCTGGCCGAGTTCTGGTTTCTTTACTTACGAGCAGGGTGATCTTGAACCCTTCTGTCCTGGTAACGTGTAAGCTGATAGTACTCAACATAGTTGATTTGTTTACCTCTCAGACTGTACTGATCAAATGAGTTAACTGATATGAGAGCATTTTAGAAATTCTGAACTATTAGGCAGATGGAAATTATACTGTGGGAATATATACAATATTAATTTGGAAATTGACCTCAGCAGTTGTCTGGTATGAAATGATCCTCCCAAAAGAGGACAAAAGTATCTCACGATGTTACCTTCATTCTGTCCCAACCAAGTCACAGCTAAACTTGCTGTACAGCAAGAGCGGCACAAAAATCACATTGAAAGATGGAGAGATTGCTCAGGGGAAGGAAGGGGAGAGGAGAAGATTATGGAATATATTTCTCTCACAGGGGAACTATATTTAGCTCCTTCCTCACTCCTGTCAAATATTGTTCTTCTTAATTCCCTCTGAGGTTTGAAAGTGTTCATTAAGATGACAGCCTGAAGTTTGCAGGGGCAGAGGTACAGAGGAACCAAAAAATAAATAAATGCATTTTCATGCTTACTTTTGTCCTCTCTTTTCCTTCAAGAGTTCCAGGCTGTTTCCATGGAAATTCTAACTTTGTTTTGCTTAAGCACTTCATACAGAAGAGGTTTCATTTTGGATATTTGTTCTGAGTTGAATTTTAGAAGTTCAGTAATGATTTTAGCTAAGTCATTTACATTCCAGACTTTGAAATCTCAATCGTAAATCAAAATGAGAAGGATATCAGACAATACGTGCATGTATAAGCATTTTAGAAATTTTAGATAAGAAAAAGGATTTTTAGCTTTGATATCATAAATTAGTTCTGTCTCAAAATTGCACAGTATTTGGTCATTCTTGACCAACTTATTCAGAAAGTACCCTTCTTTCCAGTCACTTGTCTCCCAGAAGATGAATGCAATTATTTTTTAAATTCAAGATGCTACCACTAAACTATCAATATAGTTTAAGTGAGTTGGAGGCTGTGTATTGTCTTCCATTTTTCCACACTTAGAGGTCATTCTGATTACATCATAACAGGGATTGAGTAGCAATCATTATTTCTTTTCATTTAAAAGTTCAGATAATATGTTCCTAAAAGGACAAATATCTCAGACTGACTTCCAAAATGAGCGTGAAATACAAAAACATAGTTTTGCCAAGTAGAAACTTGTGGTTTAGCTCTATTTTTAAACTATGTTCATCTGACAGTCCCAACCAGGTATGAACTTGTTTACTTTCTGAATACTCTGACTCTTAGCTGTGCCACCTGTGCCGTAGGTGCCTCAGGTGAGGCGAAGGAGATAGAGAAGATGCCTTTGGAGAGTCTTAGAGTACGCGCTTCCATCCTGCATTTGCTTATGTACATTTTGAAATTTGAGAAAAGAGTGATGTGCAAAGGAAGTAGAAGAAAATAATGAAGAAAAGAAAAAAGCTTCCCTGAAAAACATGTGAAAGGGGATGAGATGAAGGAGTGGGGGTCACGTGGGCCGGATCGCACGAGGTGAGGACTTGACGCTAAGGGGGCTGCTGTGGGCAAGAGCCAGAGAGGGGCTGGCTGGCTGGCAGGAGACTTCATCTGGGGGTGAGAGGGTGGGGGGTCATTTAAAGGACACGAATTAGATATCTAGTTTTCTAGTTAAATAAAAGGCAGGACAACAGCTGAATTTTTGAACTATGCTTGCAAGGTTTAGATGTTTAAGAAAAAGGAGTATATTTTTTTGTAACTGAAAGCTGGTAGAAACAGACAATTATGGTGCCTTTGGTAGGATCAGATAGAGCTTCATCAGGGCCCTTGGGCCTTCAGGGATAAGGAACAGTGGAATTCTTTGATCTATCCTCACTTTCCATTTTAAGCAGACAAGCGAGTCAAAAAAGAGAGGAGGAAGATTAAAGAAAATGTACTTACCTTGCTAACCAGTATACTTTTTTTCTATGTATGGAAAGGTCATTTGTGGCTGAGAAAGGTGAGCTCTTCACATCGGTGTTTGCACGTGCTTTGCTGCTTCTGCCTCGATGCGATGCTGGTCGCTCCTGTTGATGGGCCTTTGGAGAAATAACAGAAAGTTTGCGAAGGGATGCGAGGGAAGCGGCCTGCACCACTAACCACACACCATGTACCAGGTGTGTGTACGTAATCCTCATTAAACATAAGGTAAGCAATGGTATCCCCATTGAGCAGTAAGCAGCCTGCCCAAAGCCACAAATTCAGCATGGTGCAGAACTGGGATTTCAAGTTGGGGTGGCCTGAAAACACATCCTCTGTACCCACCACCTCAACACACTGCTTCCTGACCCTGTTCTTTCTAGTGAACCCTATGGGGTTCCTTAGCACCTGTCCTCAATCTCCTGTGACATATGAGCAAGTGACCACTGAATGAGTGGAGGCAAAATTCCTGCACGTAGGTATGAATTCTGAGAATGGGGGTAGAAGATTCCAGGGGGCTGAGGAAGCTTTCAGCGTTGCTCTGAACATGTTTGATTCATTCCCAATTACAACTGAATCCACTCTTTTGACCTTTAGCCTGACATCTAACTGTACTTTCTGTACCTGCTTATCAGTAGGGAACCATATTAAAAAATTTAATGCCGATTTTCTGCACTATTGCTACTTCATCAATAATATTTTTAAAACACTCCACATAGAGAACAAACTAGTGTTTATTACCAATGGGGAGAGGGGAAGGGGGAGGGGCAACATAGGAATAATCGTTTAAGAGGTACAAACTACTATGTATAAAATAAATAAGCCACAGGATATATTGCCCAGCACAGGAAATACAGCCAATATTTTATAGTAACTATAAATGGAGTAGAATCTTTTAAAATTGTGAAACACTGTGTTATACACCTGAAACATATAATATTGCAATCATCTATACCTCAATTTAATTAATTAAATAAAAACACTCCATATGCTTATCATTGATCGTGATCAGCAATGTGCTTGGCATAAACCAATGCTCGATGGAAAGGTAATACACTGGGAGAGTGTAACTGGCCAAGTGGGAAGTTGAAGCAAGTGTCTGAATTCCCAGCACAACTCAGAGGGGGATTTTAAGTACAAAATCTTACCTCACGACAGCCTCTTCAATAAGTGGTGCTGAGAAAACTGGACAGCAACATGTAAAAGAATGAAATTAGAACACTCCCTAACACCATACACAAAAAAAAACTCAAAATGGATTAAAGACCTAAACGTAAGGCCAGACACTATAAAACTCTTAGAGGGAAACATAGGGAGAACACTCTGTGACATAAATCACAGCAAGATCCTTTTTGACCCACCTCCTAGAGAAATGGAAATAAAAACAAAAATAAACAAATGGGACTTAGTGAAACTTAAAAGCTTTTGCACAGCAAAGGAAACCATAAATGATGAAAAGATGACCCTCAGAATGGGAGAAAATATTTCCAAATGAAGCAACTGACAAAGGATTAATCTCCAAAATTTACAAGCAGCTCGTGCAGCTCAATATCAAAAAAAAACCCAATCCAAAAATGGGCAGAAGACCTAAACAGACATTTCTTCAAAGAAGATATACAGATTGCCAACAAACACATGAAAGGATGCTCAACATCACTAATCATTAAAGAAATACAAATCAAAACTGCAATGAGTTATCACCTCACACCAGTCAGAATGGCCATCATCAAAAAATCTACAAACAATAAATGCTGGAGAGGGTGTGGAGAAAAGGGAACCCTCTTGCACTCTTGGTGGGAATGTAAATTGATACTATGGAGAACAGTACGGAGGTTCCTTGAAAAACTAAAACTAGAACTACCATATGATCCAGCAATCCCACTACTGGGCATATACCCTGAGAAAACCATAATTCAAAAAGAGTCACGTACCACAATGTTCATTGCAGCTCTATTCACAATAGCCAGGACATGGAAGCAACCTAAGTGTCCACTGACAGATGAATGGATAAAGAAGATGTGGCACACATATACAATGGAATATTACTCAGCCATGAAAAGAAGCGAAATTGAGTTATTTGTAGTGAGGTGGATAGACCTAGAGACTGTCATACAGAGTGAAGTAAGTCAGAAAGAGAAAAACAAATACCGTATGCTAACACATATATATGGAATCTAAAAAAAAAAATGGTTCTGATAAACCTAGAGGCAGGACAGGAATAAAGATGCAGACGTAGAGAATGGACTTGAGGACACGGGGAGGGGGCAGGATAAGCTGGGACGAAGTGAGACAGTGGCATGGATATATATACACTACCAAATGTAAAATAGATAGCTAGTGGGAAGCAGCCTCATAGCACAGGGAGATCAGCTCGGTGCTTTGTGACCACCTAGAGGGGGGGGAGAGGGAGGGGGGGAGGGAGACACAAGAGGGAAGGGATATGGGGATATATGTATACGTATAGCTTTGATTCACTTTGTTATAAAGCAGAAACTAACACACACACACACACACACAATCTTACAGATCCTTTGATTGGTGCTTTCCCTGCAGCCCCTGCTGTCACATTCAAAGAGTCATTCTGTGTCAGAAAAGAAATACTGATAGATCTGTATCAGAAAAGGAATACTGATAATAGCATCAAATTGAACACTTTTCTGTTTATTACCATTGTACACTTCTTTACTTTAAATGTCTAGATTTTTGGCTACCGTTTACTGGGCATCCACTTATGCCAGACACTGCATGCATTATTTTTTTCTTTTCTTTTTTTAATTGAAGTATAGTTGCCATACAATATTACATGTTACAGGTGTACAATATAATGATTCACAATTTTTAAAGGTTTTACTCCATTTATAGCTATTATAAAATATTGGCTTTATTCCCCATGTTGTACAATAAACCCTTGTATGTGATTTTATACAGAATAGTTTGTACCTCTTACTCTCCCACCCCTATCTTGCCTTTCCCCTCTTCCCTCTCCCCACTGGTACCCACTAGTTTGTTCTCTTATCCATGTATCTGCTTCTTTTCTGTTTTACTCACTAGTTGTATTTTTTTTAGATCCCAGGTATAAGTGATATCACACAGTATTTGTCTTTGATTTATTTCACTTAGAATAATGCCCTCCAAGTCCATCCATGTTGGCATTATTTCATTCTTTTTTATGGCTGAGTAGCATTCCATTGTATATATATACATCTTCTTTATCCATTCCCCTGTTGATGGCCACTTAGGTTGCTTCCATATCTTGGCAATTGTAAGTAACTGCATACATTATCTTAAATCCTCACAGCCTCACTATAGACTTGGCATTATTATCTTCACTTGACGTGGAGGCTAATGTAGTTTGCCTAAAGTCATAACTGAAGGTGGTAGAACTGTAAGTTGAAACCCAGGTCTGGATGATGCCAAAGACTAACTGCCACTGGATTATTTTAGCAGTCTCTTTCTGTGTCACTAGGAATTGTCTCAGAAATTCTAAGGCAAGTTTAACAAACATGATTTCAATTCTATAGACCCTTCAAAACCTAATTTAAGGACTCCAAGGCAAGTTATTTACATGATTAAAATGCTTAAAAATATATAAAGATATACAGAAAGATAGCATAGCACAAATGCCTCTGTGCTCATTTTCTGAATTTAATTTCTGTTGTCAACATTTATGTAGTCACAGTACCAAGGGTTATAATGACTATTCAGTCATCTTGACCTCCATCCACTTATGCTTTTTTGGGAAAAGTGTTATACTGTGATTTATTATTGTAGTAAAATATAAAATTGAATGAGTATATGTCAAAGAGTGCCAAATAATTATAAACTTTTAATAATGCCATCTTAATAATAATAACATGGGATTTAAATGTAGGGTATAGTTATTAAAGGTGTGTGATTCAAGTCATCTGCCATGAATGAGCTTGAGTAGGGAGCTTGACTGTCTCAATGCCAGTTAAGAAAAGATTAAGGAGGAAAGGAGAACTTGAAGAAGAAATAGCACGGGAAACAGGAGCCATAGCAGCTTGGGAAGGGCTGAATGGGAGGTACACACAGGGTCTTCACTTGGAGTCTGAGGAGTGAGACTGACCAGTGAAAGAAGTCCCTGTGCTTGCCCCTCAAGCACACATGTGGAATGGCTTTATGTCCTGGGCATACCGGGAATCTTGATAATTCAAACTTTCATAACAGCTGCATTTCTTATCATCTTTGGCATATTTCTTCAGATTGCACAAAACCTCTTATCTTGCAAACATTCTCGCTCTGGACTGCTGTCTCTTTCAGCTGCTTAGAAGCCGCGTCCCTTAAATCTCCCAGCTGTCTGTCTTACCTTTCAGCCCTTGCTTCCTTTATCTGATTTTTTTTAATCTTTCCCAGCTGCCACTTCTGGCACAGTAGTTGTCTCTCGGTTCTCTCAGAGTGAGACATTTCAGCACGCCGATGTGGGGAGGGAACGTAACCATTATAAAAGTGCATTTGCAAACTTAGCCCTGAAATCTATGAAGAAAAGAAATCATCTCAGCATTCCTACAACCTGTGCACTGCATGGATCAACTCATGCATTTCTGCAAGGATGAGACACTTAAGAGGCTTGCACAGGAAACACCAGAGAGAACCACAGGGCACTTAATTGTTCAAAACAAGAGATTTCTCCCCTTAGAAATGCACATTCTCTGCGGCAGCAGACTCACCAAGCTTATGTAACACCCTCTTGGTTGGATAAAATGTTTACTGGCATCCCCACTGTGTACAAAAAGGTAAATGCTACAAGCTGGTGACAAATTTCACTTCGTATTGGAAACTCTTTGGTTTCACTTGCCTATCACCAATACCTGTAGTTGATTCTAAGCTTTTGTAATCAATGTGATTGTCATGCCTCAGGGTAATTCTTTTGAGAGAATTTTAGTGGTTCTGTGGGGTTACCAGATTTTCTTAACATGATGGACTCTGAGTGATTAAGAGAAAAAATATAATTTTAGTTGGAGGGTCTTTTAAAATAAATTATGTAATAAGGGCTTGAGGACCTCTGAAAACTTTGGGGATGCCACACTGCTAGGCACAGCTAGGAGCTTCTGGCTCAGCAGCCGTCACTCATTTATTCCCACTCAAGAAATGCTCCAAAAGTAAGATGTCCTGGGTAATCCCCTGGTTCTCTGTGGGGTTGGCCAGTATTACTGTCTTCTATATTAACCTCGGAAATTTGAACAAATCTGTTAAACTATCGTTGTGTTGCTAGTATGCTATTAAGAGTATTATTCCAAAGAATGATATCAACCAATATCAAAGGTAAATCTCTTGCTTGTACAGAAATACATACCCACTATGCTTTGAAGTAAATGGGAACTTTTTGTATACCTAATTAAGTACAAGTTCTTGAGATGAGGGGAAAATCAACAAGCAAGGTCCATTCGAACTGGATTTACTCATTTTGACTGTCTTCTCAATCAGATCAGTTGCTGTCTCTGAATGTATTTTATAAAGACCTACATTGATTATAATCTGCCAGAAAGAATAGTTGAACACACACACACACACACACACACACACACACACACACACACACGCACGCACATCTCCCAGTTGCAAAGGGCAAACTCTTTCCAGCTATTGCTAATTAGATAAAAGTTTGGATCCTGATAGAAATAGTTTGTGCTAGAAGGGTAGAAGCTCTATAACTCTAAACGATGAATTGGTGTCATATTTGAGATCCTGCAGTTCCAAACAGCATCAGCTCAGCACTTCATAGCCCTGGGGCAGACAAGTGATATAGCCAGTGGATTCTACAGATTACAATTTAAAAACTAAAGTTGTAATTATTTTTCATTTCCAGAGTCATTCTTATTCTTTTTTTGTCCATTTTCCTTTTCTGTTACAGTGATATCAAAACTAAAATTTTAATCTTCATTGGACATCACTGGGCATTTTCTATGTATAAGGCATGTTAAATATACTACATCTTTCTGGAATTTTTCTTTGGGTAATAGCCAATATCTGGCAGCTAACATTCCCTTAACATTATTAATTTTTATGTGATCTTTGAATAAATGACTTTTTAAAAAATCTTTGATAGAATAAAGAAGGAGTAACTAAAATGGTGGGAACTGGTTTCTTAAAATTAAAATGTTTACTGTTTTACAGATCAGTTATCTTTCTTATATTTATTCCAGAGGAATTATTTAAAATGGTTACCATAAAACTGTAATCACTTTCACGATTTCAGTTATGTTGTTAGATACAGCTAGTAGGTGTGTATAGATTCTTCACACACAGAGGAGATGTCAGTTAACGCAGACATGAATCCAAGCATAAAAGCTGTAAAGAGACTGTGGGAACATGCAAGTGCATCAAAGAATGATGCAAAGTATTCTCTAAGGGTGAGAAAATAAAAATAATGTCACCATAGGGTGAAGAATTGTAACTCTGAACAAAGAGAAACATTAAACTGTTTAACTGTTCCAGTGTCTATTGCAGTATAACAGACCACCCCAAAACCTAGGGATGCAAAATCAAAAACAGCTATTTGTTCATGTTTGCTGTCCTGTGGTCAGAAATTCAGAAAGGGCACAGAGGGGACAGCCCCTCTCTGCTATACAGTGTCTGCACTCCATCAGCAGGCATGATTAGAATGGCCAAGGTGTCTGGAATGCACAGTGACCCAAACAGCTGGGCCCTGGAGGATCACTTCCAAGATGGTAGCTCCAGCATGGCAGTCTCAGGGCTGTCTGATTTTCTACACAACAGCTCAGAACTCCAGTGAACAAGGTGAAAGCTGCATGACCTTTCTTGTCCCAGCCCAACAAGTTACATAGCATTGCTTGTGCTACATTCTGTGGATTCTAAGTGAGTCACTAAGGCCAACCTAGACTCAGTGGCAGGGGACTTAGACCCCACCTCTTGATGGGAGGAATAAAAAGTATTTGGTGCTATCTTTAAAACTGCCATATAAATAAAGTTTTTTTTTCAATGTAAATTCATTTGCCTTTAATGCCTTTTTCATCCTAATACCTGATTTGTAAGTAATAAGTTCTCTTCTTTCTGTGGCTATAGTTGCTCATGTTTGAAATGTAGGAATTGGTGTGCTGTGTTATGAGTGGTAGAGCCCTGGGGTATAGCTGTATAAGAGGTTACTAGTTTTAATAACAAAACAGAAATTCAGATGTCAGTAGGGTATGTTAAATAGTTATTAGATATAATTTAGCACCCAACTTTTTAGGAGACTGACACTTTTCTAAATCTGATAACCAACTAGCCAGATGTTAGGATGTGAGTCCAAATTCCTAGAGTTGGGATATGCACTGGAGGAAAAATGGCCAGATCTAGAGAGCACAGAGTGAACCATGACACTAAATGGCAGGAACCTACATCCAGAGGAAGCCAGCAGCCTATACACTTAGCAGGACGATGGAGTGGGAGGTCAAGGGCTACAAGTTTAATCCATGTCCCACCAGTTATCACCATTATGTGCTTGGGTAGGTCCCTTACTTCTTTGTCTTCTGTTTCCTCATCTGTAAAGAGTTTGGCTAGGTAACTTCAGGAGTTCCTTTCTTCCAGTTACGGTGACACTATGATTTTAGTTCAGGTCCCTCCTACCAGGGCAGCTCTTAAAGCATGTATGAAAAGGAGATAGGAAAAATAATTTTAAAAGCGTTCCTTTGGTGACTGCCTTATCTTACAATAGAGCTTCTAGCCCTTTGCATGTTTCAGTGCATTTTTACATGTATTAAAATGCCTACACTAAGGGAAGAAAGACATGAGAAAGAGCTTGAAGAGAAGGTATTTGGTGCCGATAGGTTACAGTTAAGATTATGGGTCCCTTTACTTCAATTTAAAAAAATAAAATAAAATAGCAGGTTAAGTATATTAAAATTGAAAAAAAAAAAGATTCAGGGTCCAGTGAGAGCTTTCTGGTCAACTTGAGAGGCACCCAGGAGTAGTGTCTGTCCAGGGAGATGACAACACCAGCATCTCTCCCCTCTCCTCTCTCTATTCACTCAGCCAGGAGAAAGCTGCTCTTCCTCTGTTATGTAGCTTGAACAAGAGCCACCCTCACATTGCCTGGGGCAGGTACACACGTGGGCTGCTGGAGGGGATGCCTGGGCCTGCTGAAATGAGGCTGAAAAGCTGTGTCATATTTGGGGCAATGGGGGCCTCGCCTAACAGTGAGATCCATCAATAATCCATGGCCCTGTACAGAAAGAACCCTATTAATAAGAAATGTTGCTGTTTGTAAAAGACAGAGCCAATGATGCCCTCCTTCCAGGGAAACCGAATATGCTCAGGGTGACGCAGCGCTCTCTGAACTTTCCAGTAACACCAACAGATAGCTTAGATCAGAAGCAATTTTAGAAGATGCATTCCTCATACAACAGTCATTTCTGCCAGCATAATTTGTTAGGGTCAAAAGCTGGTCAGAAACACATTTGACCAATGTGTCAATTATACTGCAATAGAAAGAGAAAAAGAAGGAAAGAGAGAAAGAGAGAGAAAGGAAGGAACGAAGGAAGGGAGGGAGGGAGGGAGGAGAGAAACTTGACCAGAGGTTTGCTTGTTTGTTTGTCCCTTCAACACTGGTCAAGGGCACCAAGTTATTTTGGGGCCTTAGGCTTTATATCAGGTCACTGTTTAAGTATAAAAATGTTATCTGCCTGGTTTTAGACCCAATATGGAAGACTGAAAATCAACAGAATTTCCAAATCGATTTTTCATTCCATTTAGAGTTCATAATCTTCTAGATATGTCTAGTTCTTCTTTATGGTAACATTTAATTATTAATCCTTCCTTACTTTTAGGTTCTAATTTAAGAGTGCATTAATAGATTGTTCACTAGGGAGTTTGCCAAAATCATGGCAGGACAAGGTCATCAGGAGCTCAGATTTGGAGGCAGACTGAGCTGGGACTGAGACTGGGCTCCACCATGTGCTAGCTGAGTGACCTTAGGCAAGTTACATACCCTCTGTAAGTCTCTATTTCCTCCTCTGTAAGGGGGATGATGCCTCATGAAGTACAATAATGTAAAGTATTGAGAAAGGCAAGGAGTAAGCATTCAGTAAAGGTTAGACATTTTAATTGCTTTTCTCAATTATTCATTTGACAAATATTTATTGTTTAATATGTGCTAGGCATTGTTTTAGGCACTGGGGACATGAAAGTAGAAAAACATACAGCTTTGGTACTCATGGAACTTACATTCTGGGAGGAAGGGAGACCAAAAATAAACAAACAAGTAAATACGCTATTCCAGTAGGTGAAAAAGTAATGACAAAGGAGAAAAAAGGAAAAGGGATTGAGAGCAATAGAGGTGGGAAGGGGAGTAGTGACATCTTATCAGTTTCTCTGGTGACATTTAAACCAGGAACAAGAGGATGTAAGGGAGTAAGCCATGTGGGCATTTGTAGGAAGATCATTCAAGGTACAGGGAACTGCATGTGCAAAGGCACTGCTGTAGGAGTGCGCTTGGTGTGTTGGGCAAGGAAGAAAGAGCAGCTAGAGTGGAGAAAGTAAGGGGGAGAGTGGCAGGAGAGGAAGTCAGCAAGGTGGCAGGGAGCAGCCACAACATTGTACAACTTTATAGACCATGATGACTTTGGATTTTACTGCGGGTGAGATAGGGAGCCACTGACAGGTTCTGAGCCCGAGGAAGGTCAAATATAGCGAAGTTTCGGGAGGATTCCTCTTCCTTCTGTTTGAAGGATAGACTGTCGGGGGGCAAACAGGGAACCAGGGAGACCAGTTAGCAGACTATCACAGTTGTCCACACAGGAGATGATAGCAGTTTGCACTAGATGGTCATAATAAGGTGAGAAGAGGTCAAATGCTGTATATATTTCAGTTAAGAGTCAATAGTATTGGCAGATAGAAACAGTGTGAGGTTTGGGAAACAGAAAGTAGTCAAAGATGACTCCAAGGTTTTGGCCTGAGTAGCAGGTAGGATGGAACGACTAATTAACAAGAAGGCAGAATCAAAGCAAGGACAAATTCGGTAATATGAGGTGAAGGCAAGAGACAAACCAAGAATTTTGATTTGGATGTACTAAGTTTGAGTTGTCTATTAAGTAGCCAAGATGTCAAGCAGGCAGGTTGATACACTAATCTAGAGTTTAGCAGAGATGACAGGGTCTGAGATAAAACTGTGAGAATTGTTGTCATTAGAGCTATTGACCAATATTTCTGGTTTGCTTCTTCTAGGTCCACGATGTGACTGTATTCCCTGCCCCCTTAAAGTTAGGCATAGCCACGTGACTTGATCCAGCCAATGAAATGAGAACAGAAATGATTCTGTCACTTCAGGCAGAGGCTTTGAGAGCTCACCATGTCTGCTTTTCTTGCCTACGTGATTGTGGACATATGTGTCAGCTTGGATCTCTGAGTGACCACAGTTAACAGATATCCCTGCTGACTCATGACGGACACTTAGAGTGAAAGAGAAGCAAATCTTTATTTTCCTACAGCACTGAGATTTGAGGGTATTTTGCAGAAAAATCTAGCTATTCTAGCTATGCATAAGTCATAAAGATAAAAATGTATTTAAATCATGGACCTGGATGAGATCACCTATGGCATGCGTTTTGATGGTGACCAGGAGCCAGCTGAGGGTTGAGCCCCGTGGTCCTGTCCCAACACCTAGAGGTGAGGAAGAAAAGGAAGTTCCAGGAAAGGAGAGTAGAGGAGCAGCTGCTAAAGAAAATTAAGAGATCGTGTGGAGAAAATGCCTTAAGAAGGAGGAAGTAATCGACTGTGTTAAGTGCTGTGGATCGGCTAAGAAAGATGAGAATTTAGAAATGAGCAATGGATGAACAATGGATTTGGCAATGTGGAAGTTACTGATGAGCTTGTTAAGAAAGATGTTGAGATGGGTTGGGAGCAAAAGTTGGTTGGTACTGGGCTCAGGAATGAACGAGATAAAAGGAATCGTGATGGTAAGTACAGACAAGAAAGATGGAGAACATTTTCCTGTTAAGAGAAACAAAATGAGCAGGGATCAAAGGAGGATGTTTTAAGGTAGAAGATTATAGCAATGAAACAATTTATCCAGTAGAGAGAAAATACTAATGCCGCAGGAGAGTGGACCACTGCAGGAGCGATGTCACTGACAGGCAGAGGGGGTGATCTAGTGTTCAAATGATGAGGCTGGAGTGTGAGTAGTCCTCCACAGTCAGAGGAGAGAAGGCAAATTGTAAGGGTACAGATGCAGATAGGGAGGTAGGTGGGGTGATGAGGTAAAAGTTCTCTTGATTGGTTCGATTTTTTCAATGCAATAAGAAGTAACGTCAGGACTTCCCTGGTGGTCCAGTGGTAAAGAATCTGCCTTCCAATGCGGGGGACACAGGTTTGATCCCTCATTGGGGAACCAAGATCCCACATGCTGCGGGGCAGCTAAGCCCGCCCGTGCGCCACAACTACTGAGCCGGTGCACCTCAACGAGAAAGAGAAAAACCTGTACACCATAACTTGAGAGAATCTCGCATGCCACAATGAAGAGCCCATGTGTGCCGCAACCAAAGATCCTGCGTGTCACAACTTAAGACCCAATGCAGCCAAAAAAATAAAGAAAATTAAAAAAAAAAAAGGTAACGTCATTTGCTAAGAATGAGACAGCAAAGGTAAGAATGGTCTGAAAGGTTCTGTGTGTTCTGGTTACTCCCTGCCACCTCCCTGACTTCCTCTCCTGCCACCCTCCCCCTCACATTCTCCACTCTAGCTGCACTGTCTTCCTTGAACACACCAAGCACACTCCTGCCCCAGGGCCTTTGCACATGTGGTTCCCTGTGCCCAGAATGATCTTCCTACAAATGCCCACATGGCTTACTTCCCTTACTCTTGTTCTCTGTTTAAATGTCATCTTATCAGAGAAGTTTCCCAGACTTGCCAATCAAAGACACCACCTGGTACCTCCATGGTGGTACAGTGGTTAAGACTCTGCACTTCCACTGCAGGGAGTGGAGGTTCCCTCTCGGGTAGGGGAACTAAGATCCTGTGTGCCACATGGTGAGGCCAAAAAAAAAAAAAAAAACTACCATCCCACTTTCTACCTGTATCTATCCTACTCTAACCCTTTTCCTTCTTTATTCTCTGTTATTACCTTTATCACCTATAAGTATATTTGCTTGCTTGTTTATTTTTGGTCTTCCATGCCCCCAGAATTTAAGCAGCACAAGCACCAAAACTTTGTGTTTTGAGGAGGGAGGTGAAGGTCTAAGATAAAAGTCTAGGAGAGTGGGATTATGGTGAGAAACAGAGTAGGACTAACAAGCAGCTCTCAAGGCCTACTAAGGTTAATGTCCATGAATTTAAAGCACTGTATCTTTTCAAAAATATGCCAATATTCAGAAATATCTCATTTTCTATCTGGAAAAAAATAGTCAGCTTCATGAACAAACAGGAGAGGTAAGAAAAAAAGAAAAAGTCATGAGATTCCTAATGAAATGTTTTGGTTGTCATTCAAGTGATGCTGCTGCCAAGTGTTCCAAGAGCCCCAAAACCTGGTATCTTAGCTAAGGTCTTTGCTCCCAAAATACCATTCCACTTCCACATCATCTACCTCCTATTAGACACTAGGGCTATCTTTTTAGAAAATTCAAAAGAGCTGTCTGGGCCAAGGAACAGATTCTTCCGCTCTCACTGCAAAAGGCTGAATAGGAAAAAAAACTGCCTTTTACTTAGAGCTTATTGGGTCTCTGTATAAAGTTGAGTGTTTGACTTACCCCTCTCAGGATAGAGCCACCTTGAAGCCAGGGACAGTGTTTGCTTATAATATGTCTAATTTATGCATAAGTGTAGTTTTGCAATTGTGGCAACTAAATTAAAAGGATGACATGACAGAAATTGTTTCATCATCACTCATTGAGAGAGAAATGTGTTTCGTCTCTGAAACAAAGGTGAGCTACATCAAGGTAATGTGCTCTCCTTCCTAGGGCCTATCTTGGGTTGCTTTGCTCATGAATGATATGGTTTTGGTGCTCTTGACCCCTGATAGTTTAGTAAATTATTGCCTTGAATTTCTTTGTATGGAAGACTCAGCCCAACATCATTGATCAGCCCTGAAATGTGCGCAATGTGAACAGATCCCCAAATCTCAGTGGCTTATGATAACAGAGTTTGAATTTCAGTCAAGCCACACGTCCACTGTGTTTGGCTGCCATGCTGTTTCATGTCATCTTCACTCCAGGACCCACGATACCCTGGCAGAGACTATCTGGAATGTGGCTGGTGACAGAGGGAAAAGATTACAGCAAAGCACAAACTCGTCTTAAACTTTTGAATGAATGAGATACATATCACTTCTCATACTCCGTCGGCAGAGCAAGTCTCTTGGCCAAGCATGACTTCAGTCGCTTGGGAAAGTAGAATCTTCTCTCAGGAAGGGCAAACAGATGTTGGTAAACTGTAATACAATCTACCAAAGGAACCTCCCCCAGTCTTCCCAGACAGAGTTCATCACTGCTTCCTCTATTTCACCTCCAGAATTTCTTTATGCTTCTATTATTGCAGAGGGTGTTATAACTGTTTACATGGCTCTAGTCCCTTGACTAGACCAGGGACTCTTTGTCAAAATTAGGACTGTCTGTTATTGTCTTGTCACTTACACAGTGCCTGGGACAGAGTAGATGCCCTGTTGAATTAAATATCAATAGTACTGGATGGATTGATTAAGACTGGATGAATTGAATAGATTTGGATAGATTGGATCAGATTGATGTAAGCAGAGTATTTGAGTCCATGTGTTGGTGTGTGGTATAAATAATTAAGCCTGAATTGAACGTAGCATAAGGCAAAATTAGCTTAGATGGGACTTTGAATGCAGAGAGCTGTTTGCTTAATGATGATGCTTTACTGATGAGAAAATTAAAGCCTATGTAGAAGAGATGACTGGTCCTATGACATCACAAGAGTCAGTGAAGAAACTAGGTTTACGTGTTCCTAATTTGGTTCTCTTTCTATCATAACCAGAAGCCCCTTTGGAAAAAACAATACCACTACAATCACCACCTAGGTATTTACTTGATATTTATTTATAAAATGCATATTTGAGGTAAAATGTGACATAATAAAAAGGGATAAGCAAAATCCACCATCCCCATATCATGCCTCTACTTCATCTCCGGACAAGTAACCACTGTTGACACCTGCTATGTATCTTCCAGAAATTTTCCATTCATGCACAAACATTTATATGGGATTTTTTAATACAAATTATATGATACATATGCCATTTGCTTTTAAAATTTAAGAATATGTACAACAGAAATTAACACAATATTGTAAATCAACTATACTTCAATAACAAACAAACAAATAAATAAATAAATTTAACAATATATCCTGAACATCTTTAGTATCAGCCTATGTGAACCTACACCCTTGTTAGGCTACATGATATTCTACTATGAATACCACTATTTATATAACTAGGTAGCTCTTATATGCATTTAAACATTTCGTATATTTTAATATTACAAATGATGAAATATATCACCTATATGCTCAGACTCTCTAATTTATATCTCAAGCCCTGACCTCTCCTTCAGATTATTATACTATCTATCTACTTGGTATCTTCACTTTTAATATCAAATAGCTATCAAAACTGAAATGGTCAGAAAAGAGAATTTTTGTGTTCCCCCATCAAATTTTTCCTTTCCTAATCTTCCTCTTCTCAATTAATGACACCTCTATCCACCTAATAATACAGACTAAAATATTAGCAGTCATTCTTATTTCCTATCTTTCCTTCAACTGTTGTATCCAATTTCACATTGGCTCCAGCTCCAAAATAAATCATGAATTCAACCACTTTCCCTGACCTCCATTGCTGTTACTCTAGGCTAAGTTCTCATCATGCTTCACTTGATTCACTGCAATAGCCTCCTAGCTGGTTTCCCTTGACCCTTTTGGTCCATTCACATTCACCACAAAATAGCAAGAGTGATCTGTTGTTGTTTTTATTATCAAACAGAAATATATATTTATACGTGTATATATATGTGTGTGTGTGTATATACATCCATAAAATTTAAATGAAATGCACAAATTTTAATTTTTCTGTTTTATGAGCTTTAATCCTATAAGATATACAACATTAACATAATGCTGGAACGTTTTCTCATGCCTCTTTAAAGTCAGTCCATGTTCCCTATCTCCAACTCTAGCGATATCCATTGTTCAGATTTTTTCCTCCTTAGGTAACTTTAGCTTGTTCTAGAATTTCATATAAATAGAATCAACTGTGTTCTTTTGAGTGAAACTTCTTTCACTTAGCATAATGTTCTTGAGATTTATTCATGTTGTTAAATGTTTCATTAGTCTCTTCCTTTTTATTGCTTGTTAGTATTCTATTGTATACATACACCACACATACACCACAATTTGTTTATCCATTCTTGGGTTAATGAACACTTGGGCTATTTCGAGTTTGGGGCTATTATAAATAAAGCTTCTATGAACATTTACATACAAGTCAATTTTTGGACGTATATTTTCATTTCTGTTGGGTAAAAACCTCAGGAGTAGAATTGCTGGGTTATAGGGTAGGATTAAACTAGGTTTTATAAGAAACAGCCAGACCATCTTCCAAAATTGTTATACTACTTTATACTCCCAGTAACAATGTATGGGAGTGCCTGCTTTCTCCTTCTGCACTGTGGTTTTATTTCTTGTTCACTCTTTAAGATCCAGCCTTTGGGGATCTGAGCTTTATATAGGAGTTCCCTATAACACTCCCAGCTTGGGTGGACCCTAGACCTCATCTCCTTCTCTGTGCCCTGAGCATCAATCAAAACAGAGATTAAAGTTCACCAAAGTTGCAAACACCCTTAGGATAAAAGCCAGTTTCGGGCATGTACCAAGTAGGATTCCTGGTATCATTTCATTTTGGCATCTGCAAATTCCTTACTTATTTGCAAAATCTTGAAAGTGTTAAACATATAAAATTATCCAGAATTTTTAGTTGTTTTTAACAGGAGGGATTCATTTCACATTTTAATCAGATTAGATTTCATTTAGGACATCTAGTCTGCCATGCTGTCATAATTGGAAGTCTCCAGAATGTACTCTAAAAAATGTAAAGCGGATCACGTTACATCCCTGATTAAAATTTTCCAATGGTTTTGTATGGCACTTAGAACAAAACTTCAACTTCCTAGGTTGACCTTCAAGGCCCTAGGTTACATGACCTGTGCTTACTCCTGTGATTTCATCTTAAAACACTACACTCCTGCTACATTGGCCTTCTTTCTGGTCCTCAGACACAGACAACTTTTCTCCATCTTAAGATATTGCTTAAGATATACCTCTTTCATATCTTTAATATCTCAGAGAGACTTTTCCTGACTTTACCATCTGAAGTAGCCTCCCTCACTACAAATCACTCTTTATCCCAACAATCTCATGTTATTTTCTCATAGCTCTTATCACCGTAAGAAATCACATTATTATTTCCTTATTTATTTGTTTGTTGTCTGTCTTGCCCCGTTAGAGAATGTAAATTCCATGAGAGCAGAGACTGTATCTCTTTTGTTTCACTGCTGTTCTCCCAGTGCCTGAAATTGTACTGATAACCTAGAAGCACTTAGTGAAGAATAGTTAAATGAACAAATGAACCGGTCTGCAGGGTCTAACCTTTAACTATTTACTGTAAACGTAGCCATGCCTAAGTATGTAAATATTAAATTTCCATTTAAAATATAAACTGATTTCCTTTTATTTCTGCTTTACCTAGTGTTACTTGGATTCTTAAAAAATTTACTATATGTGCATATTATCTACGAATTGCAGGGGTATTATTCTATGTTACGTAAAGAAGATGTTGGTTTTCAAAGGGTTGAGAATCACTGTGCCACGTGCTCATGATTCCCTGTAGTCTAAGCAACAGACCCATATTTGTCCAGTGTCCTACTGAACATCTTGTCCTTAGACACTGCATGGCATCCTAGATGTGTCCAAAGCAAATATCATCATCTGGCTTCACAAAACTCCCTCCCTGCGCTTGGTTCCTGAGTGCTACACTCTTGGTCACCATGCCCCCAGCCCCACCATCATTTCATTCATCAAAAGTATTATCTTTCTACCTCCTTGACATAACTAATGACTATCTATTCTTTTCCATCCCCATTTCCTTGCCTTAGTTTAAATGCTCATCATCTTACTCGTGGAACCTTGAAACATTCTGCTTTTGGGTCTTCTCGCCACCCTTCTATCACTCTTATTCATAGACTGTATGAATATCAATCATATTATGGATATGGAATAAAAAAGAGGCTACTGTGCATGACATTGACCATATCACAAATTCACATTACATGACCATCTTTCTAACGTTTCAAATCTGGTCACATCCCTGGCACCACATTGCCTGCCAAAATAAATCCATCCCCCTCGGCATGGTTATACTGCCTTGTATTACCAAGCCCCATCTTAGTTCTTTAGCCTCTTCCCCAACTCCATCCATGTCCTGTACTCCAGCCGTACAGACCAAGTCTGCAGTTCTCAAGACATGTTCTTATGTGTCTGAACGGATTTGGACATGTTTCCTCAGCCAGAGTCATTCCCGCCCCTTCTCCTCTTGTTTGCTGTTGATATCTGTCATCATCCTCCGGGACTTAGCTCAGCCAGTCGGCCCCACCATGGAGCTTTTCCGCATTTCCCCAGGCTGGATTGCCTGGGTCTGAAATCTTCTCCCATATGTCCTTGAATCATCACACTTGCTGTGCTGTACTGTAACTCCTCATGTACATCCCCAACTGTAATGCCAACTTCTCATAAAATCACAACCAGCCCCGTGTTCATAAGAGACCAGACACAGGATTTCCCTGATGGTGCAGTGGTTAAGAATCTGCCTGCTAATGCAGGGGACATGGGTTCGAGCCCTGGTCCAGGAAGATCCCACGTGCCGCGGAGCAACTAAGCCCGTGTGCCACAACTACTGAGCCTGCACTCTATAGCCTGTGAGCCACAACTACTGAGCCTGCATGCCACAACTACTGAAGCTGACGTGCCTAGAGCCCATGCTGTGCAACAAGAGAAGCCACCACAATGAGAAGCCCATGCACCACAAGGAAAAGTAGCCCCCGCTCTCCTCAACTAGAGAAAGCCCGTGCACAGCAACGAAGACCCAACAGCCCAAAATTAATTAATTAATTAATTTTTTAAAAAGAGACCAGACAAATAAGAGATATGTAACAAACATTCCTTGAGTAGATTAATGAATCTTACACTTGTATGGTATATTTCTTCTAAGGAATATCATTTCCAATGTCTGTTTTATGAGCTTGAATTAATATTTCCCCAAGGTACTTGAGGCTTCTTTTATACATCCTTAGATTGGAATTTAATTAAACCATACGTAATATAATTACTGCATATCTGCCACAGGCAAAGCAATGTGGGCTTGAAAACAAACAAACAAAAGACAGAATCCGTAGTGTTGTGAAGCTCACAATCTTATGAGGACATGATGGCCTCATAGAACTTTAGAGCTGGAAGAGATTTTTGAACTGTAATCCAACCCATCATTTTACAGGACAGGAAACTGAATAAGGAGCAGCCTGGAAAGCAGGTTGTAGTAGAATCAGACTAGAGCCAAACTTTCCTAGTGGGAAGAATACAACACACACACACACACATACAAACACACACAAACACACACACACACACAGTGGGAGAATGCTGTAAGTGCAGGAAACATTCATATTTAGCCAGTAAATGACACCTATTTTAAAAATTGGAAATGCTAGTAAAGTGATGAGACCGTTGTGTAGCCTCAGACAAGTAACTTAGACTCCACGCCTCCATTTCCTCATTTATAAAATAGCGATAATAATGGCTACCTTCCGGAGTGTTGTGGGAATTATAAATGATGTATGTGAAACACTCGATCAGCTATGATGCTTTGACTGCAAGCAATGTAAAACCCAATCTACAGCATCTTAAACAAATAAACGGTTTTTAAATATATATTTTAAATGTATATTAAAAGTCTAGATGGAGGAAGTTGCTGGCCTTAATCCAGTGGAGTGCATCCCTGAAAGTTTCTTGGCCTTTTCTTTATGTTTGTGGCCTCCTGGTGGCCACATAAGTGTTAAAGATCCTGACATCATGCCTGCATTCAAGACAGGAATGAGGGGGAAAGGAGAAAGGTCCTGCTGGACATTTATCCCTTGTTATGGGGACAGCAAGCTCACCTAGAAACACCCAGCAGAATTCTGATTATCTCAATGCTGTCATATCACCATCCCTTGTTAGACAAAAAGCTACAAAAGCAACTGTTTGGCTTTTAAGCATCTGTAGAAGGGATGTCAGGAGAAAGGGAGTGGGGAATAGCTTTTCAGTAGCCAAAGAACAAGACCTTCCACAGGAACCTACCATATGAGAGGCTTACTAATGGGCAGTTATTGAAATTTTAAATGAAACTTGGAGGTTTGCTATGAATCTATACAGTCGTCTTGATCTCTGTGCCCTAAAACAATGAACTTCTCATTATAAAGAGTAAACAAGAAAGTACTGGCTGGCTTTGGTGTGTGGTCTGTGGCTCCACCACTCCACACCTTCTGCATTTCTTGAGATTGCCCTGGGATGATGGGGATTTTGTGACTTGCATCATGAACTCCATTATTTTGTCATTAGCCTTCAAGGTAAAGTTCAAATATTAAGCTGGTCTTTATTTTTAACACCTTGGATTTGGAGGTAGAGGAGATTAGATGAAACCCCCAAAACACACTGAAGATTGTGAAGCAATGAAAATGTAAGTGGAAACATGAAGAATCAATGCGTTCTTTGTCATCCTTAACAGCTTAAATAAAATGACTGACTATTCTCAGAGTCAAAAATAATTCAGGATTTAATTGGCAAGGGTATTTTAAGGTTCTGTCTTTTTCTATTTTTCTCCTGCCTTGGTGAAGCTATGAATTACGTTGCAGGCACTGAGCATCTTGAAATAGTAGTTACTAAGACAACGTCTTGAATTAAGAATTAATTGAATTTTTAAAAACTCTCCTCCATGCGCACACAAACATATTGGTATTGTGCTTCTCATTTTGCCTTTGCACAACATCTTCCTGAGAGGAGACTATATTTTTTAGATTCTGGAAGTTAACATTTTCACATCTCCATAAGTAAGTAGAGTCCTTTCAACATGACAGAGAATCTTCTTCCTAAAGGAAAGCTACTTACTATACAGAACGGAGTCATATTATATACTTAGAAGGTCTCCAGACTGGCTTCCACCAAATTATAGTAAACAGCTGCTATTATGTAAAAGTTGATTCCAGAGTTGCCATGATTATTTGTCAACAATGCCCGGGCTTGTTGACTGTTTGCTTTTCTTAATTTCTTGTTGTGAGCACAAGGTTCCTCTAAAGTGGTAAACTGTGCGCCTTGAATCTGAGCTATGTAAGAGCTGGTACGTGCTACTGATGATATGAACTAAGTATTCCAGCAGAATGTTTCCATTCTCTATGGAAACATAAGCCTTCCTGTAGACACAGAAGCTTAGGGGCAAAAGGCAAGAACACATGAGTCAACCTACTTAATGTTATTCATAGAGAATCAAAGCACAGATTAGGTAAGTCACTTTCCCAGGACTGTAAACTAGTGGCAGAGGTAAAACAAAATCCTAGGTCTTCATAAGCTTGAAACTCCTTCACACCTTTTTATGGAGATAATATGCCAGTGGTCTTCTCCCCATCAGCTTCATTCCACACCTCCGTGCTGGGTGTCAGCCACTGTACTAGGTGCTATGGATGCAAAAGGGATTGAGATATGATCTCGCCCTTAAAGAGCTCATAATCTTTAACATCTTCGAGAGGAATGAGAAAAATGGGAACGCCCTGATTTAAGTAGAGTCATCTCTGCCCATATAAGAGAGGGAACAGCAGTGGTGGTAGTGATTTGAATTAAATGAAGCCTATTCTCTTACTGATTCTGTCTGCTCTAAAAAATCTTTCTCAAAAGGTCGTTTAATGGCTTTGTGTCCAGCAGAATGAGAAGACAAATCTTGGCTCAGCCTTTTACCTTTTTGCATCTCAATGTCTTTATAAATAAGGATGATGACAATGCTTAACCCCTAGACTTGTGACAATAATAACACAGAACCTCTAATGTGTGCATTAAGGGGAGAACTTACTATACACTAGGTGGCCTTCAGAGAATCTGATTTTCCTCTTATATTTATCCAGCCCCGTTTTTCCTCCTTCAAACAATTTGCCCTTTGAGGCTACAAGAAACCTTTCCTCAATACCCTTCCTTTTATGCCTCTTGGATCTGGTGACTCCCAAAACTGTTGGCAATGCAAAGCCCCTAGAAATTTACAAGAGTGACTGTGGGTTAGGGGTGGGGTTGGGGACAGCTGAGTAGGATGTGTGGAATGGGGCGATAGGAAGAGAGTTGTAGCAGCAGCCACTGCAGACTCCTTAGCCATGATTGAAGTGTGGCTGCCAGACCTTCAATCCAAGCCAACTCTAGAGCAGCCGATTGAATAAAGAGCCATCAGCCCGAATGTTCAGGATTTCCACTCCGTACTCATTTCTCACCCCCTGCCATATGGGGTACCAAGAGGAGCTAGTTTAGCCATGAGTTAGGCAAATGTCATCCTCTACACTGGGACTAGTTGGAATCTTCCTAGGTTTTTAAAAAAATTATTATTATAAAATAATGATGGTTTTCTTTCTTGTAAAAAGAATACAGGTCATTTCTAAACATCAGAAAAAGAAAACTATTGAAATATAAGCACTTAATATTTTGAAACTTCACCATCTTCTAAACACAAGCATGGCAGTGGATTGTTGAAAAAAGATTTGATGTATGAATTTCAATATTTCACCACTGTTGCAGGAAGAATGCTTTCCTTAGCTTAAGCTTTAAAGTGTCTAATAATAAATATATTCAGAGAATTCATTTGCATCATCTCAGGTATCTTGATTGGTATGTGTATTATTGGGTATATTTAGTATAATATGTATATTTTGTGCCCATAAATTTGGGAAACATAAGTGAATATACATATATCAAGGACATCTTTGATCTGTAATTGTAGTAAATTAATATCTAGTACTCTATGCTTTCTGGACATTGTGAAATACAAAACTAAATGCCCTCAAAGAGCTCAGAGTCTAGCTGGGGAAACAACCATTTCATTGCTGCCAGAAACTGACCTCATTGTCTTGCTAGCAGCTACTGACTGTGGTCCAAGATTCTAAGAAAAGACATCCCAACTCACAAATCAGCTCCAAGTTATAGAAGAAATACAGTTGCACATTTCAGTTCTCTTTCTCGTCTTTTTCTGTCTCTGGTGCTACCCCATCTACTGCCTACTCAAGGAGAAGTGTGTTGCTGAGACTTTGTCCTACTCACACATTAAAATGTAGGATTGAGGACATTAATCTCATGGGTCAAGCCATTGGGTTTTTTAATTTTTAGATTATGCATAGAAATTTTTGCCCTGAATGACCTATCTGCCTTAGTTCTTTAATTTTATAAGTGTACTCATAGGATAAGATTGAGTCATATTCAAAAGAATGTTTGTTTATCTACTTATCTGGTACACCAGAAAAGAGAGCCATATTTATCCAAATCTTAGTTGCTTGGCAACTGCATCAGCTTTCCATTCTAGTTGTTTCCATTTCCAGCTGTGGATGGAGCTGTTACAGTGCAAGGATTGAGCTAACACATATTCACAGGAGGCCTAGAACTAAGGCCAGCCTGAGCTATGCACTCAATAGAATCAATACTTCTGGCATTTATAAGATAATAGGCTCCCAGATTTGAAAGGGGCCCAAAATGTTATTTAATCTAAGTGCCATCCTGTCTGTAACTTCACTGCTGAGCTCTGGACCAAGTGCTGCATGCGCATCTGCCAAATTCAGTGAACTATTAAACTCAAAACTTTTTTCAACAATGCATTAACGTGCTTGAGTTTAAACAGATGGTGAGATTTCCAAATAATAACAATGTTTATATTTCAAGATTTTTTGTTCTCTGATTTTCTTAAAAGGACATGCATTCTTTTTACAATGAAGAAAACCATTATTGTTTATACCATCTTTGGACAGTTTTTACCCATAAAAATTCTTTCATAGACTGAGACAAAAAGCTCTCTCTTAATTCTCCCCATTAAAGATAGTTTACCTGTTGGTGCCTTATAGATCAAATCTAATTTCTATCCCATATGACAACCTAGCAACATTTTACCCTCATGTACCTTTTTCCTCCAGGCTAAATTCTCCTTTTCTTTAATCAAACCTCACACACATAGTGCCAGGTCCTTCATGATCTTGATCACTCATCTCTAAATTCAAGCTAGTTTTCATATGTTGTTTTTAAACTGGGACTCTGAGAGTAGAACATAGACTTCCAAGAGTCACAGAGTAAATCGGGACCATGCCTTAACTTGACTTGGTGCCATGCTTAGTTGATACCATGCTTCCAGTAAGGCAACTCAAAATTGCATGACCGATTTTTTTTTTTTTCCAAGGTATTTTTGCCCTGTCTTTTTAAGAGTCTTTGTGTACAGCTACCCTCAGTGGGATAGGGAGGGTGGGAGGGAGGCTCAAGAGGGAGGGGATATGGGGATATATGTATACATAAAACTGATTTATTTTGTTGTACAGCAGAAACTAACACAACATTGTAAAGCAATTATAGTCCAATAAAGATGAAAAAAGAAAAAAATAATAAAATAAAATTTAAAAATAAAAACAAGTTTCCAATTTGATAAGCAAAAAAAAAAAAAAAATGCATGACCTGATTGATACAAATAACATTTGAAGTTCTAGGCTCTGGGGTTATACAGCAAAACATTTGTATTCCCATACATACAAGTATTATCCTTATTCTGCAGAGTAGGAAACTAACTCCCAAAGTGAACATATAATTCCCACCATTTATACACACACACACATAGAAAATGAGGTGTGGAAGAACACAGAGGTAACTACAATCAACAATTTTTTCTGAGTGGCACAGAGACTTGGGAATTTGGGAGGCTTCTTTTTTTTTTTTATTATATACCCTTTTTTTCTACTAAAACATTAATCCAGTTTCAGTTATTATTTTTTAAATAAAAGTCTGATTCATTATGGTTTTTGTAGGGGGGAAAAAGGATAATTGTGAAAGATTAAGGAAATGAACTTAAATTTGTTACCTAAAAGAATAAAGACACATATAAGAGATTCTGAACTACTTTCTTGTGTCTTTTGCATTAAATACAACATTAGTGTTCTCTTTGGGAACTGAGAGCTAGCACTGAACACCCTCAACCCTCATCCTCTTTTCCAAGGCATTACTTGGGGCTATGGTACAGTATGTATGTATATATATATATATATATATATATATATATATATATATATATATATATATAGCGC